>NC_136822.1:7396689-7693679 GCF_951394365.1 Tetrao urogallus
TGTCCGCCCTGCCGCGCTATGCCGAGCGTTACGGGCGGCCGGCGCCTCTCTGCCCCGTCGGATTTCTCTTTTTGACAGCTTCTTGACTCCGTGCTACGGCGAAGAGACGCGCAGCGCTCCCCGCAGCGAGAAGGCTCGTGGCCCCACGCAGCTCCCAGTTCCATAAGAAGGAGCGGCGGGGCCGGGCGTTCCCTCGGCAGATCCCAAGGCCGGCCGCAGCGCAGCGGGCTGCAGGAGCGCCGTGAAGGGGAACTGCCCGGCCCGCGCGGCCGCGTGTGGGAGGTCCCGCAGCTCTTCCCCGAGCCGCTCTCGGGCGGAGACAGGAATCGGCGACGTCGCTGCTCTCTCGCTCCCGGTCATCCGACGCGCGCTGAAGTCCAAAGAAAGGGAAATAAAGTCTCGGTCCCGAAGCATTGCCTATCGCGGCGCCGGGGAAAAGCGGTGTCGCGGCGGCGGCGCTACGGGCGCGCACCCCGAGCACCGGCTCAGCACGGGGACACCTCGCGCCCGCAGCCCCCGCTCGGCCCCACGGAGGGCAGCTCCCGCTGCGGACCTTTCGGAAACATTTGGCCTCCAAACGGCTCTTCTACCTTCCGTCCCGCCCCGTTGAAAGCGGGAAGTGCTCGGAAATAACGGGAGCGGGCTTTCGTCCCGGGGGAAAGGGACCTCAAACACCGCCTCCAGGAACCGCAGAAATGAGGGTTTGTACCGGGGGGACGACACGGCCCCGGCAGCACATGGAAGAGTACTTGCAGGATCGCAGCCGAAGCTTGTCCCTTCCCGGCAAAAAAGAGCGGAGGCAGCTCCAGATAGCGACAATGGCACTCACTTTCCACACGATCGTGATACTTAAATAATTCTCTGAGATCTAAGTCAGTTCTCAGGGAGAATCGTTACTACGTGACTACAGAAAAGTGTGATTACTACTCTTTTTTTTTTTTTTTTAATTATATTATTTAAATTGCTTCAAAGTCTGCAAAAGCAACTGCTCTTTTCTTTTTTTCTTTTCCTTCGGCCAGAAGAATATATTTCTGTCCCCTAATGCCAACCGTGACCAAGAACTCCTTACTCACAACGTGGAAACAAAGCCAGAATTAGTGCTTACTGCCCACGTTTCTACCACATAAAATATTTCATTATTCAAATGAAATCGAATTTTGGTTTACATCTCAAATGCATCAACCATTATTGCTGTCTGTATTAATCAGACGGTTTACAGAACAGAACGGGAAGGGATGTGCAGGAGTGGCAGCTTAACACCCCCATGCAGGACGGACGTGTTGGGGTCTGGACCTGAGAAGAGCTGAGGGCTGAGATTTGGGTTTGCTGGTACATAACGAGTGCAGTGGGGATACATTCAAATGGAAGTGTCTGAGCTGTTCTTCCCAAATGCTATAACCCAATGAGACCAACCAGCCCGTGGTATTTCAGTTGCTGTAGAAACCTCCTTGAAACAGACGAGGTGTTTGCTAACTGCAGATACACGTAAATGAGTGCAATCACCTGGATCCCAAATCCCGCAGTCTGAACTCACAGGCAGAAGCAAGTGTGAGCTGAGCTGGCTCTGATCAGGGCTGCAGGCCAGTTTTGGGTCTGGGTGCTTTTCGGAAGCAGCCATGTGTGCTCATGGAGATCAGCATCACTCTTTTCCCACAGCTCAGCCACACGGATTTTGTACAGCACTGATCAGAGATCAGTGCCGCTAAATATGTCTCATGTAAGCAGATATAAGGCATTTGGTTAGTGCAGCCATGGCATTTCTTCCAGACAGCTCAATCTCTACACGCACCTGGTTGCAGTGGAGCAGCAGGTGAGAAGGGAGGGCTTTCTGGCTGTAGGAAAAGCCAGCCATCAAATTTGAGCAGCTTCAGAAGCAGGAGAAATCACAGCCACAAAGCCATGCTGTGCAGCCATTTCCCTGACCTGCTGGTAACACGCAGAGAGAATGGGTTGTGTTTGTGTAGAGATCCTGCAAGGCGCTGCCTCTGGTGTGCTTTAAATGCTCAGAGGTCAGCGCAAAGAATCATCAGTGCTTTCTTCAGCAATATAACACGCTAACAATATAATTCCAGCAACACAGGGTGTATTTTCTAGCAGACCCGTAGAACAGGTGGGGACGTTGCAGCCACAGAATGTCTCTAATGCAGGGAAAAGGATGGGTGAGGTAGGATTTGTGTACATGAGAGCTCTTCCCAAGTGAGGAACACAATTCTACATTTTTATTTCCAGTAGACTTTAGGCACTCAATACAGTGTCCATTACCACATCTTGCACTGCATGAATATCAAACGCACCTCTTATCCCTAAGTCTGCAACCAGAGACATTAATGCCCATTTATATGAATCGTAATCAAGCTCAAGCTAAATATTGGCTTCTGCAGCAGTTAAATTTTGGCAGGTACACACAGCATTGAGAGGAAAAGACCGTGTTGGTCATGGACACAGGGAAGGAGCTGCAGCAGCAGCATGCTGCGAGTCACTGTGCCTGCTCCACTCAGAACAGCCCCAGAACCACGCTGAACACACGGCTGCACGCCATTCTTCAAGGAAGTTGGCAGTTCACACACATCCAGAACTCCAGCTCTGCAGGATTTGGGGTTTTTTTTGCACAACCATTAGCCTTGGCCAGCTAAGCAGTGTGCCCACGCTGCTGGGACTGTTCACTGATGAAGGATTTCAACTGGAAGCCCACATCCACTCCGTAACTACATCTATCTTCAGAGCACAACAAGTAACAGCAACCCACTCTTTCATCATTTGCAAAAGGTGTTTCACACACAGCGTGACAACGCACAGGAAGCTACTTTGGGACTTATGCCTTGAGAACTAACCTGAATCTCTCCGAACAGTAACCTGAGCTGCCAAAGAGAGCGCTGAGGTAAGAAGCAGAAGATCTCATACGTGTCTTTAAGCCACTGAATTTCAGCAATGT
This sequence comes from Tetrao urogallus, assembly GCF_951394365.1. NCBI lineage: Eukaryota > Metazoa > Chordata > Aves > Galliformes > Phasianidae > Tetrao > Tetrao urogallus. Next base: position 7,399,622 of record NC_136822.1, read on the forward strand.
ATTTTTTGAATGAGAATGTATTGCATGGAAAAAAATAGCTGAATTTATTCTTTTTTGTTCTCTGAAGAATAAACGCAGACAGGAATTCCTTTTCAGGTTGGAGGCATTTTTGAGCTCCCTGCCTGCACTACCAGAGGACAATGGAAGAACAGAGCCCGATTCTCAAAGTATCTTTTTGGAAAACCCAGGCAAAACTGGGACCCCAACTAGCAGCCACTCCTGGGAACAGAGGTCCAGCTTCTGGTGCCGGAGGGTTTGGTACTGTTTTCTTATTTGTCTTTGTGGTGCTTTTCCAATTGTTGGACACCCTGGCGATGGAACACAAAAGCACCTCGGCACGGTGCCAATCCAGCCAGATGACCACTGCCTTTATTCCTTCTGTGCATGAGTGAAGTGCTTGTGTCTGTCTGCACACCTGCCTTCATGAGACGAAGGTCTGCCACGATGTCAGCAAACACTTTGTGATTATTACTACTAACTGTGGGCCAGTAATGCCAAAAGGAATGCGGCTTCCTTTCCCTGCAGCCACAGTTCTTCTCAGGGACACTCCAAAGGAGAGAGCAGAAATGGCAGCTCCTACGCTGTGGCACTGACAGTACATGCCATGTGTTAAAAAAAACTTGGCTGTGCTTTAATACCTTAAAATACTGGTGTCCAGCAGCCTATTGCAAGCCATTCCCAAATGGCTTCACTGATCCTCCAGCTTGGAGCCCAGCATGCTTCCAGTCAGGTAGACAGACACGGGATTAGTGCTACACATTTAGGATCTTTGCCACACCAGGAAGATCTGCATCTCTCCCAGAACTCAAGCAGAGGTCCAACAATTCCCATGGAAGCTTCAGGTTTGCTTTTCTGGTGTTCCCATGCCTTGGCTGTAGCTGCTCCCACCAGACTGTGTAACACAGAGGAGAACTGCACAGCAAAAAAAAACCCGAAAAACCAAAAAACAAACAAAAAAAAAAAAAAACCACAAAAAACCGTGCAAAGGAAGCTGAAGAAGCCAGCTTGTATTTCCCACGGCTTCCCTCAGTGCTGCGGTGCATTCTGCCTTCTCTGCTCTCCCCCAGTGCTCTGAGCACTGTTTTCTGCAGGATGGTGTTCTGCTGTGCACCCCATTAGCTGTATACTTCCACGTGTTTTTAAACAAGTTGCAAAGACCAGCACCCTCACTAAAATCATTACAATGATTAAACAACATCAGTGACAAGGATTCTCTTCTTTGTGTTTACTTTCTTTTTCCTCCTGAAACTCGAGGAAAGTTTGGCTTCAGACAAGCAACCAAAGGAACCCAGAACACAAATGTAAGGCTGGGACTGTACAGCAGCCAGAGATGTGTACAGTGATTTTATTCTGACTGGTACTGTGATGTGGGTCCATACTAATGCTCCAAAAATCTGTGTAAGCACAGGGAAGCATTTGGCATATGGTGGGACTGTCCACTTTAATTAGGCTCTGAAATATTTACAATATAAGGGCAGGAACCTGATATGCAATATGAGCGTCCCATTGTAAATAACCCTGAAAATCCTGTGTAGGCTGTCATCTTCCACTTCTGTAACATGCAAACCCATAAACATTTTAGATTTGATTCTCACGTAACAAATCTGAGCTTCGGGTGATCGATTTGCTGTTCTCGCTTACCTTCTGTAAATCCTTTAGAAGTAGTCTGTGGATCCCAGTTGAAACCATTGGTTTAGACACAATGGCAAATACAGTGAAAAGGCAGAAATAAAACTACAATGCGGAAGTAAAAGCTGGAGTATAAACGTACTGCAAGCAGTGCCTTAGGGCACAGCCACCTGCGTGACTGTGGCTCCTCTGCTTGTAGGCTCCCAGGTGGCAGCTGGCTGGCAGGGCAGTGCTGGCAGCACAGCAGTGGGGTTGCAGTAGCCGCCGCTGAGCAGAGCGGAGCAGGAGCCGGGCACTGAGCTCCAGCCCAGCCCCACGAGTGCTCCGAGCTCTGCTGTGCCTACGTGAGGCGGAGTGAGGGCAGCGGCTGCGGGTGGGCAGACCTGAGCTGCGTTCAGCAGAGCTCACCTGGCCAAGTGAGAACACTGAAATGTGCTGCATTAGCAGAAGCACGAGCAGGTAAAGCAGAAATTGGTGCATATGATGCACACGCGTGCGTATTTTATATGTTTATTTTTCTTAGAAACATTGCGGCTGTTTATGTCCATTAATTTACATATATTTTATTCCTACTACAGTATCATTTATAATAATACTTTCACCTCTATAGCACCTCCTCTTCAAGGATCTCCAATTGCTTAAAAACGTCAATAAATAAAGCCTCACATCTTGCCTGTGAGGTAGGTCACCCTGTTATCAAACTTTACAGATGCAGTAACTGAAAACAGAGAGGTTAAGGCCAACATTTTCGAACATTTGTACCTGAAGTCGACCATCTAAATTGTCATTTAGATGCTTAAATAAAAGTCTCGTGGTTTTCTTTGGTGCAGAACATCCATAACTACTGCTGCAGTCAGGGACTGGGAGTCAGGCCTGCTGCTGGAGGCTCAGCTCTGCACAGCCAACAAACTGCTCCGTGTCTGATCACTGTTCTAAACACACAGCCCACAGCAGAGCCAGAACTCAGCGCAGGGATTTACCTCCTCAGGGCCTCTCTATTATTAAATACGACTTTAAAAGGCTGGTGTGGATCTGGTAAATCAACTTAAGTGACACAAAAGTCATAGGCTATTTCCACAAACTACGTCTGTCGTATAAATACCTTTTTTTTTCTTTTTCTTTTTGAGGGGTGTTTTTTCACAGCTTTGTGATGACGAAGACAATGCACAGCACACGTCACTTGTGCAGTCATAAAACACAGCACACAGCTCCACTGCTGCCTTTACATTTCTACAGAGTAAATTCCTTTGCGCTTGTGATAAATAGAAGTGGCCGATAAAGGTCTATGAGGATACGTGTCAGAAGTCATGCACACAGCTTGCAACACACATAATCAAAGATCACTGTTAAAATTCTTGAATTTAAGCACGAAAATAACTACCTCATTCCAATACAGTACTGTGTAGAAACACGGAATAAGAAGCACTATCTTATTCCCAATGTCATAGGTTATAACAACTAATTAAGTTAAAAAAATTCAGGCACCAAATGAATCATCCCGCAACACAGAATAGTATCTATATGAGTGCTCTCCTTGATATACTACAAGACCAGCCATACGGCACTACGTTTCACACCACGTTACGGGCGTCTTGTCACATCTCTGACACATCTCTGAATGTCTCCTACCGGCCTCCATGGAAACTCCTAACGCAGAAGAGAAAGTCATCATGAGGGGAAAGCTCCTGCCTCACCGCAGTGCTGGACCACAGGTAAGCGATCAGAGCGCACGGTGAGCTGCCGCGTTCCACCTCTACAGCAATGCTGATAGTCTGTATCTTAATGTGGGTTTCTCTCGCTGTATAAAAACTGAGATCAATGGCCAGCAGAGTACTGTTCTCTATCACAGGAGTCTTTCAGAGCTCCATTAATCAAATCATCTTCCATAAATTAAGAGTGCAATGCAGCGGTTCAGTCTCCCACATTAAATGAGAATTTAAAAGAATTAAATAATAAAGCTTATTTTAAGCAACTAATAGAGGACTCGACGGCCTTCTAATAGGAATGTAACAAAGCCGTACTCGGTACAAGGAGGGATACTTTGGCTCAGTCTCTTTAAGATAATACGCTTCTGTTACAGCTTCTATGTGCACTTGTCAACTTCATAACAAGAAAAATAGAAAACGCATTTAGCCTCGCGATGCCGCTCTGCTCCTAACGCCAGCGCAGATCTCCAATTATCTTCCAGGTGGGGGCAACAGTAAGCCGGTTTTCTTTCATACTCGTTCCGTCCCGCCTTACCGAGCGGGCGGCGGTCGCACAGCGCTACACCGCGGGGCTGCGTGCCGGCGCCGCGCCCCTGGCATGGCCGGCCCCGCCCGCCTCCCGTCCCCGGAGCAGCCGGCAACGCGGCCGGCCCTTCCCCGGCGCTACAAACGCCGCGGAGCCCCCGCGGGCCCGCCGGCAGTGACGGCGGCGGGGGGACACCCGTTCCTCCGCGGCCCGCCCCGCATCGCCCTCCCCCGGGGCAGGCGGCCCCAGCACGGCGGCCCCGGCGGCCCCGAGCATCCCCCGAGCATCCCCCGCCCCTCCCGGCGCTACGTGTCGGTCCTGCGGGCCGCGGCACGGCCCCGCGCGGGGGCGTTGGCGGCGGCGGCCTCGGGCCGGTACTTGAGCCAGCAGATGAGCCACGTGACGACGACGGAGAAGAGGGCGAGCACGCTGGCCACCGAGAGGCAGATGGGCCCCACGGGCGACGGCGAGGCGCCGGGCCCCGCGTCCCCGCCGTACTGGTTGACGAAGATGAGGCCGGTGAAGAGCAGCACCACCATGGAGAGGAAGGAGACGACGACGCACACGCACCCCGCGCTCAGCGCCGCCCGCTTGCAGCTCTGGCAGCTCTCGTAGCCGCCGCCCGAGGAGCGCGGCCCGGCGCGGGCGGGGGGCGCGGGGGTCGGCGCGAGGGCGGCCGCCGCCTCCCGGGCGCGGGGCGGGCGGCGAGGCGGCAGCGGCGGGAGGCGGTCCTGGGGCAGCGGGTCGCGGGCGCGCAGCTGCGGCGGGCAGGCGGCGGCCAGCTTGGTGTTGACCGGCAGGCCGTGGACGCGGTGGTCGGGCAGCGCCGTGCGGTGGCGGCACAGCGGGCAGGCGAGGGAGCCGACGGCCGCCCGCCCCGGCCCCGCGCCCGGCTCGGAGGCGGCGGGGGGCTGCTGCGCGGCGCGCAGGTGCAGCTGGCTCAGGCACTCCTGGCAGAAGGTGTGCAGGCACTCCAGCAGCTTGGGCGCCCGCCGCTCCAGGTCGAAGTAGTTGTAGCAGATCTTGCACTCGTAGTCTTCGTAGCTGGGGGCGGCCGCCGCCCCGTCCTCCTGCCGCCCGCCGCGCCCTCCGCCGCCCTTCTGCGCCGGCTCGGCCATAACATCGCGCCGCGGACGGGCGGAGGGTGCCGGGCTCCTGGCCGCGCCTGGCGGGCGGGCAGCAGCCGCGGCCCCGCCGCCGCCGCCTCCTGGCCGCGTCCGCGGGCTGCGGAGCGGCGCGGCGGCGGAGGGCCGGGCGGGCGGGCGGGCTGGCTGGCTGGCGGCGCCGCCCGGCTCCGCGGGCGGGGGGCGGGCTCGGCGCCGCCCGCCCCTGGGGCTGCGCGGCCCTGCGGCGGGCACGGCCGGCGGGGTCGGGGCGCCGCCTCGGCTCGGGTCGCGCGTTTTCCGGCGCGGGCGGGCGGATGGGGAGCGGCTGCCGGGGAGCGCTGCGGCGCGGGTTGCGTTGCGGGCGCCGCTTCTTTCTGGGAGGAACCTCGCGTGCCCGGGCCGTTTCTTCCTTTCTACTCAGCGCAAAAAGCAGGTGCCTGTGCTGCAGCCGGGCCGGGAGGAGCCGCCGCTGTGCTTGTGTACGGCGTACAGCCGTTAAGGTTGGAAAAGACCACGGAGATTGTCTAGTCTAACCGTCGGCCCACCCCCGTGTCCCTCAGTGCCACATCTCTGCGGTTCTTGAACGTCTCCAGGCACCTCCCTGGGCAGCTCACCGCTGCCGGTGCCTCACCGCTCTTTCTGAGAAGAAATTCTTCTGAATAGCCAGCCTGCACCTGTGGAGAGACATAAAGCCATCACCTCTTGTCCTGTTGCTGTTACCTGAGAGGAGCAGAGGCTATTTTCAGTATTCTGCTCCCTAGACCCTTCACCAGCTCTGTTGCCCTTCTCTGGACATACTGCCTTTCTTGCAGTGAGGGGCCCAACGCTGAGCACAGTACTCAAGGTGCAGCCTCACCAGTGCCAGTGTTCCTGCTGGCTGCCGCATTTCTGGTATCAGCCAGGGTGCCATTGGCCTTCTTGGTCACCTGGGCACGCTGCTGGCTTGTGTTCAGCCACCTGTCAGCTAACACCACCACATCCTTCTTCCAGCGTTGTGTTGTAGCACTGAGAGCCTTCGCTCAGTGCAGACCCAATCCATGCAACAGTGCATCCGTTTCTTCCGGCACTGTAACACTGAGCAATTCAACAGGTTCACTGTGGTAAATTCTGCTCTTCTATGCCTTATGCATTTGGAGTAACTCCATTATATTCAGGTTTAGCACAGGCCCTCTAAAACCAGTGTTTTTTCTCAGCAGATCTGAAATGCACATCCAGGTAGGGGTAACTGTGGGGCTATATTGCAGGCTCTGCCCTGTATGGGCCTCACAGTGCTCACCAGATGTGTTGCCCTTTGCCTGTGTTGGACCTTGGCCTTGTCCTGAACCTGAGGGAGCTGAATGAGGTGGGGAACTGCCTAGGGACAGCCTGTGAGGGCTGAGCATGTGTGGCTGATGTGTGGAAGCAGATCCGAGTGTGGCCCACAAGGCCCTGAGCAGTACATCTCACAGGACAGAGCTTGTGTGGGGATTCTCAGCTTAGCTGAAATAATGGGATAAAGTTGTGGAGCTTCAGTCTGTGAAAAGAAGAAAGAAAATGAGTATTGCTGTCACTGTGGTGGACAGCCACTTCTGAACATGGGGTCAGCAATCAGCCCTCCCTAAGGGCAACTAGCACTGCCTGCAGCTGCAAAGCATTGCCACACCTGGGTTGGGAACTTCTCCATCCAACTCTTGTACATTCATTTGGTGCGATACACCTTGTCTCATTCACTTGTGAACTCTTAAATACTTTCAGATATGTGTTTATATTTGTTTTTGTTATGCTTGGTTTGTTTGTTGTTTGGTACTGTCTCCCAGTTGTTTCTGCCTTCCCATTTAATGAGTTTGTTGCTACATTTCAGGAGATTTGTAACAGTTGTATGTCAGATTATCCCAGGCTCCTTCCTTCCACTTAATACTTTTGCCATGTTTGTAATCTTCCAACTTTCAGTTAATGTTCAAAACACACAAAAGTGCCAAGATCCAAGCAAATTCAAATTCAAGTAAAATTATTCAAGGCACTGTATCAAATGCTTTAATAGAGTCCAGATATATCAGCCGTCGTTCTGGTTCAGACCTCTGCCTTTTGTGTTCTGAATTTTCTTATCTGAGCAGTTTCTGCCTGGAGGTCAGCTGGAACTCCACCTAGCATGGAAGGCAGCTCTGGGAGAGCTTCCTGCAGCTCGGGCGTAAACACGCTGGGGAAAGGGCAGAGTGGGATAGAACTGAAAAATAACGCTGCTAGAGGTAAATGTAGGATGAATTTTACATTTTACTTTAGAAAAGCAAGTGTTGAGTTGCAGAAGGCTCTTGGGTGGCGGTTACTCCTGTGAACAGAGTGCTGTGGCTGGGAGAGGAAATGAAGCCGGGACCGCAGCAGCAGTGCTTTATGTACAGAGCTCCCCGCAGGGCACAGCCACCCCCAGCCTTACCCTCTGCTCCCAGCCATGCCACGTGCGTGGGGCCCGCACGGTATGGGCAGCCCATGTTCTCCCAGGAGCAGCGGCTGTGTGCAGCAAGGGTGGAAAAGTGTCTCCCTGTAGGGTGTGAAGGCCTCGAATACTGGAATTAGGAGAACAGAAACGTGTCTAGATTTTGAAAGAGTCACTGCATGCCCCGAGGTCCAGATGTGTTCTGTCCTTCAGTTGCTTTAGTTACTGTCAGCATTTGTTTTTGGACTGTTGGCCTGGAGGACCATTCTTTAATGGTAAAAAATCCTGAAATGCTGCTATGGTGATTCCAAGGGAGCCAGTGCCTGAGCCTTTGGATACAACTGAGCAGAGGTGACAGACAACCCTTGAAAAACACACATTTTTCCACTTAAAATAACCACCCTATAGCTGCTAAGGATTGATTTTAGCATGTTAAATACTGGGCCGATGTACCCCATGCAGCCCTTCAGTTCTGAACTGATGCTTGACTGGATCCAGGAGGAGCTGCACGGTGAGGCAGGAGCTGGTGGTGAGCCAAGCCCCAGCACCACACATTTGTCACAAGCACTGTGCTGGAGCATCCCTGCAGCACCAGTGTGTTGTATTCATAATTTCTGTTTTGCTGCACAGTTGGTATGTCTAATGATGTTGAACATCTTGCTTTGTAGGTGGGAAGAACATTATTTCTGATAGACATATCAGATAGGGATGGCTGGGCTGCCAGCCTGCTCGTGGTAACAATGTTAAGAATCCCTTTTATACGTTCTCTATGTTTCAACAATTCAGTAGCTATGTAGGACTGATGGATAGGATGTTGAAGTCAGACAGCTCTTTAGTTAAGTCCTCGTGGTTTAACATGCTCCTGTGATTGACATCAGAAGCTTTTTGCCAATAGCTGAATATCACAAGCTTTCATTTTATAAAAGTCTGCTTACTGTAGAACTTTCTAGTGTGCACTGAGTCACTAAGCTTGGAGCTCACACTGTAGCTGTTTAGAAGAAAACTCTAGCTTTTCATTCATTTACACAAATTTTCCCCTCCAGTCCCATTTCCTGTCACTGTTGCAGGGCATTGGCGGTTGTGCATTACCTTTGTGCCCTATCATTGGGCTGCAGGATGCTGCAGCAGCATCCTCTGCTTTCTTCACGTTAACATTTTATTTCATATAATGTATTTATGAATAATTTATAATAAAAGTGTCTTCTTTTTTTGTCTTTTCTCCTTTGGAACTTCTGTAAAAGCCATTACATGCAGTACAGAAGGGAATGTTAATTTTCAATAATATTTATATGCTATTTTAGGGACCTGAAAAAGGATAAGAAGGATTGCAGTTATGAGCAATGCCATGTCAGTTGTAGCTGTGTACAAAATGTGTTGTTCCCTCCCTTAATGCATGTGATACAAAACGTGCAGAGGTAAATAGAAATGATGGTACTATATTTGACGCTCCTCTACTCCCCAAAAACTCTCTGTTGTGTTGTAGCTGCTAAATACAGTCCTGTGTCAGTTGCCTCAAGCAATGAGCAATGCGTGAAAGATCCCAGATTTTCTTAAAGTGAAGCTGCTTTCTCCTGAACGGTGAGAAGGGAGCTGACGTTGAGCCTCCTCTGCAAGCACTGCAAAGACACTGGGTTGTTCACAGCAAATGGGTGAGGGTGTGGGCTTGCAGCTGGGACTGACCACGTCAGACACCATTTCTGGTGATTCCTTTCCATTTGTTTTCCATAACCCCGTGTTTTCAGCATGTCACAAACAGGCAGCTGTACTATAAGTGTTGGTTAAGACAAGCAGCCATTTACAGATAAGAGGATGTTTCCATTAGTGCAATACTCTTCTCCAGGAGCCCATGTTGAACAGCTTCAAGGAGCATCCCTAGACTTGGTACCCAGAGCAGGCCCGGCTTGAGAGTTCTTTAAGCCAATAGCAGGCCTAAATTGTAACTGTACAGTTGAACTGGGATAAGTCCTTTGGTTCAAACAGCGCCGTGCTTTCTGCCCATCACAGTGACAGTGACGGCGGGAGTTGATGCTGGAGCACTGAGGTCAGTGCTGGTGCAGAAATGGCCGAGCTGCTGGGCTGTGTGTGCAGTGCATGGCACAGCAGCTGGGCAGAGGCAGGCGTGTGTGATGGGGATGGCTGTGCCTTCTGTAGCACCGGGGGGCTGAGATTAGCCGTGTGCTGGCCACATAAAGCATCTCTGTGGGAAAACATTGCCAGGATGAATCACTGCTAGTAACAATGTGTGTATTTAGAGAGCACCACATGGCTGTTTGCTGTTGGGCAGTTCAGTTTTGCAACTTAACTCGTCCTTGCGTTGTACTGAGTAAGAAAAGCTGTTTCTATATGGAATCACTTAAGATTCTATAGTACCTCGGGAGCTTTATTTGGAGCACCCAGACACATTACAGTTATGGCTTTGATTACAGCTCATCATTGGCAGCACTGACTGCAAATAGGTACTGCTATCTCCAAAATAAAAGCCTGACCTGGTGAGGTTGGTAAACGTTTTCTCATAATCTTTCAGACATGTTTTTATCCTTGGTAATGATGGGGACATATTTTTTAAGACATCTTGGAAAAAGCTGCCATTGCTCAGACCACAATATTGTGTATATGTACTTAAATCAATTTTGTTCTGAATGAGAAACTGATGAAGGATTTGGGAATTTTTTGCATTCATACTATTGCATCTATTCAGATAATACACTTGTCTTTTCCTTTCAGCTGAAGTGAGCACATGGGAATTTGTATTTTTTTAGACAAAGATTAACTTGCTTGGAGAAGAGAAGGCTCCAGGGAGACCTCATTCCTCACTGTGGCCTTCCAGTACTTGAAAGGAGCATATACACTGCAGAGGGAATGACTGCTTACATGGGTGGATAATGACAGGACGAGGGAGAACGGTTTTAAACTGAGCTTAAAAAAAAACTGGTTTAAAGACAGGGGAGGCTTAGGTTAGATATTAGCAGGAAGTTTTTCACACAGAGGGTGGTGATGCACTGGAACAGGCTGCCCAAGGAGGCTGTGGATGCCCCATCCCTGCAGGCATTCAAGGTCAGGCTGGATGTGGCTCTGGGCAGCCTGCTCTGGTGGTTGGTGACCCTGCACATAGCAGGGGGGTTGAAACTTGATGATCATCATGGTCCTTTTCAACCCAGGCCATTCTATGATTCTATAATTAACATCTTACAAGAAATACTGGAGTTAAAGATCACTCAGTGTGAAACCTAAAATCCGATCTACTGCTAGCTGAAGCCTGAGGGGCCATTTCCATCGATTTCCATAGACTTGAGGTTATTTTCATACAGTATTATTTTCTCCTGTTGATGTAGTCCAGCTTTATGCCCAAGAAGCACCAACACAGGGGAGAAGAAAATTCACAGGATACACTCACGTTTTGTTCTATGCTAGCTTGGAAGGGGGGAGAATACCAAGTGTTAGGTACCAAGGTAGGTGCATTAGAACAGCCATGGATCAAACAGAACATGGCATTTTGTCCAGTAGGCATCATCGGCACGGTCACCGCGTGCACTGCCTCTTCTCTAGGACAGCACCTGGGAGAGGTGTGCAGGAGGAGGAGAGGCTGGGACACCTCATGGGAAGGCAGCGGGCTGGGACAGCATGCCCTGTGTCACGGGAACACAGCAGCAGGCTGACCGCCTCAGCTCCACCAGCCCAGCGGCTCAGGCATGGCAGGCAAGTCTCCAGTGCTGCGAGGGGCTGAAGGCTGCCAGAAGGGATGCTGCCAGCTTTCAGCTCGTTCCGCCAAGGGTGACTGTAACTCTAGGAGGAGAGGGATATCTGATTTGTTCCTTGGCGTACTTTCGCTGCGTGTTCTGTTAGGCTGGCCCACTCCTTTCCATAATATTGGAAAGGAAGATGAGAAGCTTGTTTCTAATGGGTTGATTAGATATTAAATATTTTGGAAGAAAATCAGCCAACGACCAGGATGTCCTTTAGGCAGGAGTGAGAACTCAGGATGTTACATTTGGAGAGAAAGCCCTCCCGAGTGGCTACGATGCAGTTACAGCTGAGTCAGGAGATTCCTTTATCCCAGTTTGAAATCTAAATGGCTGCAATTGGTAAGTATGCGGTTCCTGAGTTTTATGAGTAAGAATAATTGCAGATGAATTCAATTGCAATATTTTGTACACAGTTGTTTTTCCCACAAAAATGTGGACTAAGTTTGTGCTCTCATTAGTGCCTGCCAGTTTGGAGAAGTTCCACCGACTTCCTTGCAGTTACCCTGCTTGCACCTTCCTTTCTGAGTGCAGAATCAGACCCTCTGTGCATAATTTTTCCACTTTCAGACCCGAGGGAACACACCCAGGAGCCAGGCTGGGGTCCCATCCCAGATCAACTCTGTCATACGCAGATTACAAAATCACTGAAAAACAAGCTTGGTTTGGCAGTCACTTTAAAAGAGACCTTGGATGATTTTATCAACAGCAGAAGAGGCAATTCATTCTTTGTGCCAGGAACCACCACAGATCTCATCTCGGGAGATGTGATCTATACTGACTTGTTCACGGTGAGAGAAAAATGCCATATTTGGGAGAAGGTTTCTTAGGGCCATTTCGGTTCTCTGGAAGCTCTTTTGCCTTCAAAAACCTCATCCCATAATCTCAGAAATATTATGACAATGTATTTAGATCAATATTTTTGTTTTATTTATTTCTCTAGTCTTGATTCGTATCTTCAACTGTCTGATGCTTCAGATAAGATTTCACAAGCTTATCCAAAGTCTCTATATTAACTCTTTTAGAAGCATGGATTTGGAGTTTGTGTTGTGGGTCAGATTTGCAGATGCTAATGTAGGAAAGCACCTGGGGAGTGCATCTCGCTCAGCTCTTTCTCTGCTAGAGACCTTGTAGCTGTGAAGGTAGGGAGGCGGAACATGGCTTACTGTTCAGCCATTGCCAGGAAAGCCACCAACCCATCGTTAAATAGTGCTTCCATTGACATTCAAAGGAATACATGTTCCCCAAATGAGCACAAATTAATAGAGGTATCAGTGGGCACAGCTGTCTTCTGTAAAACAATCGTCAGTGGATGTCTGGAGCCTTGTTCTCGGATTATTCTGTGGGCCAGGAATGCAAAGCAGTGCTTTACAAGGAGTGTTCTTGGCCTGTCACATGTGGGGATTCAATAGCACTGGAGGGTTAGTGCAGCTTAACTGCAACTGTCCCCTGCAAAAGCCCAGAACCCTGAAAGCGCTTGCCATTTGGTGATATCTCCATGCATTCCAACAGCAAAATGTTTGCTCTAAGAGTGAGGCACGGGAGCAAATCACTGGTGTGGTGGGATCTGAGAGGCAGGCTCAGCAGCAGCTCCATTCTCAAGCACAACGATGGAGCTTTGCAGTGCTTGGGCCAGGCCAGTCCTTATACAAGCAATAGAAATCCGGCCGTGGAGTGGCGTGGATCACCTTCATGGCACACCTGGAACCACGGCAAGTGCTGTCAGTCTGACTAATGATTGTTTGCCTCTGCTGTACCATAAAAGATGTACATAAGTATCCTTCTTGGTGTGCTGTCAGTCAATCAACGTTAAAACGTTGACAGATGGGTGTGGGATTTTTTGCTGCCTTTAAAATAGGATCAATGACATTAAGGTTTGTCATGTAAATAGTAGAAATAAAGCAAAGACCCCAAGAGCTATTTATGGTTTTAGGATGACATCTGTAATGTGGGTGGCAGTAGAATGAAAAGTAGAGAATCTCACAGCTCTCTGTAGCTGAATGAATTGACTGAGCCTACATTTCTGGTGGTTTAAGAAGTGGCAGTAACCCTGAGTTCATGCATACGAGCAAAATAAAACCTAAGAACTAAAGTGCCATCAGTAGAAGATTCTCAGGGGAGATCAGGCACTGTACACTGTATAGCATCATAATTAAATTCTGGAGATGTACTTACTTCATGACTGCAAAAATCAGGGAAGAAATGTGAAAAAAGGGAAAAAATGAGCTCAACTAAAAGAAATCAGCAGCCCAGTCAGCCTGCAGAATGTCCTGATGGGACAGAGAAACAAACCAAGACTTTTGCCAAAAACTGAAATTCTGTACCACAGCAGAATGCATGCAGGTGTGAGACACCCTAGCAAACCACCCTGACCATCGGGCTAGGACAATTTCATTGCTCATTTACCATCTCCCATCTGTCCTTCTCTGAACCTAACTCCCTGACAGATCTTTTGTTGAGATTTATGTATTACTGGAAGAAAACAAACAAAAAACAAAGGTAACCACTGCCTTCTCGAATGTTTTGTGTTGGCGAGTTCTCTCAGGGACTGCCCCTGCACTGATAGCCACGTGGATGCGCCAGGCACTGCCCAGCTCCACAGTGCATGCGCAGAGCTCGGGGAAAAGGCAGAGTGGCTCTCGGCCGGCAGTGTTCCTAATGCTTGGCAGCAGTGACTCACATCACTGATAAGCATTTAGAAAACAGTGCTGGAGCAATGGCTGAAGTTCCCAACCCGTAAGATGCCACTGAGGAGAAACTATGAAGCTGGTAGCTGGCGTTTAAACTCACCCTCTGCTTTGAACAAGACGGGCAAGGAGCTCAGGCAGTGCAGCAGCAGGCAGTGCGTGGGAGCTCTGGCAGTACTCAGTGCCAGGGCAACACAACCCAGAGCTGGCCAGTGCCAGTGAATATCGATTTGTTATCGTCCTGGAAAATTATGATTAATATCAGCAGCACATTCCATACAGTTTTTGCTCAGTTTGATACGTGCTGCTGTGAGAGCTTTGCTTGTGCTCTGTGCATGGGGACAGTGAATAGAACCAACCTTTTCTGAAAAACAGCCTGCTTGAAAGACAAGGACGTTGTGCTGGGCAGGGTGTGACACCGTGCTCAGTACAATTACTCACGAGCTGTCAATGTATCACCATTTCTTCACCTCCCAAATGTATTTGTTGTGAGTGCTGAAGCTGTTGTTGAGACCATTTTTCCAGAGGGCTAAGAAGGAATTGTGAATAAAATCAGACCAACTGTTGGTAGTCAAGTTTTAAAAACTTCCCAGGGGTTAAATTAGTTATTTGTACACAGCATCATTAACTTCCATTTTGCCATCACTTTCCCCAAATGGTGGAATGGACAAGGAATGGGATGGTCTACAAAGAACCAGGAATGTAGACAACACCTCCAAGAATTTCACAGTAGAAATGCATGCAATTGAAGTGTCCAAGTGATATGGTGCTGAATAATTATTCAAATGACATGCTAATCATTGCTGGAAATTAGCAATACCATCTCAAGCAATGCAAATCATAAGCAATTACATAGCATTATCTGGTTACTTACACTGCAAACAGAAAAGTTAATTATTCCCACCCAAGACAGCAGCAGCAATTTCAGCACATTTTCTTTCTTGCAGTTTTTGGAGCTGCTTTCATCTTTCCAAGTTCTAAAATTCACTTTTTTTTTCATACTTACATGCTCTAAAACTGGCAATGTGACCATATACATAGCAAAGATTTAATAAGAAAATTATGTGAGAGTTATGAAAACGAGGGTCTACAATTCCATTTCTCTCTGCCTCAGCTAACAGGAGGTGAGCAGCTTGGCTCTTGAAGGACTGGTATATTTAGCATACACAATGCCGTGTGCTGGAACTTTGCATTTTAAGACCATCTGTGCCAAGACAAGCGGCTGTGTTCAGTGCATTGAAAGCAGCTGATGTATCATAGAAACGTGTTCTAATCTTGCTGTGCTGCTCAGTTTAGCTAATGGAGAGGATACTTGCATATGAAGCACTTTCTCATAGTCAGAAAGGCCATGCAGAGCAGGCAGGCTGGGGACCCACTGCAGCCGTGTGGACTCCTGTTGTGCAGAATCAGGCTGGTTTTGTGTTACCAGCTCTCAAACGGAGATAAGATCTGGGAGACATGCAGTGAGAGTGGTGCCTGCCCTGGGCTCTATGTGCCAGACACACCATCACTTCTGCTGCTGCAGAGCTGAGCAGGGTAGAGCTTTGTGGTTTGTTTTTATTGGCTGATGTTGCAAAAGATTTTTTTTTTTCCCTCAAAAAGTTTATTTAAAATGAATTTAAATTGAATTTTGATATGCATTAAATGAAAAGAGAACGACTGAAATGCTGTGAAAAATGTGTTTTCTGGTGCCTTGGTACCTAAGCGCACATTATGCAGCACTTAGCCATCTCCTCAGCTTGCTTTGCAGTCAGCAGCTCTTCCAAAGACAGGGAGAAAGCCCCTGGTTGTTCCCTGTGGGGTTAGTGGGTGGTTGGGTCTGACGCACAGCAGAAAGTCTCATATCCAAAACAGTATGTTCAGTAATGTGGCAACTAAATAAATGAAAATGCAGGAATCTCGCAAGAGGAATCAGGACTTTTGGTACTAAAAATACACAATTTTTAATAGTTCCTTTTAAAATATAAAGAGTGAAGAAGGAGATGAAGGAAGATGAAGGTAAGAACTGGGTTCTGCAGTGTATTGAGAAAATGAGTGAGGATAAAGAAAAGGTGAGGCGTGAAACTGGGGAAGAAAATTTGGCTGATATCTGTCTGAAGGCCGTGTGCCACAGTACTGATACCTGGGTGGGAACTCTTCCTCTGCTGCAGGGCCAAAGGCTGTCTGTCAGCACCTGCAGTGAGGTGAAGCTGTAGCAGCGTCATGTGCACTGAACCCAGCCAGTCCAGCCCAGCTCTGTGTGCAATGCTTGTCTCATCTGCACCCGTGCTGTGCTTTGGGAGAGCCACATCATGGCATCTGGGTGCATGGCAGCAACCTGCCCCACTTGGAAGGGGTGCTGCCCTTCAAGAACCTTACTGCCGTGCACACAGGCAAAAGGCTGTGTGTGTTCGCTCCTTCAGAGCCGATCCTTCAGCTTTTGAGTCAAAACAAGATGTGTCTGGCTGTCAGGATTGCTAGCAGGCTGGCACCTGGCAGCAGGGCTGTGTTTGTACAGCAGCACCATCCGCCCCCGGTCGTGGGATTTCTGCCTGGCTCCTACTGCTTGGTGCTGGAGGCAAATGACGCCCAGCGTGACAGCAGTACGTGTTGCTATAAGGAAAGGCTCTCAGTGCAAGGAATGATGTTCAGTTTCCTAAGTTATCCTTTGTTGTCTCATCTTTCCCACCTGCCCTCAGCCCAGAGAATTTCTTCCTAGTGCAGATGGCACTGGGTGCTGAGCAGCTGCTGCTGGGATGCACAGCCCTGGGTAAAGGTTTTACCAGGCCTTGCAGCTGTGTGGTTTGTAAGCAGCTTTTTCTGGACACTCTCAGAAGGATAGTCCTTTGCAATGGTACTGCTTCCACTGCTTTTACAGAAAGCTGCATGATGTCGTGTCAGGAAATCTGTACGGGGCATATAGTGTGTGGGACGGAGTCAAAGCCTGAGTGCTTTTATTGGCTGTCAGAGATAACACAAGGCAAGTCTCAGAAAAAGGGTAGTGGAGCATTGCTCTGTAAGTGGAGTGATTCATACACTTGCTTTGAACGAGGGCAAACAGGTTCAACGGGCAGTGCCAGTGATAAAATGAGCTTCCTACGGGTGTTATTCCCAGTTCTGAGGATCCTTCCCTTGCAATAGCCAGCTTTCTGCCCTCAGCTCCCTCCAAACCCTGCATTCCTGTGGCCGATGCTCCTCCCCCTGCTGCTCTCGGTTCTCGCTATGCTCCTGCCGTCCCTTCTGCTGCCGGTTCCTGGTCACCCGGAAATAAGTGTGTTCCAAGCAGGGCCACCTGGAGCAGGTGCATCCCTTTCCCTCTCCCACTGCTGTCTCTCCTGAAAACTGAAGGAATGCAGCTCCGTGGAGACCCCTGCTCCAGTGCTGACTGAGGCTGAGTGTAGCAGTTCATGTGGGCCAGAGGCAGAGCGGTCATGTTGGTGTCATCTTCCCAAGGAAATGCCCCAAAACGCACGAGAAGTTTTGTGTTATGAAAATGTTGTCACCTAAATCCAAACGGAAATGTTTCCTTCATTCCAAAAATCAATCTATCAGGAAATTACTTTTCACAAATCACTTTCCAGAAAGCTTTCACCTTACCAGACAAGGAGCTTGCAAACTGCCCTTGTCAGCTCTGTCCCCCTTACCACGTTGGTTCGATGAGTGTCAGGGGCTGGGCCCTGTCAGGCGCTAGCCCAGATCTCTGTGTGAACAGAAGAGCTTCCCAGCTGGTCCCAGATGCACAAGGCATGTTGTGCACCCATGGGCACGGGGCCAGAGGAACGTGGCTGTCAGCTTGTGGCCAGGAGCCGGCTGTGCCTGGCACCCCGCCGCCCTCCTGTCCATCGTGGGACCAAGGCTGCGTGGGATCCTCAGCAGCCCTCTGGCCGGGTACAGGATGCATTTCCGGGGTGAAAACTCGACCAAAACAGACGGCAAACCTCCCCGCATCTTGACAGCGGGGGGCAGAGGGGAGCACGGCCGGCAGGGGGCGTTGCGCCACGGGGCGGGGCCTGGCTGGGCGCGGCACAGCGGGGCGGGGGCAGCGCACCTGCGGGGCGGGGCCTATCGGGGCGGGGGCAGCGCACCTGCGGGGCGGGGCCTATCGGGGCGGGGGCAGCGCACCTGCGGGGCGGGGCCTGCCGGGCGCACCTGCCGTGGCCCCGCGGCGGGGCTGCGCTGTACGGAGGCTGCGGCGGCATGGCCCGCTTGCTGGGCACCCTGCGCGGCTCGCAGCCCGTGGCGCGCTTCCAGCGCTGCTGCGGGCTGTTCCCCGCCGGCGAGGAGGGCGGCGGCGACCCCGCCGAGGGGGTCCGGCGTCGCGTCGTCTGCAACGGGGGCGACGCGGGAGGGAGCCGCCGTCTGGAAGCCGCCGGCTGCGGAGCGCCCGACGGAGCGAGGGGCGGCCGCGGCCCGAAGGTGAGTGCGGGCAGAGCGGGGGCCGTGAGTCAGCAGAGCCGTTCCGCGTACGAGGGCTCCGCGGGATGCGGGGCGGCGGGGACGGCGATGAGCGGGGACGTCCCGGGTTACGAATCCGTAACCGGCGAGAACGCGGGGCGGGGGGGCCTCGTGGCCGTGCCGCAGGGCTCGCCCCGCCGCTGGCGGGCACGGAGCGCGGCCCTTCCTCCTGCTGCTCGGGGCTGCCCGCCCTCCGCAGGTGCACCTGTTGTGGTGCCGCGCCGCGGCTGCCCGGCGCCGCGTCCCCGCTGTCCGTACGGCCGGACGCGGGCTGCGTTCTCCCGGCACTGCGGGTCGCGGGCTTTCTGCTCGGTGCCGACCGCAGCCATCGGGGCGGGGCTGCCCGCAGCTCGTCTTGCTGCGAGGAGCGCTTCGTGAGCGGGCGGCTTTGCGGATCGGAAGGAGGTGATGATGGCCTGCGAGTCTCTGCCCGGTAAACAGTCGCCGCTCCTCCCCTTGCGCGATGTCGTTCCTTTCCGCGTCCGACATCCAGTGCTCGTGTTGTCCTCACCGACCTCTGCTTGATGCCTTCTCAATTAGAAGGCAAACGGGATTATTGCACGCTGCTCATGCTGAACTACGCCGAACCGTTTCAAGTAGATTGTACACGCATCCGCTGAAAGACCCGTCTCTGCTTGCTTTTGATCGGAGGCGCGCTTAGTGTGTCGCACTGTTGACACCAAAACCCTGCCCCAGCTAACTGTCCGTTGGCCGAGCCGTTCCTGCCACTGGAGCAGTCGTCTTGGGTTTCGCATAAAACAGGAAGGCACAAAGTATCTCAGTGAGAGGGTGAACACATCATGAATGAGGCTCCACAATCTTGTGGGAGACTTGTGTCTGAAACTGGTTGGCAGGGATCTCTTCCTGATTTTCGGTGGGTCCTGAGGTCACACGTTTACAAACAATAACTTTCTGAAGGCTTCTCCATTGTTGCAGTGGGTGGCCAAATAAATGTTATCTATGTTTAAAAAGAAGAGCTCTGCTTATCTGCAGCTTTTTGATGGAGGCTTTGTCCTGAAATTGATAACCTGAATTTAAGGGATGAAGGAAAAAAAACCCTCATTTCTGTAGATTTGCTCATATTTACTTGTGTTTTCTCTACACTTCCTTCTCAGGGATGCTTTATCATCTCCTGTGATCTGTCTCTACTGTATGAGAGTACAGTTCATGTTTGCTCTGTAGTTATACCTTAACTGTCAGAAGTGCTCCAGGCTTGTGTAATGCTTACAAAGTGCCCAACAGCATTTACTGATTATGTAGCTATTGTGGCTCGTGCCTTGATGCAGAAACTAATGGCAGGGCTCAGGAGGTGATAGTGACGTCAAAGGAAAAGGTAGGCATGAACTGCATCTATCTCAGAAAGGTAAGTGAGGCGGGCTGAGCAGGTGAGAGATGCCTTGAGCCCTGTTGGGAGAGCTGTGAGGGGGGCATTTCTGGCTGATGTGCTGACTCGATCCTCCTGCAGGATATAGCTGTGTTTGGAAGTGGCTCCCTTAGGAGGTGCTGCTGGAGAAACACAAGGCTCAGCCTCCTGTACCAACAGGCTCACGTTGCTCAGCACCCCTCCTGTTGCTCTGGCCCTCGCCCTCTCAAGGCTGGCACTGCTGCATGCACGTGTC
Source organism: Tetrao urogallus (assembly GCF_951394365.1). Taxonomy (NCBI): domain Eukaryota; kingdom Metazoa; phylum Chordata; class Aves; order Galliformes; family Phasianidae; genus Tetrao; species Tetrao urogallus. The sequence continues at coordinate 7,419,479 of NC_136822.1, forward strand.
TGATTTTTGCTCTGGGATTCCTGTGGAAAGCAGCCATTACGGGATTTTGTAGTTGATTACTGAGAGAGTTTCACTGGGCAACGTGTGCAGCCCTGGGATTGCTGGTGCTGCTCGAGCCTCCTTATCCAGTTGTCAGCAGCACATGATGAGCAGGAGCCATAGCAAAGTCTGGCATGTGCTGCTAGGGACCAGTGTCTGGTGGTCTGTCCCAGCTTGCTGTAGAAGTTCTATGTGCTGATGGTGATTGCTGCCCTGCCAGCTGTGCAGTGCTGCTGGAGAAGCTGTGGACAGAGGCACAGGGATTTGCTGGGGGCTGCAGTGCGGATCTGGTGGCTGGAGCAGCGTCAGTAGTGATGGGCACTCAGTGACTTGGCGCTTCATGGCTCACAGCCTGAGTCATCCCTTTGGAGGCTGCTGGCCCTTGTAACAAGGAGCTGTCAGGGGCCTGGGATTAATTCCTGCACTTGGAGGTAAGCCACTTGCTGTTGTATAATTCTGCTGAACGTCTTAGCCCATTAGCTCAGCTATCAAACAGAAGAATAAGAGCTTATCTGCCATCATTTTTCTCCTTCGGATCTCTGGAGTCCAGGAGTAGGTTTAATGGGCAGGGAGCCAGGAAAATCTCTTCTCCCTGGAAGGTTCCTTTGGACACAGAGTTCTTGTACTTCATCTCATGTATATGCTCCGCAGGAAACACTTGCAGGTCAACTAGACAGTGGGAAAGGACTATTGGCTATCATGGCCCTCCAGGCTAATAAATCATAGGGTATCATATCATTTTATGTCTTGATTGCCTACAGCTCATTTTTCCAAGGTAAACTATTATTGGTCTAGATTAAGGTACATGAACAGTGGTTTATTACCACTTTGTTTTATTGCTATATTAGTTGATATTAATGACTAGATTAAAAAAAAAAGTTTAATCCGATATACTGCTGTGGAGTTGCTTGAGTCTGCTTGTGCCAGTACATCTGGAGCACTGCAGTCTCCCTAACAGCAGCCCATAGCATTGTTATTCCCTGTGAGCTGGACTTGACAGAGGTAGAGCTGTCTAATTATGCTAACCAACTTAATTAGGTGCATCGTCTTTGTGTTCCCCAGTTACATTTCTCTGTGCAGATAAAGAGCATTCAGATACCTCATTCTGCAGAAGTCAGTGTCAGGCACACAAGAGAGCTGCAACTAAGAGCTGGAATGTGGATGCCCACTGACCAGGACTTAAAGAATAAAGCTGGGGCAGAATGAACAGAGCACCGTTGGGTTCTGGGGAACAGGCCGTGCCCAGTGGAGCATCTCTGCTCCCTCAGATCTGGGGTTTATCCATTCACAACTGTAGTTAACCCAGCAAATGTGAAGCCTTATGCAGCACTACCTTAGGAAGCTGTGCCTTGACTTGAAACCTGGCCAGGGAAGCAATCTCTTCTCCCTGTGCTGCTGCCTTATTGTATGCCATAAAAAAAAATAATAAAACAAACCCAAACCTCCTTTATTGTCTAGAAGTGGCATACTGTCACTCTGCTTTTTTAGCTTCCAGAAGTCTTGTGGCCCTGTGCCTCTTGAAATAGACTTCTGCTGTAGAAACAGTTCCTTGTGCAGAAGTGAGCTGCTGGGTGTGTGATGCTGCTGGGCAGGAACACATGGCTCACCTTTGGGGTTGCTTTTCCAAGCTATGGTCTGTGTCTAAAAACAAGTCTTAAGCTGCGAGCACACTTTTTGTTCAACCTGGAGAGAAGCAAAATTCATCTGGGTTTTGGAGGAGTTTCTCAGCCTCTGTTTTGAAGCTGGGATCACTGTCCCAAACTACCTGCAATTTACACTCCCTGGTTCTTTGCTTGTGTTTATCCTCTCTCCCTGCTGGTATTGCAGCTGTGTAACCCTGAAATGACTTCCTCTGCCAGTGTGAGGCACAGGCTCTGTGGGGTACCTCACAAAATTGCAGAGTAATTCTGGAGAATTAAAATGCAATTAGACAAACCTGTTCTCTTGCTGTACAACAGGGAGGAAGGGAAGACATTTCCTTCAGCCCTTCCCTCTCTTGCCTCCCTCACTCTGTCCTTCCATTATACCCAGCTCAGCCAGCCTTCCTGGAACACAGGAGATGCTGGAGCTGTGGGAAGCTCCCATAGTGTAAGAGCTGGTAGGAATTGGCTCTCCAGCAAATGTGAAGGAACTAATTTATCCAGTCAAATGGCTTGCGAGTTTTTTTTTGAGTGCCACAGGGAATGCCTTTTGGCAGGAAGCAATGAGTGCAGAGACTCGTCAGGAGAGGATATGGAGTCAAGGTGCTGGATGGAAATGTGACTGTGGGGGCTGCTGCTGGTCAAATGAACTTTGAAGGAGCTGGAGGACAAGAACAGATCAAATAACCTCATCAAGTTGAAATTATGATTGGAAACTGACTTTAGTAGGTGCAGATAGCTATTGAATGTGTGGATATAGTAAGTACTTGATAACAGAATGGAAAACAGGGTTGGTGGTAAGAGCAGATCACAGCTAGACATGGCTCAGCCTGTTTAAAACAGCCAGCAAAATGAATGAAGTAGTGCAAGGCTGTTCTTTCAGCACTGCTGTGTTACATCTGATCTTTGGGCACTGTAACTCAGCACAGGCAGGATTTCTCTTTTTTCTTCTTAATTAGGAAGGCTTTCTGTTAGGAAGATGACTGTATTTTCCTTCATTAATTTCTCCTGTTAATTGCTAAGCAAGTCATCTGTCAGCTCTAGTCTTGCTTTATTCTACCCTATACTTAAACAACTTATCAGATTTTGTTATATCTACTTATATTTTTTTTAGTAAAAAAAGAGGCCTAGTTATGTTACTTACAGAACAATGTACAGAAATATAACACTTAGTTAAGTCTGCCTCCCAAGGTACTAATCAGGGCAGAAGGGAAAAGAATCTGAAAATAAGAGCGCTGAAGTCTTCAGCAGTAAAACAAGGTGTGTTCACTACAACCAGGACCTGTCCTAGCTCTGTGTGCTGAGCACATCAGTGTGTGTGCTATTTATCCCATGAAGTCTGAAGGGGCAACACTGAGCTGATGGGAGGTGCTGGCACTGCTGCCTAGGGCAGCTGTGAGTACCCCATCCCTGGAGGTGCTCAAAGCCAGGCTGGATGGGGCCCTATTTGAGGGTAGACAGCGCAGCTTGGAACGAGGTGGGCTTTGAGGTCCATTCAAGGTACTTTTTTGGTGCTTGGAATGAATTTTAAAAATGCTGAAATGCTACTGGAGGTCTGCCTGACTTTCAGACTCCCTACTTGTTTACCTAGGACCCCTGAAAGAACTATGGCTGCCTGGCCTGCAGCTTGCTCACTGTTTCTGCTTACCCAGTGGCTGTCTTGCTTCTGTATTTAGTGGTGGTTCAGGGCAGTGTCCCTGACAGCTGTTCCATCAGCATGTAGCACTGCAGCTGCAAGCTGGGTGATGCTTTTCTGCTAACCAGCAAAGCACGCATGCTTTTCCTGATACTAGTGGAGCTGCTCACTGCTTTGTAGCGTTTCTTGTGTCTTCTGTTTTTCTCCCCATCCCTACACAGGAATTGTGGGCTCTTTTCCTGTGTCTTAACTTTGGTGGCTTCTCTACATTTTGTAGTGTAAAATCCTTTAAGTGAGAATAACTGCAGTGCATTAATTAGGGGCTCTGGGAAGGGAATTTCTAGTCTTCTGTCAGGCTGCTCTATTGCAAGTGAAGTAATGTAGTGACCTCAGAAACTTTAATTAATTGTGCACATTTCCTGAAAGACCCACAGTGGAGCTGAGAGCAATGCATTGCTTAATGGTGTCTCTGGGTCAGCTCAGCACCAGGAGGCCAGCGTTGCAGCACCAGTCTGTGGAGTGGCTGGTGGATAAGCAGTGCCTGCATGCCTGCATGCAACTCTTAAACAAGAGATCCTACAGGGCTGAGGAGGAGAGTGGTGTCTCTTTGCAGCTTTTCTCCTCTTTCACAGGGTAAAAAAACTTCAGTCTTTATGTTTCAGCTACTGGTCTTGTGCCTCAGCCATGAGCTAGGTGTTGTCTATGTGCATGCATTCTCCAGTGCTGGGTTCCTGCTGTGCTGCAGCACTGCATGCTGGTGTCTCCCCATGGTGTGCCACCAGCCCTGTCACTGCTGTCGGGGCGGCAGTGTGCAGCACACAGCAGTGTGCACAGGCTGGGCAGTCGGCTGTGGGATTTGCTCCTGTGCAGGTTCTTCAGGCAGGCAGTTCATTTAAGGACACCGCACACACCCAAGTACATCATCTATAATTTGAGTAGTTGATTTCAAAGTAGATAGAGTTGATGAAAAGGGTGGTTTCTGTGGAATTATCCATCTTCTGCATCTGGGAATGCCACGGCTCATCATCCTTCCTTTTGAAATAATCTTAAAATTTTGCCTTTCTCTATGGCCTTAATTATTGGCCACGAAAACCTTTCTACTCTGACTGAAAAGTGATGGCTGCAGGGCTGACTCACCCACAGGGTTTGGGGTTACAGAGGGCAATGAGTTACTGCAGTGTGTGAGCAAATCTCCTACGGATCAGAGGTAGAATACACTTGAGTGTCAGAAGATGCAAGTGTTCACACAAACTACTTGCAGTAGCATTTTCCTGCATGGAGGTTAGAACAGGAGAGGAAAGGGAGCACACTTTATGAAGCGTAATCATCTCTGCTTTCTTTGGAAATAAAGGACATCAGCAGCAGTGTTAGTTGGCTGCTGGCTTTGACTCTGGTACAGCTGGAACCAAGCAGGGACCTCTCATGATGAACCAGTGCCTGAAGGAGCTTGTGGTGGGCTTTCCGTGTCTACGACTCCTTAGAATCATGACTGCAGCTCCAGACTTCCCTTAGAACCTGAACAATTGTTTTCTATTTTCCCTCCCCAGAGAGATGACTATAATGTGAATAGAGCTTTATCCCTCACCCCACGAGGCTTCAGGTACAGAAGAATTACTGTAGGGATATGCCTGATGGTCTTTGATCTAGAGCACGTCACTGCTGGTACTTTGGAGGTGGCTGCTTAATTGAGGTGTTAGCGCTGCTGGAAGAAAGCTGTCTTTTGGGACACATGAGAATGACCAGATATGGCTTAATGATCTCAGGCAGAAGCCTCACAGTTGCTAATTGCACTGGGGGCGTTTTCTAAGTGGTGTATGAGGCTTGAGACTTGGGGGCTGAGTGCTCTGCAGCTGAGCCATTGCGTGCTGCTAAATTTACTTAGAGTGGTGCCGGTAACGTATCTGTGACCTCTATTACTAATACATGGGGGAGCACTCCTGTAACCTGAGCACTTCAAAAGCGTTGACTCATCTTTTCTGTTTATTGATGCAAAAATCAATTTGATTATTTTTTTTTCCTGGGGTAGGTGAATGGATGTAACCTTCTCCCATCTTTCTTTTCTTGTTTTTACCGTGTTTCATCTCGGTATGGAAGGCAGGCTAAGGAAACGGAACTTCAAATCGCTCTTAAATGTAATCACAAGTGAATGTCTAGTGAACGTCAGGCAAGTCTTATACTTCAGCACGTAGGGTGAGAATTTCTCTCTGCTAGATCAGGCTCACGAGCGTGATAGTTTTCATCTGAGAAGAGCTTGAAGAGCTTATATCAAAGCTGAGTTTTATCCAGCACACCTTTGCTGAAACTATTGTGTTCCCTCTTCACTCCTCATGTGTTGGATGTTCTTTCTGCCCCTATTTACAGCCAAATTCCATTTTTTATTTTACTATGGGAAAGATGAAGAGAGAGCTGAGATTGGCTCTTCTCTTGCATCCCAAACTACAAGTTCTTTTCATATTTCCCTTGTTTCCAGAAGTATTTCTAGAAAGCCTGACTCACGTGCTGCTGCTCTAGCAGGGCAGTAGCAGGCTGCTTGATGGCATCCCAGTCCCCACCACCAGAAGAGCAGCAAACCTTTGTGTCCCCAGTGCTGCGCATGGTGGTGGGGCCTCAGCTCCAGCCTGCTGCTTTTCAGAAGAGGGAAAACCAAGATTTCAGGGACTGTAAGTAAATTTCTGACTGCTCTAATGAGACAAACTTCAAATGAAAGAGTTCAGTAATTCTATGGTACTTGATTTGCCTCAACACAAGTTTCTAGTGAAAGCAGTGGTGGCTCTTTTTATCTACAGATGTAGAAACTTCCAAATTAAAGCATTTGTACTCTTCCATTAAATGCAGATAACTTCCTTGGAGCAAAGGCTGATCTGATCTCTGGGAAACCTTTGTGAATGTGACTGCTGCCCTTTGGTAGTTCTGATGGATTTCTGACCTACAGAAAGTATAACTGAGCTATTGCCGTGGTCTTTGAGTATAAACACTGAACTTTTTTCTTGGCATCCACTATAACAAAGTAATTGATTTAAGGACTGGGAACTGTAATGGTGAAATCCCTTTGATGTTTGATACAACTTGCTAACTTACTGAAACTTTCTGAAATCCTCTCCTTTTCAGGGCTGTGTACAGAAGTATGTTGTGAAGAACTACTTCTACTATTACTTATTCAAGTTTTCAGCTGCTTTGGGTGAAGAGATCTTCTATATCACTTTCCTCCCATTTATCTACTGGAACATCGATCACTCTGTGTCTAGAAGGATGATAATCATTTGGTCCGTAAGTATTTTGATCACTTATTTATGCACATACTTCTTAATTCTGTAATTGTAACAAGTGAATATTTAAGAGTAAGAATAACCTTTCAAACCAGCAGCATTATTTGTATGGTTCTCATATGGTCCAGACGGGCACTTCTGAGATTTGCTGCTGATGGCAGAGGTGTGTGTGTGCATGGCATTGCAATGGCTGGCAGAGGAGGCGTTGGCTTGTGCAGCATCTGTTCGTCTCTGCTGTCTTGGTCTGATGTATATTTTCAGCCCAACAACTTGCTGAGCTCTTTTTGATAGGGTTTGTACAGAGCAGCTGGAAAAAATGCTTCCTTTCCAATATCATGGTCTGCTATGGATGGATTTTTCTTGTACTGGGAAATCTTTCTCCCTGGGTATTTCTGTGAAGGCTGCTCATGCAATTCAGGCTTGTTTGAAATGGGTATAAACCTAAGGAAGGCTTAGATCTTGTAGGCTGCAGCTGAATGAAGATGCTGCTGCTGCAGTTCCTTCAAACAAACAAGAAACCAACCAAAAACTCAAAACAAAACCAAAACAAAAGCAAAAAAAGCTGCTACCAACACTAAAAAAACCCACAAAAAACAAAACAACCTCACATACAAAACACACATACACAACAGGTTCCCTGAAGACCAAAGCTTAAAAGCATTGATTTTTATTAATACAGCAGCGTTCTTGAATGAACGAACAGGCTTCAGTATTGCCTCAGTCTTCACAAATGCAATTTAGAAAATCCAAAATATATTTCTGGTCTTGCACTGAAATCCAGCAGGTAACTGAGAACTTCATTCTTCTGCACAGGGGTTGAACGTTCTGTTGCTGCCATTGCTTGTCCTGGCATTTATCAGGTCTTTACCCAAATGAAACTCTTTCAGAACAGAGAAGGGAGGTAGGAAGCATCTCTGGTGGATGATGGACCCTGAAGGTTTGATTGTTAATCCACTTTGATTTAAGAAACTGAAACTTGATAAAAACATGAGTGTGATGCTTAGCTCTTTTTCTTCACAACAAAGCTTGTCCTTGACTTAGTCAATTCTGGTTAGTAATATTCTCTTTTTGTCCAAATAACATGATTAGAAATAATAAAAGCAATTTGAATTGGGTCATGCACTTAAAATGCATTCAGTGTTGGGCAGAGAGCATCTGCTCTTCTGTGCCAGTTACCCTAGTCAATAATTTCTTATAAAGAGAATATGAAAAATATGAAATGGAGAAGTAGGCGGACACTTACTAATTAGAGCTGGGTTTTGGCCAGGGCTACACCTACTTCATTTGGAAGTGTGCCACAGAAAATGATAATTGGTAGTCTCTGCTGTCTGCTTTTGCAGATTGCTCAAAAAATGACTTCTCAAAGCTGCCTGCGTGCCTCTGAAGGCTTGCCTTGCCTTTACCAGGAGTCTGCCTGGTTACTGGCCAGGGCTAGCCTGGCTTAATTACAGTATGCAAGAGTCCAGTGTTATTTTCCCAGTTCCTGAAGGAGTTGTGGAATCAAATTTTTGTAGTGAAGAGGGGAAAAGGAGAAGCTGTTCTATATATGCAGGCTTGTGACGATCTGCAGTTTTAGAAGCTCGTGCAAGTTTGACATAGCACTAGAAATACATGTGTAGGCTCTGCATTAACGTGGCAGGCTTGACTGGGTGGCGTACTTGCTTTTGAGAAGGAGGAGGCATTAGTGGTGTTACTGAGGGGTCTTGGTCTGTCTGTGATACATCGGTTGTGTGTGTGACATCAGGACTGGCCGTGCTGCAGGGGAAGTGCCAAGGTGTTCAGTGTGACAAGTTGGTACTTTTCATCTTACCCAGGGGCTTTAATGACAGAATGAGGGTCCCAGACTGTTTCGGAGAGTCTTCCCTTAAATATCAGAAGCATTAATGCTGTTTCCAAGGCCTTCACAGCATTTTATCTGCAATAGCTTCTGCAGAGCCAGTCATCCGTGGTGGAGAAGGATAAATTCCAGCTGGAGCAGGGCCAGGAATGGCTGGGGAGCAGGCTGTTTCTGAGTAGAGACTGAGAGCTGAAATAAGCCCCAACCAAATGAAATCAGAGAGAGGCTGATGCTGGTGGGAATGGTGGGAAGGAAGGAGGTTCTTAATGTAAAAACACTGAAGCAGAAACAGATGTGTGGAAGATAGCCATGAATAAGCCCAAAGTTCTGACGTGCAAGGATTGAGGTCATAGCTTTAGAAGGGCAGAAAGAAAGATTATGGAAAGAGCATTTCAGCAGCAGTAGGGGACCAGCCTTTACGCTCTGGCTGTGTTTCCCAGTCTTGTGTCCTCCAAACCAGCTGCTCATATCTTTGGCTTAATTGGTCAGTTCTGTAGAATGGGGGCTGCAGTCTCCTTCAGATGTTTTGGGAGCTTAAACAGTATGTGATGCTTCTGTGGTGCTCTTCTCCTTGGGATGTTCACAGATGTTATGGGCAGAGGAGGGAGATGGGTGTCTGATGCCCTGCAGTGAGGTGCTGGGCAGGCAACCTGGTGTCAGCACATCCCGTCCTCTTCCCTTTGAAGGAAGTACTCTTTGACCTGGCTTTGATGCCTGGGATTCTTTCTGCTTCAACAGAAGTGGAAAGCAACTTGAAATAAGCCAAGTCTCAGATGTGCTTTAAGTTTTTCTGTGTATCTCAGCTTAAAAGGTGAAAACATTGTTTTCCTTATTTTCCACAGTGTGTGTAAATGTGAAGTGTACCCACACCTCTTTCAAGCCTATAAAGCTGTGATTTGTGCAATATAAATAACAGCCACCCGCTGTGGACTTTGTCAGGGCAAGTATGGCAGCATGGTGTGATAAGCTGTGTTGAGGTGCGGGGTGGGCCAGGCTTGGGAGCCTGGGTCTGGCTTCTTGCTGGCTGCCCAGAGCAATGGCCTTCCCTGGATGCTGTGGCTCTGGTGCAGGGGCATGCTGAGCTTTGAACTCAGGGCAACCTGCTATGATAACGAGCTGGGATCTGCTCGTGCTCACAGTGCCACAGTGCTTCGTAAGCTGAAATCTTGGCTGCTTCGAGAAGTTGCTTTGCAGCAACCTTTGCTTTTATTAGTTGTTCTGCCCTAACAAAGGTTAGTAGTTGTGCTTTTAGTGGCATTTCTCCAAGATGAGCTCCTGACAGTTGATCGCATAATGCACCTGTCCAGCATGTGAGCCCTTGGAAGTGCTGTGTGATGCTGTGCAGAAAGCCGTGGGGCTCCTACAGCCCAGTGTGTCCCTGTGTCCTGTCTGCCCCGGTGCCCTGTGCTGCTTGGCCTCTGTACCCTCAGAGAGTACCAAGCTTGACAGCAGTGGGTAGCAGCCCAGGAGGTGTGGGGCAGCAGCATGCAGCCCTGTCCTCATCCTGGGGCCTGACCCAACTCATCTGCACCATCGTGCCTCATAAGGAGCACTGAGCTCCCTGATGAGCCCTGCAGGGCCTTTACTTTAGGCGCAGGATGTAAAGATGAGAGGCTGTGAGTGGTGCCAGCCAGGGGCTTGACTTAGTTCCTCTGTACTTAGCCAAGGTGACTGCTTGCTCAACAGCCTGGAGGAGAACTGGCACTTCCAGGATGCAGGCTCTGCTTCTACTTGGCCAATTTCCCACACATGGCAGCTTATTAGTAGTGCATCCCTACTTTTTTTCCTCCCTCTGGTGCTCCTGACGTGCTCTGTCACTTCCATTGGCATACCAAGACCGTGATTAAAACCAAAAGCAAACTCACTGTTAAGCTGTATATTTCCATCCTAGGAAGGTGATAGACAGCTGCAGAGCTAGCTATGGAATTGCTATGTCTGAAGCACAGCAGTGGGTTCAGCGTCAGGCTGGTGCAGCACAAGTCCCAGGGAAGAAGGCAGTGATGCTCTCTGACCCCACGTCTTCTCTAGAATTTCATCTGTACCTTTTAATAGATCAGGGGTGCAGCTGGGGAAGCTGTACAATCACAGGTTTAAAACAAATCTGTTCTTTCTTGCCATGGTTATACCCGATATTAGAGTGCAAAGATCAGAACCAGCCTGACTGCCCCCTGCCTGCATGGCAAGAGCCTCCCTGCTGGGCTGCATGGTGGCTGGGCCTGGCCACGAGGGGCTGTGCCACGTGCCTGGAGCTGCCACAGCAGTCAGAGCCTGCTTGGTGAGCCTGGGACCAAGGGTGGGAGGGAGTGCATCTTTGTGGTGGAGCACGTGTGGCTCAGGGCAGACTTGCAGGAAGTCCTCAGGTGAAGGATATAGAGGTGGTTGTGCTGCTGTAGTGACTGCTAATGGTGTTGAGGTAGTAAATGGTAATGCTGACCAACAGTGGCGTTGAAGCCTTGCCTTTGGACAGTGCCGTGTTTCTGTGTTGCTCCTGGTATCGCCAAGATGCTTCAGGAGGGGAACAAGGAGGAAGGCTGTAGCTAAGTTCCTTTCTAATGCTTCTTGCATCTCAGCTGAATTCCCATGTGTTCCTTTGTAGCTCTCTGAAGTTAATTACGTCCCACACAGCCGATCATGTTTTTGGCTGTTGCTTTAGTAATGGGGAAGTCTTCAGGTTCAAACAAACTTCCCCATGCAAAGACAGGTACTTATTAATACGCTAATTAAAATTACTTACATTGAAGAGATCTGCAGATGGCTTTCCCCCAAAAGTGCGGAAAGTCCCGTGTGTCTGCGTGGCCGAGTGGAACAGCTGGCACTGGAGAGATGTACACAGAGCAGCACAGAGCTGCAGTGTGCCACACTGGGTAGGCAGAAACCTCGCTGAGGTGGGGGAGAAGCAAACAGGACTGTACAGAATGAAGAAGTGGCTTACGTGGAAGTTTCTGCTGCCTACAAGACAGCAAATTGTGTCTGAATACCATCTGTCTATAGGTCTGGAAATGCATAACAGTGCTGGTGGTCGGTTGTCTGGGGCTGGGGTGATTTCTACCCATCATGAATGTGTTCTGGGGCCATTGAAAGGTTTTTGAAGCTGTGCAAATAAGTAATTCAAGTCAAGTGTTGTAGTGGAAACTTAGTTCTGTATTTATCATGTCCCAGTGCTCATCTCTCCCTGTTTCCAGTGCTCCAATGCTTGTGATTTGCAATGTTTGTTACAGGGGCAACTCACTTGTTAGGCTGAAAAAACCTGCTGCAAGTTGCTTGTCTTCTTTCCTGGAACTGTTAGAGAATAAATCCAAAATGACAGAGAAATAAGGTGAGGAAATCTTACGTCAGAGAGAATGTACCATTAACTGAGAGAGGTGCGTGCTGCCCTTGGAAGATGAGACCTGCAGCAGAGCATGGGTCAAATGTACCCTGCAGTGTGATGCTGTGCTGGGAGCCTCTCTGTCTGTGTGACACCTGGAATACAGGAATCCCCTAATTGCGGGTAGTGCAGGAGCTCTGTGCTGCTCTGTGCTGTGCTGCACGGCACTTGTTTCTCCTAGAGGAAACTTGTCAGCTTGGCTGGCAGGGTTGTCCTGCCGTACCCACGTGTGCTGCTTTGCTCACTGAGCCAGGGCAACACTTATAAAAACCTGTGCACCAAGGTCTGGTGCTGCAGAGAGCAGTGCTGAGCATATGCTGGGTTCCCATGGATGTCCTATGGGTTTGTCTCACCTCTCAGTGCTGTAAGGGGCCATGCAGTGTGCATTTTAAAAAACTGTAAGGATGAGAAACTAATTTGGAATGGAAGGAAAAAACGTGATGATGCCCGGTGTTCCTGCTTACCCATACCACCTCCAGCACTCGATGTTTGTGTCCATCAGGGCAGTCCCAACACAGCCTTCATTTGGAAGATGACTCATTTCCCTTTCTGTAATTCTCTTACATATTAGTGCTAATAATACTTGTCCAAGTGAAAGTTGTTATTACAGAGGGCTACTGATACACTGACTTGTCCACCTCACCTCTGAGATCACGCACGGTAGCCTCAACATTTCTCCTTCTGTTTAGGAACCCTTGGCATTTAACTGGCTTCCAAAGGTGTGCCCACATCCATTTGGAAATGAGTGGCATGAACCAAATAAATCCGTCCAGTGGTTTCTTTAAGAGGTTGTTTCCTTCTCCTTCGGATGGCACAGGGTATGGCGCTGTGCCCTGTGTGTCACTGCCCAGCAGCAGCCAGATGCGCCCTGGTGATGTAGTGGTGTGTGGCTCACATGGTGAGGAGCAGAAGCAGAGCAGCTGGGGCTGCCTGGCAGCATGGGGCTCTGCAGTGTGTGCTCCACTGCAGTCAGGAGGATGAAGGAACTGGGCATTTGGGATTTTGTTCTGTTTTGTGAACCCTGAATCCCAATGTCCTTTCGACTTGAAAGCATTTTTTAAATGGCCTTTGGGAGAGAGTGATGCAGCATGGCTGTAGTGGATATGGCCACAGATGGGCCTGTTGCTGTCCTACCAGGAAGGGTGTTGTTTTAAGAACTCTGCTTTCCTACTGGAAGTGGGAGAAGCAGAACAACGAGCTGTCCTGCTTTCATCACACAAGGAAGTGCAGTGCTTGTTTTGCAGCAGTGGGGTTTCAAGGGAGAGACGGGAAACTTCTGCTCCATGGTGTGGGGTGGGAGGCAGCCATCCACCTTGCACCATCCTGTGCTGCTGTGTCTCATCAGCAAAACCTGCATTTAGTTCCAGTTCTGATCCAGTTACCTTGCTGTGCAGTAAAACCACTGCTGCCTCCACTGACCAGGATAATGGAAAATCCTTTAATAATTCAGGGGACAAGTTCTGCTCTTGGGTGATAGATTTAGCAGCAGAAAAGCTTGGAGCTGTGGTTCTGGGGTGGCAGGGTGGGAATTGGCTTTGCTTGCTGACAGCCTGTGGCATTTCCTCTCCCCAGATTGTGATGTACATAGGGCAGGTCTCCAAGGACATCCTCAAGTGGCCGCGGCCCCTCTCCCCACCTGTTGTGAAGCTGGAGATGCGGACAGATGCAGAGTATGGGATGCCTTCCACCCACGCCATGGCAGCTACTGCCATTTCCTTCTCCTTTTTCATCACGACCATGAACCAGTACAAGGTAAGGGTTAAAAAAACAAACAAAAAGCTGTTTCTTTTTTTAATAAAAAGTGAGTGGGTCTGCTTCTAGCAAGCTGCAGAAGACACAGCAAACCCAAAACTGTTGCTTCTTCCAGAGGAGCTCTCTGTATTCATTTCCAATTATGTGTGCTTTTCCCTGTTATTCACAGCCAGCTGATAATGGGAATAAGAATTTTGTTGGAAATTTTGCTCCTTTAGCACAAACCCAGTTCAGTGTTGCTTGGAGGCTGTCGCTTTCTTGGTGACATGAAAGGAACTGTGTGTCACTTCATTTTGTCTGAGGCAGGAGAAACGTCCTTGGAAATCCCCTGGCTATCACTTGTTAGGCTAAATAACATGTAGCACAGCTCAAAAGCCTGTTCACTGCAGAAGCAGCACCAGTTTTGCTGCATTGCTGCTTTAGGCTGCTTAGGGAGATCCCATAATAATTATTTTCCCCAAACCTTCAGCCTTCTGCCTACCTAAAAAGGTTTGTTTCCTGGAAACCTATTGCTCCATGGTGATTTTGATTCTGGTTTATAAATCCTAACAAGCATTTCCTGTGTTCAGCAATAACAACGTCCTGGCTGCAGCATATTTAAGCATGTTTCTCATCCTCTTCAAGTGAATTTCAAAGATAAACTTACCTCATAAGTCCAGAGGACTCTTGGCCTGGTTGGGGTTGTCCCTGAGACACCTTGCACCATCCCGCCACCTGTTAGAAAGGTTTTCTTTGTTAGAAAGGGCCCCAGCTCTCTGGGCTCTGCTGAGCATTGCTGTTGCTCAGAGCGATGGCTGAGCAGCAAGGATGCAGACATGTCCTGCAGCAGGCTGGGTCTCTGCTGTAAAAGCAGCACTGTCCCCCTGCTTTATTGCGTTGTAGTAAAACCATGTGGGGACAACTGCTGTAAGGAGTCACGCTGCCACCCCTTTTGGTGCACCAGCCCCAAAAGCCTTGGTCAGCAGCACTTTCTCCTCCTAAGCTAATCAGGTGGGGGTGAGACACTCAGATCTTCCCAGGCTGTTCTCTACCTGTCAGAGACTTCCATGGGACAATAAAGCTGCTATAAAATAATTACGTGGTTTAATTGGCCTCTGTTATGAATAAAGGAATCTACCAGTACTTCACAGAGCTGCCCTCATCATCAGTAACTGGGCTGGCCCAGCTCCACAACTGCCTTCTGGAGAGGGAGTGGGGGGAATAGCTGCACTGAGGGCTCTGAGGAGCAGGAAACACAGCTGTGTGAGCTGGGAGCAGCACCCACTCGGAGCTGGGCTGGCTGGGCTATGGACATGGCTGCAGCAGCATGATGTGGTCAGGTGCCAGGCTCTTGGCAGGAGGTGGAGGCTTTGTGTCAGACATGGGAGAATTAATTCAACTTTTTTTGTTTCATAAAACTGTCTCGCAGGGAGTGAAATGAACCCACGGAGCTTCTTTTCAATTGAGCCCTAAGATGGGATTTGAAAGAGTGGAATAAGGTCTAATGTGTTAAGTTTATTAATAGACCCATAGACATAGAATGTCTTGGGTTGGAATGAATTAAAGATTGTCTAGTTCCATCCCCCTGCCACTGCCAGGGTTACCAATTATTATACATTACCAAATGCAATTTGTTTTTTCAAAGACATTGATTTATTTCAACGCTCCCCTCCATGCTTGTAGGTACCTCAGAGAGAGGGCTGTGTAAAACCACCTTCCTCGGCAGATGGCTGAGCCTCACCTGCCACAGAGGAGCCCCCAGCTTCCCTAACAGCTGTGTGGTGGCTGCAGTCTGGTACCGGCTCCTGCTGCTGCACCACGTTTGCGTGCACGATGGTGTAACACTACGTTTGTTTTGCTTTTGCAGTACCCGTTTGAGCTCGGCCTGATGGCAGCGTTCGTGTTCTCCACGCTGGTGTGCCTCAGCAGGCTGTACACGGGGATGCACACGGTGCTGGTGAGGCTGCACGTTCCTTCCTTCCTTAGGGTGGGCCTGGCCGTGCCCTCTGTGTGACTGCAGTGGTACGTGTGCCGTGCCCGTGGTGAGGCTGTGCTTTCCGAGGCCGCCGTGAGGAAACCCTTGGGCTACCGCTGTTGGAACCTGAAGGGAATGATGAACACAGCTGGGGAACCCACTGCCGTGTGTGGGTTTGAGAGCCGGGCGAGGATGGTGTGGGACGCAAGTCGTCGCTCTGTATTTTGAAATGTTAATTGTAGGAATGCACTTGAGCAACATGCGGCTCCGTGCGAGGCTGTTGTGCAAGGCTCTGCATCAGCAGGAAGCGACTGGGAGCGGTGGGGCGGCGGGCAGGGCAGCCTGGGGGGCACAGCTCCTCGGGATGGGCTTTGAAATGGTGCTACGGGCTGGGAGGGAACTGAGCCTACGGGACTGAGAGGGGCAGACTTGCTGTGCAGAAATACCACGGTGCTGCAGGGTGAGCTGATGGCCGTGCTCTGTGGGTGTCAGCGCTGCTCTGAGAGCTGATCTTGTAAATGCTGCTACTTGTGGCTAATGGGGATCATCACTGCTCTGTCATGTGAGGCTGTCAGTGTGACTCTGTTCTGCCGTGTGAATACAGCATCTCCCACCAGCTGGAGATGCGAGTCTTGGTGGGTGCATGTGAAGAAATAGTGCATTTTTTTGTGACTGATAATGGTGCTGTGATAAGGGGAATTGATGAGTGTAAGAAAGAGGGCCCTTGTGCGATGAAGGTTGTCTATAAAATATAGCCTGACCTTCCCGCCAGGCCTGGTGGATCAAAACAATATCTTAAATCTCATCTGGAGACATCCTTTCTTCACCAGTGACCTTAAGTCAATCAGTAAAAATTCCTGGCATATTTCCCTTGCTGTTCCATTATAATGAAAGACGCCTCTAAATTTAGATGGATTTTTAGGGTAAAGAAGAAAAAGTCTTTTGTGCCTTTGACCCTATTAAAAAGGGCTTTAAAATAAGTAAATAAAAAAAAGCTCCCTCACGTCACTAGGAGAAATGCTACCCCTGAGGCCACACGTCGCTCCTGGGGACTCCTTTGCACACTGTGGTGGCACAGGGAGCTGGCAGGTTGCACGAGTGCAGCCCCTCTGTGCATCCACATCTCCATGTGGGCATCATGGAGGAGGGCGTGTGGCTGCCTGCTGATAGCAGAAGTGTGGTCGTTTGAGAGAAGGGAGTAGTAAGCACCCACTAACCTCAGCTGTTAGGAGAGTTCAGCCATGGGAAGGGATGGAAGCAGCGCAGTTGTTCAGAGATGGCTTAGGTACAAAACCTCTCTCTGCTGTCCTAGCATGAGAACATTCCGTGTTGGTGGAGAAGCAGAGGAGATGCAGGGTGTATGCCTGCAGGTATGGGGCCCAAGGAGGTGCAAATGGGGATTGCCTGGATTACAAAAATGTGGACATTTTTCTGTCTCGGTGTTGTGTTCCTGTCAGAATCACATGGTGCTGGGGCTGATGAGTGCTGGCTCTTCTGAGCGCAAATTCCAGCTGGATGTGGGACTGCACACAGAAAGGCTCTGAATCTTTGGGGGAGTATTTTGGAATGCCACCGTTTTTTGGGTGCAGGTTTGATGTCCTGGGTGCCTGTGCAGGTGATTGTAGTTCCAGCATGTCTTCAGGTTCATTTTAATGGCAGGCATAGAGCAGGGTATTGCCTTCCAAAAGCCAGACCATATGTGTTTGTACTCCTAAGAAAAAAATGCAATGAACAGAGAAGGAGCCCAGTGGTGGGACCTTCCAGGCTGGCAGTGAAGGGCATTGTCTTTAGGCAGCAAAGCAAAACAGTGACTTTCCAACTCAGATCTGCAGGCATGAGGTCCATTCTGTGTGCAGCCTGAGTGGAGAGGGGCAGGAAGGGGAAGGCTCCAAGCATCACCATCTCAGGCAGAATTTACACCTGTCCTAATTTGAGAATTCTTTTGTAATTGCAGGTCACAATTAGAGGAGAGGCTGAGCTGCTTACACAGCCAGATGGGCAGGGGCTGCATTTCCTGCCAGCATCCTGCCACAGGGTGAAGCTGGGGTCTCTTTAACACACTGCATGGAGATGCCAGAAAAGCACTTTTTCTTTCAGAAGTCACAGAATGGCTTGGGTTGGAAGGGTTTCTCCTAGAGAAGATGTGCTAAGCCCATGTCCTGTGGGAAGACTGTATAAAGCAGTGCTCTGCTAGCTTTTTGATTGCGCAGCCCTATCTGTAAAATACTTTTGGCCTTGCTCCCCAGTATATGTATATTTGTAGACCATGCATGTGGACCCCTGCACTAACACATGTACAGTGAGGGGACAGCATAGCATGATTTGAAGAACTGTACCCAGGTCCCTGAGTAGGGGGTGTCCATGTGCAGGCTGTGCTCCCATGTCTATTTTCTTGCTTAAAGCCAAGTGTGCTGTGGAGTTGTTGCCTGGGAGCTGTAAACAGCTGAAGTTCGGCTGCACTCTAGTAATGCATTTACCAGAAAGCTAATAAATATTTGTTGTGAACAAGTCCCCTCATTCTGGCATAACTAGAAATTAAGTTCTTATAAATAATTCATGTTAGACTGTGACCAAGCATAGAAGTAGTCAACTGTCATGACTTGCTGAAAAATATACCATCTTGAGAGCAGGACGTTGCTGTATGTGATTAACTACAGCATTTGCAGTGAATTTCATGGTCGCAGTACAAATTCTGCTGCATCTTGAGCAGTATCTGGAGCAGCACACTGACGCTTCTTACACTGCTTTCATACAGAAAGCCACTGTTTTGGGGAAGCTTTTGTCTGCTTCCTCAACACTGCTCTTAACAACAGTCAATTTCTCAAAACATCTGATTTCTCTCTGTTAATAAATGAGGTTTTAACCATGGGCTTGCCTCGGGTGCCTAAATGCAGCCAGATTTCAGAGGCTCAGGCTGTAACTTTCATGCTACCCTACTCCTGCCTGGGGGTGCCCTGTGCTTTGTGTTCCTGGTGGCCATCTGCAGCAAAGGAAGGCACCTCTCCATGCAAAATGGGCAAGTGATGATCCAATGGATGTGATGAAGTTACTTGTAGGATTATGGGAAGGGTTTGTGCCAAGGCATTTTTGCTTAATGTCATCCCTGGGATGAAGCTGTGTGTCTGTCTCTTCTGTTGAAGTCATGTCTGGACAGTGACCATAAAGCATGGGGGGGGGAAATCTTCTGGTCACGTTCGATATCATCACTGACCTGGATGAAGGGATAGAATGCATCCTCAGCAAATTTGCTGATGAGACAAAGCTGGAAGGAGTGGCTTATATAGCAGAAGGCAGTGCTGTCATTCACTGAGACCTGGAGAGTTGGGAGGAGGGGAACCTGAAGAGCTTCAACAAGGGCAGATATTCAGAGTACTACACCTGGGGAGAAATAACTGCATACATTAGTACTGGGTTGGGGCTGATCTGCTGGAAAGGAGCAATGCAGAGGAGGATGTGGGTGTCCTGGTAAAGAACATGTTGGCTATGAGCCAGCAGCGTGCATTGGTGGCCAAGAAGGCCAATGGTGACCTGGGGTGCATTACAGAGGGCATGGCCAGCAGGGCAAGGGAGGTGATCTGCTCTGCCCTGGTGAGGCCACATTGGAGTTCTGTGCCCAGTTCTGGGCTCCCTTAGTTTAAGAAGACGGGGGTCTCCTAGAGAGAGTCCAGCAGAGGGCTGCAAAGATGACTGAGGTGTGGAGCATCTCCTGTACAGGGCAGGGCTGAGAGCCCTGGGGCTGTTCAGCCTGGGGAAGAGAAGCCGGTGGGCCCTGGTAGCAGAGGATGTCGATGCATTACAGGCAGTGAGGAGTTCTGTTTTGCAAAGCCTTTCACAGCCATCTCTTTGCAGGATGTGATTGGCGGGGCGCTGATCTCAGCAGTGCTGCTGGTGTTCCTGTACCCCGTGTGGGACAGCATCGACCACGTGCTGCTGACCAGCCCCTTCTGCCCGCTGCTGTCCATCGCTGTGCCCCTCCTGCTGTGCTACAACTACCCCAAGCTGGACTACTACAGCCCCACCCGTGGGGACACCACCACCATCCTCGGGGCTGGAGCTGGAGCGACTGTGGGGTTCTGGCTGAACAACCAGTATGTGGCACCTGCTTATGTGGACAGCAACATGGGATTTCCTCTTGTCACCGGTATCACGGTGGTGCTCATGCTGGCCAGGTTCTTTGTAGGGCTCCTCGTTATCCTACTGACACGGCAGCTGATGAAGAATGTGGTCCTGCGTGTGCTATGCTACTGCTACATGTTCCCCATTGCTGACCTGGATGCCCGGAGGAGGCTGGAAGTAGAAGTGCCGTATAAATTTGTAACATACTCATCAGTGGGCTTCACTGCTACTGTCATCGTGCCACTGCTGCACGAGCTGTTGGGGCTGATTTGAGCCTGGTTCCTTGGCAAGTAGCACATGGCACCATCATTTCAGAGGGAAGTTGTTCAAGTTGTTGTGATCAACTTGATCAAAAAGGGTTGTTGCCTTTCTGCACTGGCAAAACACTCAGTTCTGAAAACTGGGGAGGACTCACTGTACCCAAATAACTTTGAGTTAAACATCATCGATCCCACTGATACCGGATCCCATAAAGTAGTGACACATGGCCAAGGTGGCTGAGCATAGCATGTGAGCACAGCATGAAGCCACGTCCCTGCAAGTCAGTGGTGCCACGGACACACGCAAGAAAAGAAAAATCCAATCCCACAGAGTGATTTCTGACCAATCTCTCTCTAATCCTGACCCAAAAGATTGTTGCCCTGTATGGTGGAGCAGAATGGTGGCAGCGGTGAGGCTTGTGGTGGTGCTGCTGGAGCCCGGCTGTGTCCATGCAGGGACCGGGTGCAGACAGCCCCTGCAGTGCCCTGGGCTGAGGGGTGATGCTGAGCTGCCACATCACTGTCTTCCACGCATTGCAGTACTGTACAAAGTTGTACAATAGCATTACCAGTGTTCATAGGCATGCCATCGCTGTGCTGCTCAAGCTGCTTATTCAACAGTGTGTACTTGCTCTAGGACCAATGAGCCGTATGACAAATACAGCAGTGAGTGTGGTCTGCTGGGCCGGGAGAGCACAGTGCTGCGCCACAGAGCTTGGGGTGGGCCTGTGTGCCTTCCCTGCCTGTGCACACGAGCTTTAGCTGTACAGCACGAGCTTTAGCTGTGCACCTTCGTGCTCATGGCTGCAAGGTTGACTCGGATGTAAGGCAGGTGCTTTGCCAGCTGTTGGCTGCCTGTACACGCACAGCCGAGCCTCAGTGCCAAGCTGGTGGCTCTGGCTGAGCAGCTGGGGCACTTGAAAGAACCATGTGATGTCAGACACAGTCCGTAAGCTGCAGAAGGAAGGCAGGCAGAAATGTTAGCGATTTGTAGGTTTGCCCAGGCTGCGGTTAAACTGTTTTAAATTAGAGTGTGTGGACACATCTGTCTTCACATGTGCACGCAAAGAGTTTGGATGGATTTCCTCCCACACTGCCGTGGTGGGCGTGGGGCTGAGGCCACCAAAGCTGCTAGGTCCCCATTTGGCCCCGTTCTGGTGCTGCTAGACACAGGCGGGGGACACGGCGTCACTGCAGGTGGGACCTGGGGAGCTGAGAGGCACAGCCTGGGGGGGGGGGCTGCACCTGTCTGTAACACTCCTGTTCTGAATTGCAGCTACTTGGTGATATGGGAACTTGTGTAAGTTGTACAGAGATGCTTGGATTTATAAAGTATGTGCACAGATATTTTTATCTTTTATAGTATTCACCCGTATGGGATTCATGTGATACATACAAACTGTACTTGGTTCAAATTTTAAAATATAAATATTTTGCAAGATTTGGTTTGCTACTGTGTTCATGTTATGCACTTTTTCACTACCTGCAAGTGGCTGCTGGGCTGGGAGGGGCTCCCAGCTGGAAGGGAGGAACAGGAAATGTTTGTAGTCGCAGCTCTAGCCCTGCTAGTGCCTGCTCTGAGCAAAACTCCACATTTCTGCTTCACGAAAAGACCAAATCCTGAAGCAGCAGTGAGAGACTGCGGCCCCAGCACTGCCTTCACACTCAGAGAGCATAAATTCACAGGAGAATTGGGACACCCAAAGAGAGAGAAAATCATGCGTGGAGAAATACGTTTAGTGCATGCACACATGCCTGCAGTCTGCTGAAATGCAAATCTGCCGTATTGCCGTCCTAATCCCCATGCATGACACACCAATAAACAGGGCTTTCTAATGCCTTCCATCTGTGTTTCAGGCCGCTTCCCACACTGAGCAGCCTGGGGGGGCTGGGCAGGGCTCCCTGTGCTGCACCCCCGCACGCAAGCAGATGGGCCCTGGGGGCACGGCAGTGCGGCCGCAGGATTCTCCCCGCAGGATTCTGCCCCCATGCACGCTGCTCTGGGGAAACTGTGGTGTTTCCAGGTGGGTGATGGCAGTGCGTTGCTCACAGGGCTGCTCCTGGACCAGAGGCCGCCTGGCTCCCCAGAGGTGATGAGCCACAAAAAATCAGGCTGCTGCTACTGGCATGCAACATTGCCATGGTTGTACCAATGCAAATGAACAACTGCCAGCTTCATGGGCGGGTGATGAGCCAGGAGCACTGGACTGAATGCTGTGGTCACAGCATGCCGTGCCTGTCTGCACCCAGGGCCAGTGCCATGTCCTAGCTGTGCTGCTGGGGCTCAGCCACCCACTGGAAGGCTGTGCAGTGAGCGCTGCCCCAGGCAGACAGACACTGACCTCAGTCTGACCAAAGCTTTGATATTTTCAGCTCTTCCTGCAGACGACCACGGGCATATGCTCCTAAATGCATTTCCCCAATTTACTTTGGTGCTTCAAGACCCACTTGGCTTACATCAACCATGGAAAAATGTAATTCCACCCACGCCTTCTGAATTTAGAATGATAAAGGATCGGCAGTGATGTCTGGAGTGGGACAGCAGATATTACACACATCTTGCTTACAAAGTATCTCTGGTTTTCATGAAATAAGTTTGTTTTCCTCCCCCAGCCACTGATGAGCACATGACAACCGTACAGAAGAAAAGCTCAACTCCTTCGTTCTGCTCACATTCACTCAGCATTTGCTCTAATCAATTATCTTATTTCATGCAATAAGAAAAGAATGAGATTCCTGTTACGCAGCCATAATCAGTTACAGTATGAAGCTGCGTCTGTGGAACATTTCTGATTTTGAAAACAAATCACGTGCTCTGCCATTACATTTCTCTTGTAGAACGCTGGGCTGTTACCCAGCTTGGCTTTTTCACCCCTCTCCAAATACCGACGGCACAGTCTCACTGCAGCTCCATCCTACACCGTAAGGAACACATCTACCCACGGAGCCAGACTCTGTTTTTGTGGTTTATTGAAACGTAAAAGCAGAAGCGGATGTTGCCTACAGAAGAAGAGGAGCAGAGGGTGCAGAGCATGGGAGTGGGCATCTGTGGGTAAGGCCCTGCCGTCACACGAAGGGCTCAATGTTGATCTCCAGGGCAGAGCAGGGCATGGTGAGCTCGAACTTGGTGATGACGTCGGGGTGCAGCACTCCCAGCTTCCCCACGCTCTGACCTCTGGCAAAGATCTCAGCGCAGCGCCCAGGGAAGAAAGCGGAGCCTGTGAAGAAAGCGAGAGAAAAATCAATATTTCTCTGGGCCAAGGAAGTCAATAGGCATTTACCATGGGGAACAAAGCACTCACTATTAGGCAGCTCTGTGTGCTGAGATGCTAAGAATAGGCTCTCACTTTCTGCATTAGCAGCTGCCATGACTGATAGCAAACGAGGAAACACTTTGAGTTAAAAATAAAACGTGAAGCCCAAAGCGTGGGCAACTTTTGCACTCAGTTATTTTGACTGTGTTATTTCTTTAGCGGGAATACGCACAGATAACTGAATTCAGAGGGACAGCGAGATGGGCTTTCTGGGCTTTGGGTACTACTGAACACCAGAATGTTTCCCACCTGACTCTGTTTAAGGAAATGGAGCTCACTGGCACCTACGGGTCGGCAGCACGTCATGCCTGAGTACACCTCACATAACTGGGCACGAGCTGCATTCCTCATCTGCAGGATGAGGAGGTAACACATGGTTTTCCCTAGGGAAGAATGATGGAATGCACATTTGGAGCTGGGAAACTCGTCACATGGGAAGAACCCTTCCCAACTCCTTCTGTGGTCATTTCCAGCGTGATCGGAGTGCTGGGATGCTTCAACAGCATCTGCATCAAACCTGAAGGGATGACTTCTGCCTTTTAAGCTGAAACATGAAGCTAGTGTATTTTATTGCTGTTTATTCCTTCCTTCAGTTACTGTAACCCTGAGAAGAAAGTGAGGGCTGGTTGTAGGAGCACAGCTCAGGGCTCACTGCCAGCAGCACTGCAGGCAGTGCAGGGAGCTCAGGGAGGGAGGAGGGGATGAAACACAGTGCTGGACCCTGCAGTTCCTCCTACACAAAGCCTCTGCACTGTGCTCCTACAGCAGCATCCTGCAGAGAGGGTCGGACTCGCTTCTGTACTTCCACTAGGAAATCAGTCAGCGCCAGACAGCAGCACATCCAATGCCCTCTACCTTACTCTGCATCTTTTTCTCAGTACCCTAAATTCCAACAAAGCATCTTCTATGAGAATAGACAGTGGATGGGAATGAGGAAGCTGTGATGCTGCAGCTGGGGTGCATCCCTGCAGCGCCAAATTTAAAAAAGGGCCAAAATTAAACTCAAACTTCAGGAACATTTCGTACGCTCATAGAATGGCTGGGGTTGGATGGGACCTTAAAGCCCACCCAGTTCCAAACCCTGTCATGGGCTAGCTGCCCCTAGGCTGACCATCCAGCCTAGCTTTGTGCACCGTGAGGGATGGAGCACCCACAGCTGCTCTGGGCAGCAGTTCCAGCGCCTCATTGCCCACTGTTGACCTTTGGGGGGACCCAAGAGGATGGCTGCAGTTCTCCCACATTCAGACAGACCAGTAGGGGAACACAAAAGTCCCAGGCATCTCAGCTTTATTTGTATCACAGTAACATGAAGTAAGGGTTGTTAATAGAAGTATTCTGACCCAGTGTATTTTAGGTGATCCATTTCAATCTTATCCCTGAGCACAGCCCTGCTGCCTGCACTGGGCACAAAGTGCCATTATCTGACCCTGACTCTCACCCACACATGACTCTTCCCAAACAGACACTTCCCACTGCCACGCTGCAACGCCAGTGTTAAAATAAAACTTGACGGAACACATTTAGAAAAGAAACAAACGCCGTGTGTACAGATCGCTCTGCAGACTGTGGGTGAAAACACAGCCTAAAAATAAAGTACCCTTGCAGTTAGTGGTAAAGGCTTTCCTCTCTGTGAATAAAGCCAGTATTGTGCCAAGGATGTGAGGAGCACAGTGACGTTCTTTCAGAAACGCCTGTGTGAGCTTACCCTGGCACAACAGCAAGAACTGAACACATGGTCATAAAGCTGGCATGCCACTGCAAAATTAGGGAGAAAAAAGCAAACAAATTAACAAAAATGTTGACAGTAGGGTTAATTAAAAAACTGAGTCTGAGTTGAGCTCGGTGCAGCCTTGGGAGAGTTACTTTTTCCTCACACATCCATCCCAGTTACATCATGTGACTCAACTGGTTTTAAACGTTAAGCATCTGAATAGGGTCTAACACAACTGCGCTGAATCAAATGCTGCAAACCCAGCTGTCATCCCTGCATCCTTACAGCCGTTAAAAAACAAATTCCTTGTTACACTTTCACCTGTAGCACCCAGTGAGCTGCCACTGGGCCACAGGTTTCCCAGAGGCCAGTTCTACTCTGGGCGTAACCTTGTGGTCAGTGGGGTCAGGAGAGCACCGAGCTGCTGCCATTCCCAAGATCTGTGCTGTTTCCCATAGCGTGAAACAATTTTGTGTTTCGGGCCCAAGAAAGGGCATGGGCAGCAGTCAGCCTTACATTAGCAGAGCACAGATGGGATGGGGCATCTGCTGCCTGAGCATGTGTAATGCACATTGGAAGCCAGTGGCAATTCACTGCGTTGTATCAGAAGCTGTATGTTTAATGATTACATCACAAAGCCAAGTGCTGAATCAGCTATAAGCTGAACAATGGCAAAATGTGCTCCTTCGTACCGTAAGCTTACAGCACAACTTCAGAACACGTAACACAAGCAAAGAGACACCACTAAGACTTCCAACCACAGAACAGAGGCGATGCTCTCCTTCTCCCCATGTCTGCAGCTTCACATGTTCCAGCCAGCACTGGCCAATGACCACAATGCTATTTGATTTGATATTCCTTGCAGAAAAGGAGTAAAAATCTCATTAATATCAACAGGAAAAAATTTACTCCTCAAAGTTTGTGCAACAGAACCTTCAAACCACCTCTTCTCTTCCAGCCTAGAAGGGTTCACTGCTCATGGGATAACCCACAGTGCATGTGGTGCTTTGCAGACACCATTACTCCTGACTGGAAGAGGTCAGACAATCAACAAATACAAATAGAAAAACCTGTTAAAAGCTTTAGGTTCCCATCTGTCTGGCTAACACTTGGCTCCTGCACCAGAGAAACATGAGCCGAGGAATAGTTTTACAGACAGTTTACGAACACTGGTTAATAATGAAACTATTATTGTGATAATTGGCTGCACTGTGGAATGCCTCAGTATATTCCTGCTTGCCAGAACAGCCTCTGGGCCACATCCAGCAGATGGGGGCCTAAGGGTTCCCTTTGTAAGCAGCTCCCCTACAGCCCAACAGGCAGCAGGTGAGAGAGGTGGGCTCACACCTGACCCTGTGCTGGCACACACACACACAGCTCTGCTAGGCTGCTACAATTAAGAGCCAATTTCAGATCACAAAGAACAGGTGTTGAAAAGGGAGCCCATAAAGGAAGATTAAGAAGAAACATATACACATAGAAGCAGGGAAAAACGTATGGTGAAGTTGGAGGTGTGATTTGAGTGAAGTGCCAACCAGCACTAGAAGAGAAGTGAGAAGGAGGCAGCTCCTTAGGAGGATGGATGGAACTGCAGCAGGGCCCACAGCAACAGCAGCCCACAGGTGCTCCAAAATAACAGGTATGCTTCTTGCTTTGTATTTTCCTTGTGGTCTGGAGGAAATGGTAATAGTGCCTCAGACTCTGAGGAAGCTTATGTGTTGTGGGCTGGGCCTTTGTGTTAGTTTTCAAAGTAAGGTATAAAGCCTTAAAGAGCAAAGGTTGTGTGAAAGATATGAGCTTATGCTGCTTTCCACGTATGAGGAGTCAGCAAAAAAGGCATGATTACTTTGTTTGGAAAATGCCAGACCATAAGCTGGAGCTTACTCTTAAGTGTCAATGAAGCAGAAGTCAATGCTAAGTGTGCGTTGTTCTAGCTGCATACAGTGTCAAGAACTGTAAGGTTGTGAGGAGCATGGCCTTCCTGAGATAGGCTTTGGCTGGTCAGGGAGTTGCTGCAGAACATCCAAAGGCAACGCTGAGCATGCCAGGAGGTGGCTGCCTTTGTGGCTGTTGTGATCACACCCAATGCCTGCTCCTGTAGGTCTTATTGCCTGTGCTATCAAGTGCCTCGAGAGCCAACGTTCATTTAAAAACTGCAATTTACTACATCGTTCACTTCAGTGATGGCAAATCTATCGCTCTTCTGATATAATCCTGTCTGCTCCACACACAAATAGCTCTTCACAAACCTCACCTTGAAATCCAGCCAGGGATTGTATTGTCCTAGCTAATGGAGACTTGCACAATGTCAGAGGAAGTCAGAAGGTATGACAATTGAAATCCACCTTTTAATATGTCAACATTATAATTGGTAGTTGCCAGAAGGGGTGGGGTGAAATACAATATGCATTCCTGAAGAAGAGATGCCGAAGCCAGTCATGGTTTATGCTGATATATTACACAGAAGTGAAAGACAAAAGTTACTTCTCGTGGCTGCGAGTAAGAATTTAATTTCTAATGTTCAGTGATGTAGAAATAACACCTTTAATTACAGCTTCTGCAGGTTGTCCTCAAAAATCTGTAATTGCCTTTCTGTATTCAAGCAACTGTGATTGCTTTGGGGTAATTCTTTGGCCAGTAATCCAATAGAGCATGTAGTCTTTAGCACATTTTCTGGCTAATTGACCCTCAAAATGCTCGGAGTTCCCTGCACTCTTTGTTGTCAAACACCTTGCACAGTTTCTTTTCTGTGCTTTACTCTCCCTCCTTTTCAAAAAGAAATAGATTAAAGCAGTATTAGAGGCCTACAGTTGTGCTAAGCCTTCAAACCTACTCGTTTGTTCCTATAATTTGAAGGAACATCGGAAGCTGAAGCTTAAGAAGGTAATAGAGAGGAGCTCATGTAGCCTCCAAAGTCTTTCATCTTAATTCCCTGTCCCCGTGGTGAGAGGGCAGCTGGGTGACTACCTCACCCTGGCTCATCTGCTGAAGTATGTTACCTCTGCGACACTGTATGGAATTTAGTTTGGAGGGCAGTGGTGGCTTTTCCTTTTTTAGGATCAGGTTCTTCACATTTCTTACTAATTCCCTTTTCCAGCAGATGCACTTAAGTACAAAGTCACAGCATGCATCAGCATTGTTAAGAGGCAATCGCCTTTTCTCGTGCATGTATACAGTACGGTTGGGCTCTCAAAATCTTATGCAAAGACCTCCAAAACTGCAGCTACCTCAACATCACATCTTTCAACTAATATGAACTTGTAATACGTATATTTGAAATGATGCCCTCTATTTGCCTAAAGTTAAAAGCACAAACAAAATATCCTCTGTTGTAAACATTCCTATGGTAGTTTGCTGAATGTTAATTACTTCTGTAAAGCCTGCAACAAACTTCTTACTGTAAAGAGTGTGGAGAAATCATAACAGTGCTTAGACCCAGGCTCAACTGTTACAGTCGCCATTAAGAAATGGATGCAGCGCTAACCTGGGGACTGGTACAGCTAGCACTCTCCTCCTCTCCTTTGCCTTCAACACAGACTGGTAGAGGGTTCAGGCTAGCTTTATTTTTCCACTTTTGCTGTGGAAAAACAAGAGCAGTAACAGAGGGTGTTACTGGATGTCCAGATATGATCCAAGAACGTACCAGGTTTAGAGTTCCTTTTTAACCTCCTGCATTGTTCTCAGGACTACAATATTGTCAAAAGAATTTAAGATTATGTGGGTAACATCGCTGTGTTCCTGACTTTCCCAGTGGAAGGCAGTATTTGGGTGGAGGCTGAGGCTAAGGACATCCACACATCCTGGGTCACCAATCTAGGTAATGGGATTTCGGAAATGCGATGCTGAAGTACCAGCATGACTGCTTCAATGATCTGTACAGGAAAAATTTGCCCTGAGTAGAAAACCTAGAAATAATTCTATCAAATTTGTATCT
Source organism: Tetrao urogallus (assembly GCF_951394365.1). NCBI lineage: Eukaryota > Metazoa > Chordata > Aves > Galliformes > Phasianidae > Tetrao > Tetrao urogallus. Next base: position 7,448,305 of record NC_136822.1, read on the forward strand.
TTTTTTCTTGAAATGTGTACTTGTGTACCAAGCTCAATAAAGCTGCATTTGTGAGGCAGCTCTGAGAAAACAACAATTCTATATTAGCCTTTAGCTAGACTTTAGGTGAATCATCACATAGCCAAGCTTTGTTTTTAGGCCAGTCCTGAAATCCGGATTTATCTGAAATGTGGGTCTGCCCTGTCTAGAAGTCCCACACTTTAGCTATTGCAACACAGCTAACTTCTCTGTTCCGGGATCTTTTTGTCCCTTTTCATATACGTAAAAGAATGATTCACCTTTTACATCAGTATTCCTCAGAAATAAAAATGAAACAATAAACCATACTCTTCATGGTAGGGGTATTGTGTACTCCACGTTGTGCAGTAAGCCAGTAGGTCTCAGCTTCTGGCTTGAACAAGAGCCAGCACTGTCAGCCTGCAATTCTGCTTTAGCGTGTCACATCTAGTTTGCATGATATGTATGCATTTCACACCCTTGATCAAGCCATCCTCCCCTCCAGTGACCTGATGCCACTTGCTGAGATAGACAGGGAGGTGGTTGAGTCACTGTCTCTGGAGGTGTTCAAGAAACACTCAGGAGATGTACTAAGGAACGTGGTTTAGTGGGGAAGTATTGGTGATAGGTGCGTGGTTGACTAGATGATCTTGGAGGTTGTTTTCAACCTTGGTGATTCTATGATGTGCTTTCATGGCTACCGGGCCCTAAATGACTTAATTATGTACTATTCCATAGTAGTTTAAGCTACGAATCTCAGCACCCAGTGAAACTGTCAGGGCCAGCAACCAAGGCTTCTCAAGTCTTGGTCAAGTCAATTCCTCTAACACAGGCAAATCTTAAGATTCTGCATTCATGCTGATGTAGAAGTTTGAGGTGAAAACCTTACAGCCTTCTGTTTAAAACTGTATTGCATACGTAATTGTGAGACATGTAAGTGATGTTAAATTTGATGTACATGATGTTAAATGAAGTGCTGTCTCTCTGCTCCTGTATCACAAAAATCAGACACCTGCTTAGCTACAGCCTCACAGCAGTCTGAAGATGTGGTAGCACATCCAACATCCATGTACAGCCCTGCTCACAACTGATGACTTGCACACTTGACGTGGCATTGTTATCAATTGTGCTTTGGGCTGATGCACCCCTCAACATCAGTTACACTGCAGTCAGCCAGCAGCATTACTCTCTATCTTTATTAAAGCAGATGCATATGTGGGAAAAGGTCATAACTAGATCTTAAAATAAGCTGTCTGCTTCAGAAACAAATGAAACAAGGAAAAAGAAGCCTCGCCCTCACAAGAAAAACCAACCAAACAACAAATGCAAGCCTGTGACGATGGGAATAAATAAAGCCAGAATTACTTTAAAAATAGAATCTAATGTATTTGGTGATTATTAAGACTGCAAGCTTAACAAGATCACTAATCACAGCATTAATGTTGTAGCAAAAATGTGATCAGCTGAGCACACAGCCTGCCTGTGTCACAGCAGGGCACCACACAGCAGGGAAGCAGCACTGCAGCCGCTGTTGACATCACTGGCGCTGCCCCTGCTTGCTGCACAAGGAGAGATGCAATTTGCTATTTCTGCTTACTAGGTTGGATGAATCATCTTTTATAGAGAGGGCTTTGCAACAGCTACATTGAAAATGCAGTCTGTGACAAAGCAATCATTCTGTATTTCAAAATCTAAGGAGAGAATATAAAAATGACCTAATTTTGTATCATATAATGTAAGCTATGCCAGGCTTTAAAACTCTTGATGCAAGGAAGATTTTAATCTTACGCTCGTTAAGATAAGTGATTATAAAAAAATATAGTTGCCCTTGCTGGTGGGGGTGGGCAGCAGCAGAATGCAACTCTAAAGAGGCCTGTACAGCAGAAGAATAAAGACTAAACACTGGGGGGACTGCCAAACCTCTCACTGCCCCACGATATGTCACAGTAACACAGTTCTCCTCTGCCTGACAGCAGTGCTGGCACTTCTGTAGTACAAGAAAAAATATTCATGTGCTGCTGGTATTTCCAGGTAAATGCTCTGCAAAACCAGAAACCAGTGATCTGATACTGATCTTGAGAAAAACATGATTTGGTAATTGGCAAATCTGAAATTCAGAGGATGTGGATACAGACAATTAGCAGCTGATACAGTTTTATGGAGAATGGATGTTGTCACAAAAATGTGATTCTACTCTTTCAAGCTTAAATTTGGTAGATAAATACAATAACAAGGACGCAATAGCAACTACAAGGTATCTGTGTTTGAACGGCCATTAAATGGATGAAAAACTGGCTAATATTTTCTAATGTGTTGCAAATGGTGCTTGAGGCTTCACAGTAAGATGTGCACGCTTCCTTCATTTATCTATGAGTAAATACGTAATTACTGACACTTGTGAATGATGCAATAGCTGCCAGGACAGCAAACTGAAAAGCCAGGACTGCTACTGAGTGCAACTGAGCTCCAGTTAATAAAACCAGAACAGGCATTCATAATGCCAAGTTCAGCACTAAACTTGTGTGCATGGTTCAATCTCCCAGTTCAAACTGACCACCAGAGAGATGCAGGGGCTCAGTGCTACATGTGCAACTCAGAATTAGTCCCAGACTTTCCTCCTTTTGTCTTGTGAATTGAGATTAACTTTAAATGGAGATTTAGACTCTGATCTGTTGCATAATTATTACTTTAAAAGCAAACTGATGTTCTTAGCTATGGAGATAACTATTACACCTCTAATTTCACAGCTAAACCTCATTAACTGAGAAGTTATTACCGTGATTTACTGTGGAATTAAAATTTTCTACACTTTACCACACCTTTCATTTAATTAAGGGCTGTAAAAATAAAGGGGAGCAATTTTTTTTAAAAGACAACTGTCAATTACTAAAGGAAGCAAGACTTAGTAGGCATTCAAGTATGCATTTATTAAGCAGACATTTATGGTGAACACAAACTGGCTGACTTCCCAGCCTTATTAAGCTGCTGACTACCCGAACACAATGAATGGCATGCAAATTTATCTAAAAAGATAAATAAACAGAAAGTCCAAAGCTTGAGCTGCAATTCACAAGAACAAATAAAGGAGCTGGTGCTGTAAGCCCACGCTATCCAGAAACTGTTTGCTTTCATGTGAGCAAGCAGCATTCGTATTCTCTGTGAACATATCAAGTTGCTTCATTTTCATAATGCATGGGCATTACTCTCTGTTTTCAAACAGGTTATGCTCAATTCATTTATATGTGCAAGGTATGGGAGACTCTCAGGAGGTACTGCAAAAATAGGGCTTTTTTCCTTCATATTTACAGTCACTGTCACTTTCTTATAAGGTAACAGAGTAATTATACCTTGTACCTTATGCCGTAGCTTTGAGTATTGTGCAAGACAATCTACCATCAGTATTTAATATGCACAAACTGCTTTTCTAGCTTAAGTAAAACTTTACTGTGAACCTAAGTCCCATGAGGAACACCTTTTCTGATCATGGTCCTGACTTCTGGAAGAGTCATCTAGGACATGGGATTACCAAAATGTTGCAGAAAACTTGCCTGTTTCTGCAGAGATAAAAGCTTGAAATTAAGAACAACTTCCAGTGTATTTATCAGAATGATGTTAGTTTTCATTTCAAAGAAAGTGAAACCAATTGAAATGAAAAAACTAATTCCATTAAATTCATTGGCTCTTTCCACTCATATTTATCACTTAAAAAGATTGATCCATACATCTTATGATATAGAATTTTGAGATAGCTTATGCAAGGAGGCTGTATTATGGAGCACAGGAAAACGTGAGGAAGGAAGCAGTAATTATACTCAGACTGTTCAATTATGGATGCCTAGGCTGTTCTAAAACAAAAACCAAAGTATTTTCTAGGTCAGTGATCATGGAATTCAGAAAGTCAGTCCCATGTGTTTTAAAACAGTGGGTAGCATTTCAGCATTCTGCCTTTAATACTTCATAATCTTCTGTATGTAGCAATAAAGGAAAAAAGTTTCCTCAGTAACTCTAAGAAACTGAAAAGCTCTGAGTGCCAAATGTACATATATTGAAATTGAATTCAGCCACTTAGAACCCTCCCTTCCTTAAGGCTGCTTTAAACATCTTTTCTCCACTTATTACCTAGCTCAGATTACACCAAACTGTAGTGCAAAGGCCAGGGGAACATCACAATTTCACCCATATTTTCTAGCATCTGCACTTTTTCACAGGTGTTGCTATGAAGGCAGAAAGGCTCTGACCTTTGGGTCAAATCACAGGGCACTTAGGTGTTGGTAGAACAGAAGGAGCTTAAATACTTATGATTTGAACATATGGGCCAAAGAAGAATATAGCTGGGGTGTTTCATTTTCCAAAGTGAATTTGGAAAGGAGGAAAATATGTGCCCAGTACATCTCCTCTATTTATTTTGTGTTGCTCGTACAAAACAAGGTTTTTCCCAGTGTTGGTTTTCCAACAATTATTGGAGCTGTTTTAAGCAGTTACACCAAGTACAAAGTGCTACCTTCAATACTAGTCTCAAGTTCTACTTAAGACTGCATACAAAAGTAGTATCAGTCTCGTAGGATAAATCCATTTCTCAGTATACAAATTTTAACTTGGCACAGTCAATAAGAAACACGCTCCATAAAGATGCATCGAAACAGCCGTGCCACATTACTGTCCTGAGTTAAAACCTCTGAAGTAACCAGCATTGCTCTTTCTGAATTATTTCAGGATGCTGCAGTCTCATAAGATGTTATAGGATATCTTTCTTTTGCTCAGCAATTGACCTTACTCCATCATCTGCTGACACTTTCTTTCATGCGTGCGTAATGCACAGATTGCAATGCAAGTTAAAAACAAAATCAAACAAACCTCTCTAGGCCACTTTGACTGAGTTACTTCTGCAGTCAGTATCTTTTCAGTAAGTTGGTGCAGTGACACTGCATTCACTTGGCACTATGAGTATCAGCCACCTGCATTGTTATTGAGGTTAAATTCCAATGTCAGTAGAACTGCAAGGGTTCTACATGTCATCCCAGGAGAGTTTCTGAATCGCTGCCAAAACAAAGCAGTAGGCACTTCCTTTTTCTGCTCTATAGCAAAGAGTTACAAGTTGCTTGTACTGTATTGCATAGGGCAAGGCATCACCTGTCCTGCACTCTATGCCATGAAGATGCAGGGATTTTTTTAAAGGTATGCTAATCCACAGCATCAAGAACAACAACACTAGAATCTAGAAATAACTTCTTCACTGTTAGGATTATTTGTTCATCTTCTTATTCCAGTTCCTCAGACAGTCATATCTAACTGAAACGCTATGGTACAGAATACAAAACATTTGCAAATACTTTTCTAAAGCAAACTTCATATGCATGTTTGAAAACAAGAAGGAATGTAACAGTTAGGTTTGACTGACGCATCAACGGCACCTGAGCACTCAGCTCCTTGATTTCTTTTAAATCCCCCCAAATAAGCTTTGTTGTTACCAGTTCTGTACTGTGTAGAATTATAACAAAAACTACAAGACTTTGAACAGCCCACTAGTAGACCCGGTAATCATATTAACAATATTAATTAGCAAACCCTTTGAATGTCTGCCTAACTAATACTGAGCCAAGTACTTTGTAGAAAAAATGGGAAGGGAGAGGCAGAGCTTGGGGGGGAAAAAATCATCACTGTATGACAGAAGCATGCATCAAAAATGGGCTAGGACACCACTTGGTTGAAGCGTTACGCCTGGCATTTCTGGCAGCACGCTGAAACAAGATGTGTACTGTAATGCCAAATTACAGGACAAATAGGTGAGCTTCTCAGGCTGTAGGGATCTTATACTGGTGCCACTGGTTTCAGTAAGTGCAGAATGGAAGCACTTTTTCAAGCTGAGCCAATTTACGTCATTATTTCATACCTCTGAACACCAATACACAGTGAAGTAAAATCACAGTCACTGCCTGTACAGTCTTTCTGCAGTGTAATCACTATGCTTTTGTTTAAGTTAAATGAATAGATTAATTGCTGCTGCTTGTTCTCTTGAGTTGACATCCCTGCTCCTACAATCAAGTCAGTCTGCTTTCTTTATTTCTTGCACACAAATGCACATAGAAGGGAGGTTGAGCACTTAAGGATGTTATTTTTAATTCATGTGCAGCTGACCCTGTATGGAGAATGAAGAGGTCTGTTATACAACTGCTTGTCTGAGCAGCCTGAAAGGCTCAGTCTCAAAGACAGCAGGTCTTCAAATAAAAGATAAATGAAGTGTATAGCTTCATGTGAATATACAAATAAGAGGCATATATAAATAAATGATATAGATAAAGCTATAAAGTAAAAGAACAGTGTAAGAAGTTGCCTTTTCCAGTTACTGTTAGCTGAAGAGAATGCAGTGGGTATGTAGCATACTCATTCATTTTGTGAATTCCTACTCACCTAATAATTAGGTTAATTTATCATAAACAGCCTGTGAAGTTCATAGCTTACAATTTACTATGATTTCTTTAAAAAGTTGTCAACTCATTGTTTATAGTAAGAATAAATCATAGAAAGACACCAAATCTGATTTGCTATCTGTGAATGCAGTTAATGCCTTTCCAAAATTATACATGCTGCCACACCACAGTGTAATAATATTCTGTGACTGCTAGCAACAACAGAAAGTTCACATGAGATTGTAGGGGAACATCTGAGCTCCAAAACAAGCTCTGCAGTACGCTGTGTCTTCCTTACCTTCAGTCGCCTTGATTGTATATCCATTCTCTCCATTTGGTGGTACTTCCAGAAGCTGCATGACTCTATCCAGCAAACCATGGATAATCTCAAACCCAGGGCTCTTGTTGTAATAAATAGCACACAAATGCCTGTAGTTTCTTGCACCTACATCTGAAAAGAAGGAAGTAGTTGTTATCTGGCAGGCTCCATCATACCTCCAGCCTTGCCTTTTGCAGCAATTTTTTTCCCTGCTATTACACTGAGGGTACTTGTAGCTGAAAGGAGAAATGAGTATGCAAAATAGTATTTGCTGCACCTACTGTGATCTGAGGAAATGAAGGGATTTCCTTAGCTCACTACGTCAAACAATCAGAAATGTAGATTTAAGGTACCTTACGTCTTATGAAGCAAATACAGTTGTTAAATAAAAAGAAAATGGTCAGACAATGACAAGTGCCAAGCATATAGCTAAGTGCTAAAGAGAGTTGCAGCTGCACCTGCAGTCTGAGCTGTACTGCCACGCAGCTCTGGATATAAGTACCAGGGCTGAGTATGTCAGTACCTCAGGCCTTGAGATAGTTCTTTTCTACTGGGATTAATCATTCACTGCTGCATTCAATAGAAGCATTAGTGGATGCAAAAACCAGCAAGGGCCAAGCTTCAAACAACACAAGAAGTAGGTGTTTTCAGACATCACCTAGTTAAGCAGTGAAAGCTCATAGGGAGAAATCTATTACGTGCTGCTGAATCCAAAGCATCACATTTGAATCAGTGAGTCTCTGAGGTATAAATGACTGGAGAATGGGGAGTATTACATATGCTCACTAAATTTTGTGCTTTTCCCTTGACAAACACGTCTAGCTATTGTTACAGGCAGGACATTAGGCTAAGTGAGCCTCAGGTCTGATCCACTATAGCTGATCTTTGAGATACAGTAAGCTTAATCACAAGCGGAAACTTGAGCGTTCACTGGGTGTTTCCTAAACTGCGAATATCAACTACATAAGCAATCTATATCTTGCTTATTTGGTCCAACTGACCATTTAATAACAGAAATCTATCAATAACTAAGCAGGAAAACTTCTACCAAGTGACTAGGGACAAGGATTTTAAAGAAACATGAAATGGAGGAGCAAGAGCCTAGGTGAAAGAGCAGCCTTTTTGAGCCAAAAGTCATTCAGAACTACGAGAGCAGCAGCTTGGCAATACAGCCACAGGTTGTCTTGTGAGTTCTCCTGCTGAACTTACTGCAGCTGTAACCTTTTAGTGTCATAATGATAATTTGCAGTATTAAACAATGGAGAATTCAGTTCTGAAGACTTAATTAAAAAAATGCTATAAGAACAGCAAAGGTTACAGAGAAAATATCAGTAAATGCAACATCTGATTTCTGTTCTCTAAGCACTCTGACCGCTCAGTTATATTATTATGTCTCTGTTTCCCAACTCAAATAAGATGCTAGACAGTAATACACAGTCATGAGTAATGGCTAATCTATTTTCATGTTGTACTGTGCAGCAGAAAAGAAAATGTTCTCCCTTTTCCATTTGTTGCTAGGAAAGCAAGCTTTATGTGCTAGGCATTCAGTAGGATGTATTTATTTTTGTTCTTGCTATGCTACCAGAATTTCTGCAACTATCTGAATTTTACTTTGTATTTGAAGTCAGTGGTCTTCAGATCACTATTCTTAACTAACTCATCAGATAGAAATGTGATAAATCTTACACCTCCTGATTTCAAGCCAACTGTTAAGATCTTCAGTAAAGGACAGGCTGTATTTTGAAGCATTCCAAAAAGTTGCACTACAGAACTTATTTCTTTAGAGTTATGCTATGGCACAAGAATTGCATTCACTACAGATGGCAGGAGAAGCATTAAGAACTGTGTGCAAAAGCTGGCGGCTGTTAGAAATGCTTCAGTTCTTTATAACTCACTTGAGAGATCTCTTGTGTCATGCCATGAAGCAATTCTATTTTTTAAATCAGCCTGCCAAGTATGTCAACTTAAATTACATATATATATTTCTTAGACTTCAAAGCACTTCCTGGAGATCCTACTGAAAAACAACCCAAAGGATGGGCAGCTGGTCTGGAGTACGTGAGCCAAAAGAGCACAGAGGAAGGCAGAGCTGTGTTGTACGCTGCCCTCTTCCAAATCAGGGATGTTTCAGGAAAATATGTTGATCTGGAAGGGGGCACCTGCTCGTTTGAACCTGGATTTTTGTGTAATTTCTGCATGTAATTAACACTTGCAGATTGAGACAGGAAAACTGCTCTGAAATATGGCATCAGGCATGTATGCTGCCATGAGCTTGCTTGGTTCTACAAGATCACCAGTCAGAGGTGATGTTTTTGATGGATTTATTTCTCTTCTTGTGGTAGGAGAGAGAGGCATTCTAGGTTAGGTATAGTGGTGCAAGGTGATGGCTTACATGCTGAACTTGCATTACTGCTTTACTAGAGATGATTATCTAGAGTTACAACACTACAAATGCTGTGTAACATACTCAAAATCAGCACATTTCTCTTGTCTTGAGAAGAAACATTTCTGCTCATGTTTGGTTCTGTTTAGCAACATCAAATCTGGCACACGTTATGCCAATTTAATACGTCAAGCCTTTCTGCCAGATATGTCTGAAGAGAAATACGTTCTGTTCACCTTGGTAAGATTAAATTCCGTGTCAGCAGGTATTTTATTAAAAACCAGTGTGTTTAAAAGCTAGGTTTGTTCACACATGAATGACTGCAAGATGCCGTTTCGAATATAGTTAACGTCAGTACTCTTTTGACTCATGCTTCTTACATTATTAATTGGAAATTCTGCATGCCAAAATCATGAAATAATAAAATTAAATTAGTCAGTCTGATGACATAAGTCTTCTGTAGGAAATCTCATTCCATATGTGAGAGGGCAATCCCACATTTTTCAGTGTTTACAGTTACCCGTTATTTCTTTCTCTCCTTCCTTTTCAAACCATTTATGATGCAAGCTTAATTTCAGAAGCGAGTTGGAGAAAGACAGCAGTTATTCTCAACACATCACTAAAAACAGTTTCAGATATTGGTCACAGTCTGCAGGCGCTCAACCTGTGAGAGAGCTGCCCAAGAGCCAGGGCCACAAAGCTTCTGCATAAACAGCGTTGCTCTTTCATTTGCTGCAATAACTCCCAACAGCATGAAGTTCACTACAGAATCAGCCTCTCTAAAGCTGTGAAAAGCTACCTGAATAAATGATACTTTCAAAAGCTACAATTAACATGCACAGAATAAAAGCAATCAAGCTTGCAAATTTTATAGTCAGGTTAACTACGCTCCTTCTTTCAAGATAAACAGCCCACTCTTGGTTCTGAAGAATGCTAATGCTATTCTGCTATCTGTACCAAGATTTTGTGCTGTAACAACTCCATGCTCAGCAAGGAATGAGCAGCACCACCAAACTGTTTGCATGTGATTTGAAAATAACTAAGTAAATCAACATGCTTTCCTAAAACTGCTTATTTAGCTTGGCACAGCTGCTTTTTCTCCTCTAAAACAGTAATCTACTGTTAAATTCATCACCAAAGCAATTCTCTTGACGTTTCTCTTATGCCTTACATAAACCTTTGTTTTGCAGATTCCAAATACCTTAAACACAACCATTAAAGTCTGAAACCAGATAAGGAAACAACAAAACCACTTCTGTTACTGAACTCAAAGTCATGCCAGTCTTTTCCACCAAGAAGCAAAACTTAATCCTGAGCTATAACTTGTCATGTACGCACATACTCCCAGAATTTGTAGCTGTAAGTTTTTTTTTCCCACTAATATAACCTATAAGAAGAAATGAATTGGTATATTTCTTAAATCTTTTATACATTTTCCAGATAAACAAGTTAATCTGAAATTTTGATACTGTACAGTGAAATCAGTGCACAGATACCACATCACACAAGCAGGCTTTCACTGAAGTTTTTGAAGAGTGAACTGCTGCTGTTGCTGCTTCACGTAATTAATGATGCAGAGCAATTCAAAGGCAGCCATGCTTTCTTGGCATAGTTGGATGAAAACAAAAGATAAGCAAAATCTTTTCGTAGCTGACTGGGCAAATCTTAGCCTGTTGGGCTTTTTGCTTATTTATACATAGACTTACTCTGTTCTTTATCCTATATGTGCTACAAGTCTAATTCTCTGTATTGGTTGTCAGTATTCCTGAACAGTTTTGGGAAACAAATACAACTAACACTGTTCAAAGGTGATGAAGAAGGGATTCATTTTGAGATATCAAATTGCACCGATTCCCAAGTTTTTCCTGAGTTACAGCTCTCCATATTAGAATCAGTCTCCAAGTATAGCTTGCCCTTCACTGACTACAGACATACTGCTTCTTAGTTGGCAGTGCTGTACATCTTGAAGACTGCAGCCACTGAAACAAGCTTCAGCACTGTAATAGCAGTGTGCTTCCAGTACTGACTAGTCTCCAAGGCTTGTACCACTTGAAAAAATTACTAGTAGGGAATTTCTTATGAACTATGCCTCCAATACAAGTGCAAAAGAGTACTGAAGTAAGAGCAAGTCAAAATGAATGAATCAATATGAGCTGCTTATGGGTTTTTTTGCTGCAAAATTGCCTTGCACCTATTCCACATATTCACAATTGTCCTTGAGTCATGCTCAGGACTAGCAGCTGGAGCAGCTCTTGAAATTTGGATGCTAAATCCTCTGGCAGCTGCACTGTGTGTACCCTATGACTGATAAACAGTGTAAACAGCACTGCTAGTGAAGATGCAGGACAGCTATCAAGACTTGAACTGTAAGCGATAATGGCAAATCAAGCTCAGCTCCTTTCCTTCAGTTGTTGCACCAGTCAGTGGTGCAGACGTATTCATCTTGAACATACCTGGGGTTCCCATCATGCTGACTGCACTGCAGTTCTTGAGGTCATTCCACTTGCTTCTTTAAAAAGTTGGGTCTATTTTCATATTTCTCATTCTAATGGAAACACCTATTTTTCCCTGAGTTTGCACAGCTGCAGCCTTAACTAGTTACTCAAATAATTTCTGAAATTAATCTGGATCTACGATCCTCTCAAAGAGGAAAATTTTTAATAACTTTTGAAATTACAAAGGCTGAGGAAACTTCTCTTACCTTTAGTAAGATCTTTTACCACAATGTCCGAAATCTCAAAGAGTTTCAAAGGCAAGGGCATCTTCCGGTTAGCAGCTATGGTTTTCAGCAGACCAGGAAGGAGGGTTGTGCGTGCCACCTGCAGGACAAACGTGGATGCTGCAGGTGAATGACCTTCCAAAATAGCCAACGGTACATCTTTCTAAGTTTTGGTTTGCTCATTTCAAACAAGAATTCAACAATAGTGAGATGCAAATACTGTGCTGACCTATTATGTTTGAATGTCTTTGTTTTAGAATTATTAAACCTGAAAAGATATATTTTTGCACGTGTCTGTAAGAGTATATACAAGCTTAGGAATAGACATCTCACAGATGCCAGACTGCAGTCCAGGGAGGAAAAGCCATAGACAAAGAATGAAAACCAAAACAAACCCTTACAGTTTAATCCTGCTTACGCAAAAGGTAAATGTTAAGTTTTATTTTGGAAATATTAAATACTATTACTTGCAGCTACTTAAACACTAATACTTGCAGCTGTGGAAGACCTGAAATATGTAAACAACATATGCAAAGTGCAGGTACAGGCAGGAGGCATGTTATTATTTTAAAGTTACGTTCCTTATTTTCTGTGGAACTACCTGAATGGAGAGAAAAGGACACTTTTTTTTTTCAGATTGGCAGTCTTATTTAGTCAAACTGCTGTGAAAAAGATGGAAGTGACTGAATACTTCTTGATTGCTGGTGAGAAGTTATCATGTACTCAGCCATAATAACTTCTCATCATGCAGCATTCCTATTTGGTTCCTCTCTTCTTAACTACCCAATAAAGGCTTGAAGGTGTACGCTCAGGAAGAGGCCCTTGGCATCATTTTGCTTTTGTCACAGCAAGGCCTGTGTTCTCTGAAGAACAGGAACATGAAATTGTACCGGGCTAGTGGGGCTGATGCTTTTCTGATCTTGTTTATGCTCAGTATCTTTTATGTTTGTGGTACGTTCTATATTGGTCAGTTGTAATTACCATGTCAAATAATACATACAAACAGGGAATAATAGTCAAAATATCATACAACGGTGTCTTATGTAACTATTTAGCTGTGGTAGTGAACAGAAAATACATGAAGTTACCCCCAAATTATGTTCCAGACTATCAGATAAGCAGAATGTTTGCACTAACAGAGAAAAGACTTCAGTATTTTAGATGCTCAGAGAAATGAGACTTATGTGAATCTTTGTGTGTGGGTTGGGGGGGAGTGGACGGGGGGGGATCACATAATTAAGATCCCAGACTACTGAAATTTTCCTGAGCCTTCCTATGAAGTGTTTCCCTTTGAATCTCTTAGGTTAGACACATGAATATGACTCAATTGTTTTCAATTTATTTTACAGATCTCATAATGTAAAGTCACCTTGCCTATAAGCTAAAGAAAGCATTTAAAAAAAAAACAACAACCTGCAAACAAAAAAGAAATTTATAATCTCTAGAAGTAAAATATAATATCAATTTTCAGTAAAAAAAAAAGAGCAGTAACAATTCATATTTTTAAAAACATCTTTTTTATTGAGAGCTTGAAGTTCAAAAATTGCCCAGCCTAGTATCTCCATTTTTACTAACCAGCTTTTCTAAATGCAGGAGCTGTTCAAAAACCTAGGTGGAATTTTCTGCAATAAGACAGCTCACTTTTGCCAGATGCCATCACATTAAATATGGTACTTTGCTTCCTTGAAAAGGTAATAGCATTTCACACTGAATAAGGTCTTTCTCAGTCAAGGAGTAACAGAATATGACTATTAGCAAATGTAGCATGTAAACATACACTCTCTTTACTGCTCTGAAAAGTAGCTTTATAGTTTATAAATGTTATTTCCTATTAGCTTCTTTCTTTCCTCTTTGTACATAGACTGTATGACAAATCTGACCTGAATTAAGTTACCTCACCTGAAATTCTGCAGTTTTGGGGTTTGCTATGTGCACTGCATTTGTAGCAGAGATATCCATGCCAAGTTTGTCTGCAATGTCTTCTGTAGAACACTGGGAGGAAGAGACAGCAAAAAGAAAAGGAAAAAAAGTCAAGTAGTTAAATGAGACAGTGAACCAATGGTGAACCAGGTAACAAGAATGAACAATACAGCACAGCAGTAGCTCTGATGCCCTCGTACAACACCCTCTTTTGATACAAATTAGACCTGAGCTTTAAGACTTTGTAGGCAAACTGGTTTATCTACAAAAGTTAATTACTAAGCAAAATAAAGGCAGTTTTAACGTGTTTATTTAAGCTTCTGTCAGAGATGGCTGTCTGTTTAAAAGCAGAGGCTCAGGTTCTGCCTTCTGACTTGCAGTTAAAATCTGATTCTGAAAATAGTTTTAAAAAAAAATTGTCAAAGGAATGGCATTCAAGCTTCAAAAGAAAACAATGCCTTGGGGGCTACTTAAGGAAAGTAAAGTACTACCTAAAAAAAGCCAAAACAGGATATGGCAAAGCCTTCAACTTTCACAACTGTGTAAGATTCTCATTTCTCACTTTTTTTTAAACGTGTAATCTTTCTAAAGCTGTTACTCTCAAGCTGTACTTCTAAGGAAGCAGTAGAGGTGCACATTATCAGGCTCAGATTATGTCTGTACACATACAGCAACAAATGCTAAGAGCCACACTGCAGATTTCCAGAATTTATTGCTTCGTTAATGTACTAAGAAACCAATAGCAAGCTAGGATGTGGGGATTTGATAGGACTGCAGTCTCCCAAGTGTTCCCTTTGCATTGGCAGTGCCTGAGTGTGTTGACAGACCAAACGTGAGGAAAGTGAGCAGATGATACCATCTGAAAAAGTAGATTACCAAATTAAAATAAATAAATAAATAAATAAATTGAATGAATGCTGACTTTAGGAGGAGAAAATTGTGTTCAAGTTTTCACGTGTGTATCTAAACAGCACGTTACTATGATGTAACTAAGTGCATCTGGGCTAAATCAGAGGCACTCCCAGAAAGCACTGCTACTCTGTGGGCGACAATGTAGGGTTCAAAGCAAGAACAGGATTACATGCATAAATATGTAAGCAGTACTTGGCACACAGCGCTGGGCTACAGAATGCTGGAGCATAACTGCTATTTGTCACAGGCCTCACTGATGCTTTAATGAAGTGTTGGTGACCCAGTCACCAGGTAGTCAATGTGATAAAATGAAACACTGTTTGTTCAAAATTCTGCTGTGGAAGTTAAAAAGGTTCCCTGTTGTAGTGATACAACACAGTCAATGTTTTTAAAGCATCCTTACTGTTCAGTGCTGGAAAAAAATATGTATATAACTTAGTGTACAAGCAAGAGCCTACAAAAGTTTGAACTTGTCATACACAGCATTTTCCCAACATGGCACTACTGCAGGTAGTCTGAATATCTTTGTCAGATACCAGCACCACAGGAGGTAATACTAGATATTATCCTTCTTTCTTAAATGAGTAACATCTAACAAACAACAAAATATTAAAACTGCAATACAGTTTGCAGCCTTTACAGTTAACTCCACTGCTTGCAGATGAAGCTCTATAAAATGTGTAGGTGCTAATTTTATTTCATCTCTTTGGACTACCAACTTTGGTTGCAGTACCTGAACTAATCCATGCAAGCATTTTGCGAGGCTGTGTCACTGTATCTTAAAGCCTTGGGGTATATTATCAAGACCTTATCAGTGATCCCTTGGTCTGCACTGTAAGCCTTACAGGGATTCTTAAAATAAACTCTTTGAATTACATATTGACCAGGTACCTAATGCAATCGTGAGCAGGTGACAATATTGGGAAGAGGCAAATAGAAACAGTGTGATCTCTGAAGTGCAGCAGTATCCACCAGAGATCACTACGTTTTGATGATATCTTTCAGACTATCAAACTATGATGAATTTTGAATCTGCTGATGGAAGTTTCTAAAGACTTGCTGTCTTACAATTTCATACTATCAAGTTAAACAAAAACAGTACTTCAGCACTATTTTTGCCTCTGTACTTAGAATTGCATGCCACATTAGCAGTGACTCATTGAATTTATCTGACCTAGAAACTCATAAAATATTACACTACAATTCCAAAGCATTAGCAAATAATTACATGCCAAAACAGTAACAGATAATATGGGTACATTCATACAGGGAAATAGTCACTGTTGTTTCAACTTGCAACTTAAAAAAAAAATGAAAACAATATAATATACCAGAGCAAAAGTGAGTGCTTCAGTGAATCCAGCAGCTGCCAAGTCCAGTCTCAGAAGTTCTGTGAGCTTATTGAGAGGAAGCTAAAATGAAACAAAACACACTTTTCAACTTCAATCTAAAAATGCTTTTCTACTCTTTCCTGGGGTGATTCTGCCTGTTATGTTACAGAGAACTCACTTGGGAGGTACTCTGTGTGCTTAAAATATTTTTGAAAGCATCAGCCGGTTGCCTTTAGGTTTGCCTGAGGAAATGAATCTCCCAATTAGAGATTTAATACGGGCTCCCTGCTTAAACCCTGTCTTTTTTCAAGTACCAGCAACCACTGGTCTTGGACTTATTCAAATCAGCGGGGCATCTGTTTTGTATCCCATCCATGGTAAATACTTCTCAAGGCAAAGCATGTCAAAATATTTAATTCCTAGGTTCTGTTTTCCCCAAAGCCCTTCTGGCATGCACTGGTCGTTCACTGACAACAGAGCGCTTATTTGAAGGGGCAATCTTACTTGATTAGCTATGGTGTACGTTTTCGGAATAACCATCTGAATGTTGTTATAACCATAAGCTATTGCTGCATCTTCTACGATATCACACGCATGGATAACGTCCGCTCTGGTAGGAGGGATTTCAATCTCTATATTGTTCCCGTTCCCTGTGATGTGTGAGCTCAAACACATCCTAGTCAGCAGCTTTGCAAGGCTTGATGGAGTTTCACTGAAACAAAGCAAGAGTAGTGATTTACAGGTCTTAGACTATACTGTTGGTTTTTTTAGTTTGGTTTTTTTTTTTTTTAAAGTAATCAGTGTTTCTGCTTTGTTGCCTCAATTCCTGGATAATCTCTGAAGTGCTTTATAGACTGTACAGAAACTGAGTATGCATCAGATCCAGCTCAGATTCTGACTCAAACTGTCATTTTTATTTTACAACAGTGTGTGAGGCCAAAGAGAATGACTTACATTTACTGAAAAGAGGAGAGGTCGTCCTACAAAACTGACTGTATTGCCCAAGTTAACCTCTGAATTTCTGCTAAACTAAAAATCACACTGTAAACATCTCTAAAACAATGCAATAACCAATTGTTTTCAGGTATCTTTTTCGTGATTAATGCTTGAGTGAAAAAAAAAAAATTAAAAAGTTGTTATCTGCAGTAACACACCTGATTCCTAATTTCTTGTTAATGAGTTCAGGCTTCACCTTTTCCTTTCGGTAAGCCAGTTCCTAAAAAGAAAGGCAAAGCTTTTCAGCATACACAACACTTGCCATTTCTAAGAGGGTTCAGTTTTGACACCATTTAACTTCTTCTAATTACGATACCCAAATAATGTCCACAAAAGACAAGTATGGAACATTAGGTCGATCTCAACATTTTAAGATAAAACTGTTCTTGCAAATAACATTATTGTACATAATGCAAAAGCTGTTCTCATTTAAACTAGAAGTCTGAATGCAGCATGAAATCCTTGTTATTGAAACTTCCGATAACTTCAGATACATGCAAGTAACTGAGTTTCTGATAGTTTCTAGTTACCAGTTCATCTTAAGTCAAAGCCCTAAAGCAATAATGGTCATGCAAAAGGCTGCACAGTCTCGTATAGATCATATAACTTCACAAAGAAAAGGAAAAAAAAACTTGTTCCCTCCGTATTGGCACAGAAATATCTTGTTATTTTACCTAGGAAGTACGTAATGCATCTAAGAAACTTGTTTTGTATGCACACATTTAGTGCTTCTAAATTTGATTAAAAGACCAAACCTCTAAAAACCCTTAGCATCCAAAACTTCAGCAATTTTTTTGCGCTGTTTTATGCAGGGAAACTGTACTGGTTAATGCAGATACTTTTGTTTTGTTGGATGTCTCTTCTAGCTTCTAGGTCTTGCCTCTGAAGATAGAAAAAGTTTAAGAAAAAAAAAAGGGTTTTCCCCCTAATTAATTTGTACTTGCTTGAGACCATTTTATGAACCCAATCATTTTTGCTCCTATTTGTTCCCTATTTGTTCTCAGTCACGTTCAAGAAACAGGAAGAATTGCTTTCTTTTAACTTAAAACAAAAAAGTAAGCCTTCATTGCTGCACAAAGGTATGCCTCACACTCTGAATGCAGGCAAATCTGCACTTAAATATTTATCATGCAGCACATTGACTTAAATAGCTGGAATCTATAAAATGAAGGACTGAAAAATCCAGGATTAAAAGGCTATTTTATTCAAAGGCATTAAAGATTCCAGATGTGATAAGTCTGTTACGCTGAGGCTGATTTCAGTTGTCCAGTGATTTAAGCCTCCTTCTGCATTCACATTTCCTGACTTGGAACAGGTAGGCTTTAGACACAGACTTTTGATAGCCATCTTTACTGTTCCTGAGAATGTCTGTATCAAAACTCTAATCCACATCACCACTCATAACTTTAAACCCTAGCCTTCTTTCTTGAACACCAGATTAAATGAGACTGTTCTCAGCCTTATCATAAATTAGCAGTGCTTCAGAGTGAGTTTTCGAGATAAGGAGAAACTGACACTCCATGTTATTTTCCTTGTGGGGTTAAAGAAGGCCCTGACTTACTCTTCACCTCTGCAGAAAAAGAAGACAATGTCATTCTTATACTTTGTGTAAATAAACTCCTTTCCCCAGTGACAACGAGACTCCCTTACCGGATAGATGTGAGTCTTCCCATTAGGATAAATTACTTCTACTGCTTCAACACTGTAAGAGATATAAAAACAAAACTAAAAACACTTCTAAAATGTGGCAGAAGTGCAATGTCTTTCTGACTCCAAGTTTATACTCACGTGAATTGCTTCTCACAGTATTCACTAAACATCGCAACTATGATATCAAGAACAATTTTTGCCTACAAAATAAAGATGATAACCACATTGAAATCTGTCCTCCACTTTGGGCTAAAGCAGACAAAATATCATAACAAAGAGGGGAAAAATTCGTTATATTCTCTTCATTCTATTCTACTTAAAAATTTCGCATCTAAAATACCAGGCTGCGTTTTAAGAGATGCTTTGCTTCTGCTGCAAAGATGGTACTCAAAACCCTGGTAACTGGAGATCTCTGGTTCTCAAGGCTCTAAAGCATTTACACGTTTTTGCTAAACTGTTCTGAAGATACTGGTTGGAACTGCGTCTTCCAAACCTTTAATCTTATGACTTCATTGAAGCCAACAGGTTGTGCACTGTTTAAAAACATACTGTTGCAAATGAGGCTACATTGGCATCTTTTATTCTATGCCTGAAGTATTTGAAGTTAGCATAACAGAACACAATCATGAGATTTTAATCAAACTCTTCATCTACAAGATGCTTTAAGATGCCTCGCATGATAATTTCCTTTGTGAAAAGAAACCAACACTATTTTTGTATTTACTATCAAAGTAAGCAGTAGCAAGCAGTTATTTTTGAGTTTCCTTAGAAGCCATATCACAACATGCAAATTTCTGTCATTAATGAACCATTGTGTAGTAGGATAAATTAAAAGAACTTTTGTTCTTGAGCGTCAATGTACACATTTTAGGGAAACTATCAATGAATGCACAACCTACATTCCAGAACAGGCAATTATACCTGCTAGGCTTTCATGCTTTGGTGCTGAGTTGCAGAATTTGCATATAGAAAGACTTCCAGTTGACAGTTATTTGCACAGCATCCCTGCTTGAAAAAGATAACTAAGAAGAAAAATTGCTTTCTCCCTTTCCACAGCCCAGATTTTAATTATTCTTCACAGCGAATATTTTGGCAAAATAAGCAGTCTTAATTAATTCCATTCTTTTTCCAAATCTTAAAGACTTTGGAAAGTGTTCAAAAACAAAAATAAACCTAGTTTACTTTTTTTTAATATACGTAAGCTGAAAGCTTGGTGTCAACATGAAGATACAGTAAAAACAAAACCTGCAGAAAACAAACCACCACCTGTAAAGCACAACTAAAACTGTACTGAGGGAAGTCCACACAGTCCCACAGCTTATCCTGCCCTTTTGAAATGGACAGTCTGCTCCATAAAACAAACACTCATCTACTGTAGGTCTTTGTACTAGAGCACTGTTGTCCCTTTGGGATAACAATGACGTTACAGCATATCATAAGCAGAAAAGATTAATTTACCTTTGTCATGTCTGTGCCTGTACATTCAATAAATACATTTCTGGTTTTTAGGCTTATTTTTGAATGATCTCCTAAAACATGTGAAGACAATAGCATGTTAAGAAACGTTGTTACTTTTCCTGCAGTGTCAATGATATTGACTGATTTTGTATTTCAAAATGACCATCATCACCATCTTCCCCAGCTTAAAAGCTACCATGTCTGCTGCATCAACAATCACACCATTCTTACCAGAGTAGCAGGGCTTTTTATTTTTAAACTTATAAATCAAAAAGAGCAAAAATACAACACATTCTAACCAGGAAAGGCACACCAATCTTGCTGACCTGGCTACCCTTGAACACTAGAAAACATAAATCGACAGGGAGTCTCTACGGGCAGTAGAGAAAGCAAACTAGCAGAATCGCAGCCATCTGCTGGTGGCACAGTGGTTCTGCATCTCCCCTTCCCCAGCTTTAGTAGCAGATTGGCATTTGATGTGACATGCATGAGAAAGCAAACAGACAGCAATGAATGTTTCTTAAGAAATGATTTAGACTGATGAAAATCCATAACTACTTTCATTAATAAACAAGACCTCTTGACACTGTCACCTGAGACACTAAGGGTTTTGTCTACGTGAGTAGTCCAGCATAGGACAGGTTCCTCTTAAGCATGGATTTGCTTTTTGCCTACACTTGCAATCACAAGGCATACACTGTAGCACATTACTGACGTACTCAAAACTGTTCCTTGTCTGGAACAACGTAGAAAATACACTTAGGAGCATCACCTGAAGTGTCTTCCTTGCAAAGTAGATGTGAAGTCCCTCAGAAATAGATTCCTTACAAAAATGGGGTTCTGTTAGTATATGGTAAACTATCTATTGTGGTTGAGCAGAAATCTGCTTTGTATCACTTGCTAACACTGATGGCCAGTGT
Source organism: Tetrao urogallus (assembly GCF_951394365.1). Taxonomy (NCBI): domain Eukaryota; kingdom Metazoa; phylum Chordata; class Aves; order Galliformes; family Phasianidae; genus Tetrao; species Tetrao urogallus. The sequence continues at coordinate 7,469,317 of NC_136822.1, forward strand.
GTACACTGAATGAATTTCATTGCCAATAACCATGCTGTGTGAATGCAGTCAGGAGCACCTGAGCTCTCAAGAGTGAAGGATGCTGTACTCCCTTCCCAGCACGCTGTGCTGTATCTCTTTACAACTGAAAAAGACTCAGCTCTTCTGGACTCGCTTCAACACCCATAAAATCTTTCTCTTAAGTGCTTGTAGCCAATCAAAAAGAAAAAAAACAAACAATGGCCATATTTACATTTAATTATCTGTTCCTGAGGGAGCAAAAAAATCTGTGTTTAAACTGAAAGAAATAAGTGAAACATTTGTAACAGAACAGAATAACCCACATTATGTAACAATGTTTCTATTGGACATTCTGACTCACAAAATAGGAGCAACAGCATAAACGAGTCAGAAATAAACTTACCATTGATGATTGGTGGCATGGACAGAACAACACCATTGCTATCAAAAATGACAGGATAACGTGGCTTGTTTTCAATCAGGTGTAAATAGTGTCGGAGATGGCTGTCAGTCTGGGGAAACAGAGTAATACCACACTTAACATTAGCTCACTTTTGAATTTCCATCCTACCACAGTCCTCAGGTGAGGTATTAAATGTAATTTTTAAAGAAGGTATGATTGGGCTTACAGCTAGATACCTGTAGTGGAAATGCTGACATGGCCTGAAGCAGTGATTGAGCACCTGGTGGGAAAGCAGGGCCAATCCAGAGGAGCTCAGGTGTGTGCAATGTTCCTGAGTGACCAGAAGGGGTGCAGCCAGGATGCACCCTTTTCCAGATCTTATTTAAGGGTTGGCAGTGGAGGTGAAGGCATCTCTTGCCAGAGATCTCTGCCTACCTGAGGCCTTCCAAAGGTAAGCAGCTCCTGTCCTTCACTTGGGCTTGTTCTCATTTGCTATAGCTAAGGTCTCTGCCACCCTGCTATTATCATCCCTTTACAGCATTACAGTACCTCTAGCAAAAGCTGCTCACTCTCAGAAGTGGGAAAACTTTTAAATGAGAGAGCTGAAATTTTTCCTTCAGAAACATTAGAAACTATTTCTTTAAGGATTGTCTCAAAGATGCTTAAGGCATGCTACCTAAACAAAGTCTTTGCTCACTGCAACAGTCCTTCCATTGCCAAACCCATGAGTACCCATCCTTAGTTTATCAGCATTCTCCTTAGAAGCAATAAAAAATTTCATTTAGGTACTTTCAATTGTAGAGTGCTAAACCCTGACACACTTATGCTTGATTCAAAGCTTGCATCTGTTCCAATGAGATGGATGTGTATTCTACCAAAAACATAGTTCACTTTCATTCTCTCTGACCTCTTTTTCTCCTAGTTTTCGCTAGCCTTTAGTCAGATATTGTTGTAAATTTCTTTTTACTCTATATGCATGCTCTAACAGTATTGTATATTTTAATTGTAATAGTATCATTTTCAAATACTGACTTATTTGGAAATAAATGTATTTTCAAATATAGTAATTATTATAAAATTAGACCTAAATTATAAAAGATCCTAAAATCTAGGATCTTTTCTTAATGTTTTCCTGATTTCAAGAGAATGCTGGGCAAGATGATGCCAAACTTTAACTGCGTCTTTCACACAGCTACAGCTGCCTAATTTATAGCTGGGTAAGTAATTCAACATAGCCATCAAGCTGGCCCAAATGAAACAACATTTTAAAGTTTGGTATTATTTACACCTACTTTCTTTTCAGCTTTGTACAAAGAGTATCTTACCAGTGTAGGCAAGAACATAACCCTTTTATAATATTATGAAAAGTAACCTTTGCGTTGATGAATCAGTGGAGTTTAACATCAAGGCTGCTATTTTAAGAGTCACATTTAGGCACTGAGCACTGTGATGTATCTTTCATGAGCAACACAAATTAAGTATTACCATGCACTTATCACGTGCACTGGCTGAAGCTACAGAAGATGGCTGTGCTCTACTTGTAAGAGCAACCCTTACATGCAAGGCTATTAGATGTTAACTTTGGAAACATTTTTCCTTTACTTAGCACAGTAACGCTGAAAAATCCCACTTACCCTATACAGATCCATAATTTGTGAAGCTGTGTACTCCTGTGATTGGTTCAAGGGCTTGAATTTAATTTCAGAAGGTGCTTTAGCTGTAAAAGTGAATGGACCAGAAATGGCGTCCAAGTCATGGGTACCTATTGCTACTAATGCTCTTCTCCTAGAAAGAAAGACAAAATAATGATTTCACTAGTAACTTTTGCGGTTCCTTTGAGACAGCAACTTATGATACTCTATATCTGAGAGCGGATAGAAATGGACAAAGAAATGAGAAGGAGCAAGAAGGAGTGGCTATGATGTATTTTCTTTAATATGAACTGAATATATAATTCCTTTCCACCACAGGGCAGTGAAATCTTAATATGAAATCAAATCATGCTCATGTACTACATGGTATTTGAAATTTAAGCACTAACCTGCAAATATTTTGGTGTAGCTTTTCTTGGAGGTCAATGAAACTGTCATAACGTTCTTTGGTAAAAGTTATGTTACGAAGGACTGCAGCTACAGCATGAGGACGGATTTTGACAGTCTGCAATTTGCAACAGCAACAGATTACAAATTTTGAATACAAAAGACACATGCACTGATTTTTTTCCCTTCCTGTTTTTCTTTTCAGTGGAGTAGCAATCAAAAGGAAAAATTCTGGAAATATGGTAGAATTCAAGGGGAAACAAAACCAAACAAAAAACTTCAAGTCTGGCACAGCCCAGAAGGTAAATGCAATACAAATGTCTGAAGCTTTGAGCTGACCTGCAATTAGGTTCACCCAGAATAATTTGCTTGTTGTTCCTTTCCTTTGTAGTCCCTAAAAATAAATCATACTGAGTAGAGGCATTAAAGTTTCTTTAGATCTTGTTCTGCAAGTAAGATTTCTAGTCTCGCTGCAGTCATAAAATTGCTACTGATACATCTTTGTGGTTCAGAAACTTTCAATAAATATACAGTGGGGCAGTAAACACTTTTACCTCTTCAGTGATAATCAGCTTCTGACCTTCACCTTTAGCTGGTATTATCTTTTCATACCTAGGGAGATTTATCCTAGAATAAAGATAGTAATAAATATGTAACTAAAGGACAGAATATGTGCAAAATTCAGAAAGCTTTCTAGAAGTGCAAGAGTGATTGCATGTAGAATATTTTCTTGGCACCTGTCCTTGTTTTGGACACTGGAATTCAGGTATGTGGATTATACTTATGATGTGTAAACCTCAAATTTTCTATTGAATGGTAAACACATAACTAAAATAGAAAGAAAGCTCTCAGGAAGATAAAGTCATAACAGAAATGAAATTATTTACGTTGGTATTTGTAACAGGAGCACAGAGAAGTACTACTGCAGGAGTTCTTTACAGAGGGTAAGTCTCAAATGCAATAGCAGTTGAAAAACTTCTAGAACAGATTCAAAATGTAACACTGTTCTAGTTTTATAAGAGTATTTAACAGGTCCTCCTCTGCAGAGGAACAATCACGAAACATACGGACACTAACAAATACACCTGATTTACACATCAGACTGTCCTCAAAACCCAATCATGCGTCAAAGCTGTTCACCAGAAATGGACTCTCATTTAAACAAATAACCAAACACACAGCTGTCTCACTCTGTTACCTTTCTTTAAAGACCTGCAGTCCTCGGACCAGCCCTTCAAGGCAAAGAAGATCATAGCGGTTGGCAGGAACATCGATTTTATAGAGAACAGTCTCAGATGCACCCTCTGCCTTTCCTTCACCTTTCTCCTTACTTATAATGTCTTTTTCGGATGTCTGAAATCAAGCAAAATATGGCTGTTTGTTTTTTTTTTTTTTTTTTTTTATCTGAAATATCTTAACATTCACAGCACTATGACAGTGAGATAATAGGGAACAATAGTAAGAGATTTAAAAACATTATTTGGATTTGTATAGCAAATAAGCATGCCAAATACCAAAAGTACTGTAAAAATCAACATTTTTCTCAGATATAAAGATTGTAATCCAGTATATCAAGAGAAAACTCCACTATCAGAATTTGAATTTTGAAAAGAGAGATAGAAACACAAGTCTCCAGGCAGGCAGATCCCAGCAGAGAACACTAGACCTTATTTCCTGCTACAGATCAGAAAAGATTTGTAGCATCAGGCCTATTGTGAAACTCAGCACAACATATGATGTTTGGATATCTTTTGATAAGCCTAATTGAAAGAACAATTAATAAGCAAGGACAAAATGTGCTGTACTTCTCAAGACTTATGTGGGTACAGACTGTTGAGTTAGCAAACTTTCACAACTATAGAGCCTGGATTAAAAAAAATACATGAATTGCAACTCAGGTTACTGAATGTCTGGGACAAACATGAACTTGTGGCACTGCATACAAAAATGTGTACAAAATATGGCCAAAAGTATCTCTCAAAGTATGTCTAATAGATGGCCTACGGCCATCCTTATGCTGCTTTCTAAATTGGCCAGAGCCTTAAGAACAGGAGGGACAGAGCCAAAGTCCATAAACCATAGCAGTGTGCCACCTCAGGGTCTCTTGTTCCTAAGATGGTAGTTTTTTTTATGTTCTTTTTGGATTCAAACCACCTGTGTTAACACAGCTGATGACAGTGGTATGCTGTAACAAGAACACAGCGTACGTTATGTTCTCTGGACAGTACTGTGCAGAGAGATATGAGGATGCTTCAGATTGACAAGCCTGCTTCTGTACTGCTGGAGGACTGCATGTGTAGAAGGGCATGCTGAAGCCCTGCCCGTGTCCCTTTTTGAGAACAGCCCCACGCTCTGGATACGTATGGTGCCCTCCAGAAGGCACGGGCTCCATGCTTCCCTGAGGAACTCCCTGCCAGCCGTGTGCCACGGATCTGTACAGACACAAAGGCTGTGCTGCTGCATCTACCCACGGAGTAACAGACCACAGCGCTACTCACAACTTCGTCAAGCTCCAAACCGAACTCAAAGCAAAGGTCGTTAAATTCTTCATCGGCTGTGAAGGAAAAAAAAAAAAAAAAAAAAAAGAATTTTTCATTATAAGCACAACTGAGATTCGATTAAACTTTGTGTGTTTGGGCATTTTCAAACGGTCATTTTGAGAAAGGACTACAAGCAGCACAGAACATTTTGTTCACGTTCGCACGCGAGCAGCACGTTCCTCAGCGGCCGGCGCGCTTCCGGCCGCGCCGCGTTCACTGCGGCTGCTGCGGGACGGAGGTAGCGGCACGCCGGCTCTGCCGACGCAGCACAGTCGAACGCCCGAGCAGTCCGCACGGGCAGCGCAGCCCCGCCGCGGCCCGAGCCCGCCGCACTCACTGTAGCTCCTGCCCAGCGCCTCGAAGAGCAGGTCTCGCTTCACGCTGACAGTCGGCATGGCTGCGCCCGGCACGGCGCGCCTGCGCTACGCACTGCGAGGCCCCCGCCGCACAGGGCGCCCCTGACAACGCCTGACCGAGAGAACAGGCGGAGCGGCGGGCAGCCGCAGCGGGGCTGAGGGCCCCGCGCCTCTTCCGCCGCTGAGCCGGGGGTGGCGGGTGCCGTGGGCCGTCAGGGTTTGGTCGTTCTTTAAGGGGGGCGCGTGCCGCGTCTGCGCCGCTTCGATTAAAAATGGAGTTAAAAGCGAGCGCCGCGGCAGCTCGGCGTTCTCGGTCTGCCTCGCGAGCGCGGAGCTGCTCGTCTCCACCCCTACCGCACGCGGCTCGCGGGGCGGAACTGCCGCGGGGCCCGGCGCAGACCGACGGGCGCCGGGGCCGTGCGTGCGGATGAGGCGCGGGCGTGGGCTTTCCGCGCGGGAAGATGAGGCTGCGGCGATCGCCGAGCCGGGAGCGCCCAGAAGCCCCGCGGGACGCGCCGCCCGGCCCCGAGCTCCGCCCCGCCGCCCGGCCCCGCCCGCCGGAGCCGTGCCGGCCGTGGGCAGCGCTGGCGGCGGGCGGGGCGCAGGCAGGAGGCGGCAGGTGCGGGCCGGGCGCTGCGTGCCTCCCCTGCTCCCGCTCGGCGCCCGCGCGGCTCAGCATGAAGGTCCGCTTCGCTCCCGTCAACGTCCCCCTGAAGAGGAGGATCCAGACCGTCGCGGTGCTGCAGTGGATCTTCTCCTTCCTCCTGCTGGGTAACAGCCCCGTCTTCTTTCCTGTCCTTCCCGAAACGAGAAGGGCCGAACCGGGGTTTTCTCGCCCGCGGCCACCTGTGTGCGGGCTGGGCACCTCTGCGATGGGCGCTTCTCTTCTCTGACGGCTCCGCTTGGCTTTTCCTCTGCCGGGTCTCTTCCTTTCTATGGATTCTTTTAAGAATAGGTTCTTAAAATGCTAGGGATGGCATCCTCATTGAGCTACCTGCCAGGTTTCTGACACTAACGCCAAGTTGGTAGGGAATGCCGCCCAAAGACTTTACTGATGCTGCTGTCAAATAGCTTAATGTGCTGTAATTCAATGAACTTCTCATTTAAGTAGGTGATTAATAAAGATTGACGGCTTGAATGAACTGCCAGCCAGTAACACAACCACTTCAGTAAAACTAATGAAGAATATATTTGCTTACTGACAATTTTACCTAGTGAACTTGTTCTTCCAATTGTTTTGTAGAGAGCTTTCCTAATAGGTAGGCTCTTATCACTGAAAATCTAATCGCAGCAAGCAAATCTGATGGGTAGTTATCTGCAGTTTGATAAAATGAGTCACTTCATCAGGTAAGTTGATCTGTAATCCTCTGTGACCAGATCCCCAGCTCGTGTAGATTAGCAGGGCTCTGTGTGAGTACTCATGGGGCAGACCTGACCCAAAGTATGGTGCGACCGATTGCGTGTAACCCTGGAATGCTTCGCCATCATCTGTGCTTCAGGATTTGGATGGAGAAAGGGAATTTGTGAGCTTCTTGTACATCTTTGAAATATACTGTCATTCAGAAGTAGGTGTGATGTGTTTCAGGCTGTTGTAGGGTTATTTGACTGTGCCCAAATCACTTATGTACATGAGGGAAGCATGGAGGATATGGAACATCTTTACAGACTTACCCTTAGCATTTGTCTAGTTTATTTTACCTCTAAATTATATGTGGTTGGATATATAATGTCCGTCTGTTTATGTCTGTGGCTACACTGCAAATAGTCTGTGCTTTTGAGTCTGTATTACTGAATTAAATTTTAGCATCTCTCATTATTCCAGTTTAAATAGAACAGTGGACACCAAGTAGTAGTGAGAGAAAACAATTTTTTGTCCCAGCATATGTGGTGGCAGTGCTGCTACTTCCTTGAGGAATACAGAAAATCCTGTCATTTCGTGCTTAGTTGGAGTGAATGAGCAGCAGAATTCCCCTCTTGCTAGGTTAAGTAGAATAAACAAGCAGCTGTCTTCTGCAGCTGGCACTACCTGGGAACAAGTGTGAAGGGAAGCTGGCAAGGAAGGGGTCTTATAGTTGCTTATGTTGAATATAATGAGTTAACTATTATATCATATCATAGAATGGCCTGGGTTGAGAAGGACCACCATGATCGTTTAGTTTCAACCTCCACTGTTATGTTCAGGGCTACCAACCGCCAGACCAGGCTGCTCAGAGACACATCTAGCCTGGCCTTGAAACAGTTTATTAATGCTCAAAAAGAGGCTGAAGTGATGCTGATAATAATCTGCCTGCATTTCACTTATTGTTCAAGCTTTCTGAAGTGACCCTGTCGTCTTATAGGTGCACCATTTCAGTCACGTGTCAGTCAGAATGGGAGGGTTAAAAAATTTCACTTGGATCCAGAAAAAGGTCATTTGGTTGAATCCTAAATAAGAACCAAAGCAGTAGATTTGTTCTTAACGTTCTGGATAGTGGTTATGTTTAGCTGTCCTTTATCCTTTTTACACTCACTGAGCTACCAGGTGTGGAAAGAGTTCTTAAATTCTTGAATTCAAAAGTGATGCTTTCGGGTCATGCAGAGAATACTCAGGCACGAGTGGAATACTGTGTGAATTGATCACAGGGAAGGTTGTGGGGCTGGTGCTTGAGTGGATATTATTGTGGGAGTTTTTTGGTTTGTTATTTGGTTTTTTTTTAGTGTGGCTCCAACTAGTTTATACCAGGCAAGGCTTTCCTGTAAGTTCCATCTTTCTCACATAAAAACCTTCAGGTAACATGAGATGGAAACTAATAGCTTCTATTATAGATATTATACGGTGAATAAATAGGGTGTTGGCTTTTTTTCCAACTGTTGTTCATTTAGGATGTGCTTATTCAGCCTAAGCTGAACAAAATGGCTCAGTAGAATGAAAAGACAAAGTTGGAGAACTTTAAAGATTGGTGCCTGGAAAGACTAAAGTTGAACCAGGTGAAGACATCATTTGAATCTGGGAAACAGGACATGAAAATGTGATTTGGTGCTGTAAGGGGAACTTGAGTCTGTTGTAACATTGAATCCGTGGTGTGGCTTGGATATAAGACTCTGGAAATACAGCACTGATTTCTGTCTTCCTCACTAGGACTCTTAAGAGTACCTACATGTTTTGTAAAAAGTGCTTTGTGATGGTCTTTGCTTCTGGCTCTCCAGGATTCCACTGTTGCATTGCTGCATGGTTTTCATATCATGGTTGAAAATGCCCCTTTGCTAAGACTAAAGGCTGTGGGCAGTTTGGGCTGAAGTACATGTGTGCAATAGTTACCTCACACTGTGAATCTTCAGTTTGCAATTGCTTATCACCGCTTGTAGAAAGAGCTAATCAGTCAACAAAGGACAGGTAAGTTCTGCTTCTTTGCTTTGCTTACCGGCCTGGGCTAGGTCTGTACTGCAAGTGTATTCTTCTGCTTTAGAGCATAGGCAGAATAAACATGCCTTTGCCTCGAAAAAGCTGTATAGATGTACACAGCAGTTCATTAAACAAAAGGAACCTCCTTAAAATGCAGAGTGTAAGTTCCTGTACTTTCCTGTTCTGTAATGTAAGCTGCCAAAATTTGCCCTCAAACAGAAAAAAAAACCCAAGTTTTTATTGTAACCCTGGTTATTCTGTTAGTTATCCATGACTCCAGAAGCAAAAATGAGCTCTGAAATACTATGAGCTGTATCTAGGAGCTAGTCTAACAGTTTCCTGCTCTGTGCTACTTTCTCATGCACTCTAAATGCAGCAGGCTGCAGTAGTTTAGGTCAAGTTCCATGAAAGAGAAAAGTGTTCTAAATGGGCTTGTTGCTTTTAAAAGAAAAGTGTCACCTTGGAGTCTAGGAAACCAAAGCATCAAAGTCTGCTGTTGTCATATCCAGAAAAGTTTCAGGCTGAAGCTTAATGTCAAATCATTTATCTACTTTTGGGAAGGAAAAAAAAAAAAAAAAAAAGATATGATTTTGGTGAATGTAGTTCTATGCCTGTAATTACTGTTCATTGGCCTAGCCGAGGGCTGGCAGTCTCAGGGCAGCTGTGACTCCAGGCTTATGCAGTGCATGGTTCTGCGTGCTGATGGCTGCTTCTGGGCTGCCTGTGCTGTTTTCCAGCCAAATCCCAAGCAGAACATCACCTGCAGAAATGAGATCTGCAAGCTTGCTAGTGCTGTTGGGCTGACAAGGGGCAAGAGCAGAGAGCTTGCATTGCTCCCATGTTGCATCCCATTCTCAAAATAAATTGTGACAGGTAATGAACACAAGGGGTGTTACTGGTGTGGGCTTCCACAGAGCTCCATGTTAGGGCCTATTCTATTTAATGTTTCCATCAACCGCTTGGATACAGGGCTTGAAGTTACAGTAAGTTTGCAGACGATGCTAACTGGAAGGAGCTGTTGACTCCCTTGAGGGTGGAGGGCCTTGCAGAAAGATCTTGACAAATCAGATTGCTGGGTAATTGCCAACCACATGAAATTTAGCAAGAGCAAGTGCTGGATTTTGCACCTGGGATTGTGCAGTCCTGGATGAGCAGTCCTGCAGAAAGGGATCTGGGGTTTCTGGTTGACAGCAAGTTGAATGTAGGCCAGCAGTGTACTGTGGCAGTCCAAAAAGCCATCTGTACCCTGGGGTGCATCAGGCCGGGCGAGGGAAGGGGTTGTCCCACTCTGCTCTGCACTGTGTGGCCGCACCATGGGCACTGGGGGCAGGTTTGGGCATTGCAGTATAAGGGCATAAAAGTATCAGAGAGCATCCAAAGAAGGGCTGCAAAGATGGAGAAGTGTCTGGAAGGCAAGAGGTGTGAGGAGCAGCTGAGGGCCCTGGGTTTGATCATCCCTGAGCAGAGGAGCAGAGGGCAGCCCTCATGGTGGCTGCCAGCGGAGGGACAGCACTGAGCTCTGCTGTGTGACAGCAACAGGCCTGAGGGAACGGCATGGAGCTGTGTTGGGAGGGGCAGCTGGGGTCAGGGAGAGGTTCTGCAGCACAGGGTGGTGGGCACAGAGCAGATCCCAGGGCAGTGGGCGCAGCCCCGAGCTGCCAGAGTTCAAGGAGCGTTGGGACACCGCTTTCAGGCATTGGGTTTGGGTGGTCTTGAGTGGAGCTGTGGAGTTGGACTTGAGGATCCTTGAGGATCCTTTCCCAGTCAGGGTATTCTATGATTCTGTGATCTTTGTTTTTAAGCTTGTCAGTCTTTTTCTTAAGAATCTTAACTGAATGCATTCTGCTACAGTTAGCTGTATGTCTGATCTTCTCCCACTAAGAACTAGTGTGGATTTTCTGTTCCTCACATAATAACTGAGTCCCTAAGTGAGTTACAGAGGTGAGCTGTGTGCCACAATACTGCTTATCTGTGAATGAGCTTCAGCTCATATCAGTAGGAGATGGTGGATCCAAGTGTTTGTTTCAAGGCAAAATAATTCAGTTTTGTTATATTTGGTTCATGTGCTACTTTGTGAGTGCAGTGTCATCTTCCTCTCTGATATGCATAAATCAAGTAGCAGTAAGCAGTGAAGCAGGGAGATAAAATGTGTTCAATCTTTGGACAAGGTACCAGGATTTAGTTTCGAGCCGAGGCACACATGCTACCTCTTTTATGGTTTACTTTCTAGGCCCAGCAGTGGTGGGACTTGGCTTGCCTTTACTGGGGAGCCGGGAAGAGAGTGTTACATGTGCACTCCCGTGTTTATTTGCAAAATAATAATACTAAATAATGCATAATAAAAACTAGAATATGCTTGAAGCCACAAAATAATATGCCAAAAGAATCTGTGTATACTGATGTGCACCTTGTCTTCTAGCAATTGAACTTCTGTGCATGTGTAGGGTGAAACGCCCTTAGCTGAATTTGGCCAGAGACGGTTTGAGTTCTGGTTCTGGCTTCCCCAAAATAATAAAAGTGATGAAACAGTTGCCACAGAGTGAGATATTGCTACTGGAATAACAAGTGACTTCAGCAGTGAGAAAGCAGGTGCGTGCTGTGATGTGCTCATACAGAAAACAAAATAACCTTTTCCCCAAACATTTCTTGATGTTCTGTTACCCTGTGTTACCCTATGTTGAACTGATTCATCAGCTGGCTGGCTAGCAAAACCACTATCTCATTCTTCTTCAAAGCTTTGCTTTTCTCTCTCTTTAACAGACAAGTTGTTCTGAAAGCTATGAGCCTTCCTGGCTAGCTGGCTGATAGCGTGCTTGTTTTCATGCCCCTCTCTGTACTCATCTATCCCGGATGTGTATTGCTGACCCTCGGGCAGGGACTGATGTATGATCACAGAATAACAGGGTATTTGCTGATGCCTGACTGACTAGTATTTCTAGGAATGCTAGCTCTGTTACCTACATCTTAGGGAGGGAATTTAGCCGTGTCTGTGCGTATATAAGAACAGAAAAATGGCTGTGCTGTGTCAGGCCAGTGGCCATCTAGTGTGGCAACCTGTATGTGAGCTTAACTAACACTGATTGCCTAAGGAGGAATAAAGGTGTAGGAAGTTTGTAGACTTACATGTTCTTTGGCATGCTGTCTCAGGATTTGGTAATTAGTAACTCAGGGATTTACTGTATCCAGACCGCTCTGTCTAGCAGCTAATAGTGCCTAATGCTCTGTATCTCTAGTTTATCAGTATTTGCCAATGGAAGATATGCTTGCTTGAAAATAGAACCAAATTGCAGAATAAACAAGCTTTTAAACCAACCTTCCAAACCTTGGCATCTGAGGATTTGTATTTGTTATCAGGGTAATGTTGAAATACAACTCCCTGGGTAGGAATGCTCAAATACACTGTGGCTGTGGCTCTGGACTGTGACCAATACACCAAGAAGGGTCAGTGATCTATTCAGCAGTGCTGATCTCCTCATCATCTCTGTCCTGAAGATGGCTACAAAACCTAAGTGGATTTCAACTTCATTCCAGTGCAGTTAGTTTAAATTAGCTGCCACCTTCTTTTTGTTGAAGATATAAGTTTTGTTTGGGAGTCCGTATCTGCCACACGTAGAAAGTGGCAGCAAGTTCCCGTGCTTTCTATCCCTTTCTTTACTAGTTAAAGGTAACTTAGAAAGTGCTTCCAGAAGCTAAGTTGTTTTTTTTTCTTTTCCCTAACAAAAGCATCCAGTAAGCAGGGAGAAATGGTTTGCAATGACAATATCAACTTATGAGTGTTATCTTGAGTGATAATAGAGAAGAAAAAAGTGTTCGTTAGAGACTAAAAGATTGCTGTACCGTTCTCCTTCTGCATTCCCCCCAGTGTTCTGTTCCTCACACATAGCTCAGAAGTGTTGCTGCTCTGAAAACTAAGGGTAAGGAAATGCCTGTTCTGTGGTAGGTATGTCAATGCAGTTGTTAAAGAAGATGCTATCTTTATTTTTCCTCTGGCCACAGAAGTAAGAAATGAAATTTTTAGCTTGCTTTCTGTGCAGACTTGTGTTATCTATTGGTAGGCATGCATACTCCAAACCCAACAGATTATAAGTATTAAAAATCACATCTCTACTAGCGTATTTATTCACCATAATCCCAGTGGCATAGAGATGTCCCTGTTACTGCATCCACTGAGGGGTGAGGTTCAAATTGCCCAATTCTGACAGCCTCCTTAGCTTTGCTGCTAAGTGCTGCAGTTACAGCAGGACCCGTGGCAGAATTTGGGCTGTCTGAGCCTTCCTGCAGCCCAGAGAGCTTGATGTGAGTGGCCCTGTTTGGAAGGCAAGCTGATGGTACTGATTAGTGCAGTGCTCTGGAGAGCCTACACTGGCTGGACATGAGCTGTTGTTGCTCTGGGAGCGATGGGAGGCTTTTCTTCCTGTTGCTGATCTTAGATTTGGGGGCCCTCACAGCAGATACTACTCAAATGTTTTCAGCTCTTTAGTGATTGCAGATGGATTTGGAGCTTCCAGGTGGGATCACCTGTGTTTACCAACCCAGTATGTTGGTTTCCTACTTCCTATCTCTATGCTATTTAACCGTTTTATGGATTTGGTGCTTGCTGCTGCAATCTCAGGGTGTATTTAACGAGTGAAACATCAGGTGTTCAAGCGTCATTGGGCAAGATGGCTGCTGGTACTACCAACTAACACTGTGTATAGATTTTTTTCATCGTGCACAGGGTGGTATATTCCCCATGTTATAATTTGAAAAACGGAGGAAAAGAAACTTGAAGTCACTAGCCCAGGTTTGGCTGGCGAACCAGATGTTGGGAATCTCGTAGTATTGATTTGTCTTCTAATCCATGTTGTTCTCCTTTTTCCACCCACAGCTTCAAAACACCACTGAAATATTTTCAAAGCTTTAGTTCAAATTCATTCAAAAATTACTTACAGTGTATGCTGAAAGTACATTGGAGGGGGCAACAATACAGCAAGTGACAAATTCCATGTCATTTACCTTTTCCCTGGAATTTGTGAATTTAAATGTGCTGACTTTTCCGAAGGTGAAAATACAGGTTTTGTGTTTACAGGCTCATTGGTTTTGAGTCATCAGTGTTTAACTCATCTTGCCATGAGTTAATGCACTGAAATAATAAGGAGGCATGGTAGAAAGAATTTGCTTTGCATATTTCCTTGTGAATGCTATAATAAATGGCTTCGTGCTATGAGATGCTGAGCTTTAGGAAGTGTAGGCAGGGTACTCAACTCCCTGTACTTTCTGCAGTAACCTTGGCTCCAGTTCTGTTCTGGCTAAAGCAAAGTAGTGAGCTTGCTAGTCTCCACTGTATGTCTGCATGGTATTAAATAGTGCTATCTAGTACTTCACACTGCTGATTTAATTAGCTTTCACAGCAAGGATGCTTTGCTTTGATCCAAGGCCCCTTTCAACTGTTTGGCTAGGTAACTGGTACTTAAAAGCCACGTGATTCTGCACTGAGCCAAAAGTGCTTCTGAAAGGAAGGCTACAGAATGTAAATACCAACTTCCTCATGAGAACTTGAAATTCATTAATTGATGGCAACTAAAAAACTTACTCAAATATAGCCTGTGACCCTTTGTATCCTGTCCAGGTTATCATTTATGGAAATTCCTATTATTTCACAATTTCTTCTTCAAAGAATAGATAGGGGCTTTTCCTCCAAATCCTTCTATTCCTTATTTTGAAGTGTTGCCAGTGTGGGATTCGCAGTGAGTTCTCTCTCAGGAGAAGTGCAACTGATTGTCCTCCTTCACCCACATTCCTTGGCCCATGGTAAAAATATTCCCTAGAACGTGCTGCTGTTTTCTGGAGGTTTTCCACGCTGACTTTGGAGGTCTGTGTGTCTCAGCTGTGGTATTTTTCTAGTTCTACTGAGGTTCCCTCTGTGTGAGGTTTAAGCAGAAGCAGTAACCTTCTGTCCTGGTTCTACTGAAACAACTGTGGAGCATCCTCCACAAGGGATGTTTGATCCTGCTTCAGTTTTGGCTGGGAGTTGTTTTCTGTCCTTTCCTGTAAACAAATGCAGTTCCTTATTTTTCTGCTCATTCCCTGCCAGGAATATTCATCTCTTTCCTGCACAGTCTAACCAGCAGCTTTGCCTGTTTTTGCATTCTGCAGTAGTACTCAGTTACCCCCTAACAACATATCCATTTCTACACTGAAGGCACAGAGAGGTGTGAAAGGGGGGCAATAAGGAGTGAGTTGGGAGAAATTCAAGAAAAAATAAGTATTCAGGTTGGAGGAAATGCAGGACTGCCTACATGCCAAATTAGGCTCTGATTTCAACACCTCGAAACCTGCGCTTCCCTGATGTAGGGAATCTGCTGTTAGCTTTCAGCTCCCAGGTAAATTCTGCTAGGGAAAATCTTTAATGAAGCTCATCTTAACTGAGACAAGTGGGTTTTTTACAGTTGATTCGTTTGCTTATTTTACAGTTATAAGTGCTGCCAGTGTTTTCACTGTGTTATTCAAATTATTGGCTGCTGCCCTTCTGCGATGTTTTTATTCTGCTCTCTTTACCTAGCCCAGGGTGTTTCACTGGTGCAGCTTCTTTTGGGAAGCAACAGGGTATTGCCTTCATGAAAGACTGTCAGCTGTGAGATATACAACATGCTTCTTAAAAGGCTGCTTTCTAAGGCGCCACAGAATAATGCCTGTTTGATGCAGCTCTGCCTATTAAGTCTTCCAGCAAGAACAAGGTCCTGATTTTCTTGCTGTCATATGAACAGACAGCACCAAAGCCTGGGCCACTTGGAATTTAGCATCTGCTGAATTACTCTTATCCATGCAACTGATGCATTTTGCTTGCAAGAAGCCAGAGTAAGCAGCTGATGTAAGGTGTACTGCAGGCAGACAGCAGCACATACTGCTGCCCTGGCTTTTGCTGGCTGCCCACATCTGTTTGCTTTGCTGCAAGAGCACAGAATTCTGCATGTCCTACAAAGGTAATATTTCCATAGGGAGTTTTCCTGAATTTCAGGTTTGAGCCCCACAATAACATCATCTGTTTAATCTTTTTTTTCCCTTTTTTAAGTTTTTTGAATTGTGTATAAGGTATTTTGTGTGTATTTATGTTGTAGAATGCCACAGTTCTTATTTACCTGGGTCTGAAAGTAGCAGGGTGTAAAACTGCTACTGGGCCCCCATAGAAATGCTGAGTTTCTCTTTGCAGTGACATGTTCAGAGGCTGAAATGGAACCTTTGCTGTTTTGGTTTTGTCTAGTGCTTGTCCTTGGTCAGCAGCAGGGCACCTTTCATAGGGAGAAGTACCATCCACACTATATGGGTAGAGAAATAAAGAAGCAGAAAGAGAAAAGAATAGCCCAACACCATTGCCATTACTATGAGGTCTTGCTGCAGCCCTTTTCCATTTTGCACCTCTTCTGCCAACTTCTGATTCACTGGAATATTGCATCTTTTTTTATTTTATTCACGCAATATGAACAAGCTAACTTCAGTGTGTGTATATTCTGAGTAGCACCCACAATAACAATGGGAATTCAAGGTCTACAAACAGAAAAAAACCAACCAACCAGTCCTACAGTGATTAGTAATAGTGACGTGATTTTTGTTTTATTTTCCTCCATCTCCTGCAGGGCAGTTTTGCTGTGGATTATTCGTGCTCTTGATTCTGGGCAACTTCTGGTTCCTTGGTGTTCTGTACCTGCTGTGGCTGTACCTCGACTGGGGGACGCCATGCGCTGGGGGCAGGAGGTCTCAGTGGGTCAGGAACTGGACTGTTTGGAATTACTTCAGGGAATACTTCCCCATTCAGGTGGGTAGAAGGTTTCTCACCGAATTGTAAATGTTTTAAAAGAGACAGCCTGAATGGCTGTTGGCATGGACTACTGTCAGTATGTCAATGTGCAGTCTCCATGCTTTTGTTGTTTTTCAGAATAGCTGTGATACAAGGATTAAAGTGTCCTCCACTGTCTCTCTTTTTCAGCTAATAAAAACTTCAGATTTGGATCCAAAGCACAACTACTTACTTGGCTTTCACCCTCATGGGGTGCTGGTAGCTGGAGCCTTTGGAAACTTTTGCACTGGTCCAAGTTTCAAAAATTTATTTCCCGGACTTACTCCATATCTTCATATTATGCCCATCTGGTTTGGCTGTCCCTTCTTCAGAGAATATGTAATGAGTGCTGGTAGGTAAAAGCAGACTGTCTTAGCTCTCGCTGCATTTTTGCACCTTCTGTTTCAAATGTACAATATGGTCCTGTACCTGTAAGCTGTAAGTAATTTCACTTCAGAATAATCAGAGCTGGTGCTTATCTGGAGCTGTTGTAAGATGAACTGAATTCTGGTTGCAAAATAATTTTGAAATTTTTGGGAAGTTTGTTAATTTTGCTAAACTGTCTGATTATGTCATTATTTAAAATCGATCCTAGTGGAAGTCTGAGCAGATGCAATGCAGCTGATACATTGCAAAAAAAATAAGAGCTTTACAGCAGGAACAGGTTCAAAGCAATTGCTCTTCTAAGAGAACTGTTGGGTGTTAATGCTAGTTATTAAATCTGAAATCTTAAGGTCAAACACTATATCTCTACCTTTTAAAACATTATCATAGCTAGAACAAATAAACAGTTATAGGTCAAGTAATTGCTGATCATGAGAGTGTCACTGCAAAACTGATTTTTGTTTTCTAGATGTGGCAAGAAGGTAGGAAGGGGAGCTGCAGCTAATGCAGCCAGGGACTGAATGGGCATGTCATCTGTCTGTCGCCTGCCTGCCAGGCAAGGGGAAAGGAGCCTCCAGCAGCCCACGCTCTCTCTGTAGCCTTTGGTCAGAGGTGTTTTGAGAGCTTCGCTTTCCCTTCCCCACCCTGCTGTTCCAAACCTCAGAACCTGCCCTAGCTCAGCCCTCCCACCCTTGCTGAACTCTGGCACTTGTTTGGTGGCTTTTGAGCAATCACTGTTCCTTCACCTTATCCTAAATGTGTTGTGAGAATGAACGATTTAGTAAGTGGTTCTCAAAGTGGGGAATTGAATTAAAGAGGCTTTTTGAACTTCTGGTTTAGACTTTAGCCTGAGACTGTGCTTCTTGCACAGAAACAACCTTGACACCAAGGAAACTGCTGGTTGGGAAGCTGGGAGTTTGTATGACTAAAAGGTTCCTACAGAGCTTCTAATAGATTCACTGGGGGGTTTCATGACTGTAGGACTCTGTTTTTTTCTTTTGCCACTCATATCACTGAGCCATTTTTGTTTAATGAAAAAAAAATTGCTGGTCTCTCCTCTAACTGAGAGACAGCGGTGCTAAGCAGCGTTTATTTACAAGAGGAGGACAGCGTATGAAGGTATAATGTAATTCAGTCATTGTGCAATGGTGCTTGAAAAACATTGAGGATAATCTCTCACCTGTAAAGCTTAAAGTCCTACTCAGTACAAACAGATTTAGTCAAAAGTCAATTACCTACTTCTGACTAAGGTCCCACACTTCAAATTTGTGTGATTTTAACAGAGATATAAACTGTAAAGACAGACAGGTTTTTTTTCACTGTTCTGTATCGCATTTGTCATAAGGGAGACATACTGGTCATTAGTAGTGCAATAATAAAAGACAAAAATAGCATGCAATAGAGATTGGTAAATAGAATAATGTGTAATGAAATCAGGACTACAGTTCTGTCACTGAGTAGTGTTTCCCCCCAGTGGTTTAATAGAGGAGCTATTTCGCTTAAATTCATTGAACTGCAGCATTTGAGAAAGTACAGTGCAGTGGGCAAGAGGAGGTTTGGGAGATAGAACTAGCTCTTAGACCTGACTGTAACATAGGTGCTGATTTCAGACAAGCTATTCATTTGCTCCATATGGGAAACATGTCTAGGATGTTCAGACTGATTCTGGAATTGCAAATCTACATCTACTTCAGCTTACCACTGGATGCCTCGCCATGCAAAAAAATACATAGATATGTTTTAGAGGATTTTTTTCAGGCTTGCAAACTCGTCAGACCGATAGTGATGAAAGATGACAAATTTAAACATTGCCTAGCCTGAAAGTCAGTTTACGTGTTGTTGCCATCTTGACCTACAGAAATAAATATTTACCTGCTGGATGAGAAATATCTTGAGTAGCATGTTTTTACATTATGGTCAGCATCTTAGCTTTTTCTTCACTGGTCTGTAGCTGATAAACCAAAGGGGACCCTTCAGTGTAATACAGGTTATATCAGTCAAATTATGAAACACTTACAAAATCTTCATGTTACTAAAAGCCATACTTGTAACATACTATTTTCTTTCCCAGCCTTTTTCTCTCTGAGCTGAACTGCTGTGTGGTGGGAGCAGTGCCCTGCCTTCACTTCAAAAGGGAGAGGAGTTTGTCCCAGGGAAAGACATTGCTTCCTCTTTGAGAAAATGCATGTTGATTGGTGAAAGAGCATCTCCCTAATGACTTGCAGGGCTCAGGCCAGCTGCCTTTTTCAGAGTAGCAGTGACTGTAAAGTTGTATGTGGCAAATAGCTTTTTTTACAGAGTGCTCTTAATTTGCTCCAGTAGCAAGCTGTTTCTCTTGGTAGCCAACTCTGAAAGTTAGATCACAATTGTTGTTTTTTGTTGTGAGATTTCATAATTCATGTTGTTATGTCTCAGTGGGAGATGGAAAGAAGAAGCCTTCACTCAGCATTCAAAAGAGCAGGCTTTGATGGAAGCCCTGTAAAAACAGCACAGAAAACAACCAGACCAAAACAAACAACACAACAAACCCAAAACAGCACCTCAAAAACAAATCAAACAAAAACCAACCAACCAAAAAACACAAAGTGGAAAGAAAAAAAAAAAAAAGCATAGATTTTATCTAGTACTTTTTCTTCTAGAAGCTGAGTATAGTAATTCAACACAGTATGACTAAACATGGCTTCTGGGTGAGTGGTACCACTATGAGCCTTTTCAGTAAGAATTTATGGTACAAAGGAACTCTGGAGGGGTTGGATATTTCTGTTAGGAAGGGGATATCTCAGTGTACCAAGTTCAGAGCAAGGTCTGAGTCAATGCTACGGGCTCATGTGTCAGTGCACCTCTGAGTAGAAGTATCAGTATGGCAGCAGCACCAGGAAAGTACTGCTACTCTAGCAAGAAGGGATTAGCCTCAATAAATTTGAGTGGCAGGTCCTGGTTACTAGGGAATAAGCTGATGTAGTCATCATAAGCTGAAACAGCTGAGCCTTTCCTGCTTCTTCTAACGCTGCTGTGCCACTGCCTTCAGTGAAGCTGCTGCTAAGAGCTCTGAAGAGAAGGGAATCAGCTTGGCACCACAGATCTGTGCTTAAGTTAACAAGTTCACCAATCATTCTGTTAAGCACTCTGTGCTTTGTGGCTTTATCTGCTGCAATTCAGCTGACGTGGAATGTGAGTTGTGTTGAGCAGGCAGAAGGGCATACTCTTCCCTGAAGATCTCAGATTTCTGTGGCAGGCAAATCATCTAAGTCCTAAGTGTGAAATTAAAGGACTTAGGTCTAGGACCAAATCTTTTGTAGTGTGAGGAGGTTGAACCCAAACCTTTAAAGTCTTGTCACATGCTGTAAATGCTGAGAAACATCATTTAGACACTATTTAAAAATTTCATGAATTCCACGGAACTTGCACATGAAGCTATAGTGAATCACTCTCAAAATGTTTGCTCCTGAAGGAATGGTTTCCGCCTCCAAGGAGAGCGTCTCATACGTGCTGAATAACGCGGGAGGAGGCCATGCATCCGTCATTGTGATTGGAGGAGCAGAGGAGTCTCTGAATGCACATCCTGGGAGTTTGACATTGAACATTCTCAAGAGGAAGGGCTTCATTAAAATGGCCTTGAAACATGGGTACGTATCCACCAAGTGCACTTTGAATGCAGAGTCTTAAATACATACTATGTACAGTAAGCCCACAATTAGAATTTGAAAGAACTGTTTATGTACATGCAGATATCTGACATAAGAGCCAGTCTGTGCACCTCCATCCAATCTGTGAGTGTTGAAAAATCCCTTTTGCCTTTCATAATTGGTGAGCAGTAGGTGGACTTATTAGCATATCTTGGTGATCTGTTTCAGTTGCTTTATATTGCAGTAGCAAAAAGTAAGAATTGTGAAACAGTGTTAGTAAACCTCAGATTTTATTGCTGACTGCAGCCATTCTGTTTTCTCTTCTGTATATCGAAGTTATATTACAACAGAGTTTTCTTATCGTTTGAAGCCAATAAGTAAATAAGAGCGCTAGGCCCTGTTTCATTAAATCACTGTAAAGCATAGTCCAGGAAGATTTCTTTTCACCTCCATTCTGAATAATTTCTTTGAAGGATTGTTGTTTACAAAAGTAAGTTTCCGGGAATATTTGAAGTGAATCTCAAGAGAAGCTAGCTTATTTTTTACTATCAAACATCCATGAATGTGTGACTGAACAGAGCTGGTATTAATACCTTTAGCATGTTGTACACAGCACAGGTTGTATTAATGCTGGACAGGTGCAGAATCTTGTGTACTAGGAAAAGTGGAGCCGTTTGTTCTGCTAAGCTGTCAGACACTCAGAGTTATATATGACATGCAAAGCAATGACAAACCAATATTAATCCTCGACAGATCTGTAGCACTCTTCTTAAGCCATTAACTGGAAGAAAGGTGGGCTCTGAGAGAGCGCTCTGTTTTCACATAGGATGCTGAGGTCAATTTTTTTTTTTTTCCTAGAAATATTCTGACACAGAATAGTTACAGGAGTTTCTTATGTGTAAATGTCACTAGAATTCTCATAAAGGATCTGTTCTCTGGTAAGGTAATTTAATGTAATTTGTACCCAGATACAATGCTTCTGTGTGTAAATTGGGATTAGGAGCGAGGACTTGTTTAGGCACTAAACCCTGCTCAATGACTGATAATTCCAATGGGGTCCAGAACACCATCAGTAGTTTTTACTTTTTACCACAAATTTTAGAAGAATATTTAAGTGCTTTTTTGAGCATGTCCAGATACATCTGATCTGTCAGTTCACAGAGGCTGGTATTTATCTCTCATCTAAGCTGATTTGGATTGAGAAACTAGATACTCCTGTGCCTTTCATGCTTGTGATTTCAAGAGCATCCTCACATGTGATGACAAGGTCAGGGCACTTACAAAACACAGCAAGGGCCACTTTTTGCCTTATGAAGTTTGGTGTTTCACATAATTGTTATCCTCTTTAAGGAAGAGGATTAGTGTCTGGAGCGCTCTGAGAGGGCAATAATGCTCTGTCTCTGCCTGAATGGCTTTCCCGCACCTCACACATGATCATCCTAACTGCTGAGCTACAAGTTAGTCAAGGTCTGAGCATGTTCAAGGGAAGCAGCTGCTAGGAGAAGTGTGGGAATCCTGATACAGCTTCTGTGCGGTTGGACTCTGTGATGACAGGACGTTGAGCTTTTGAAGTCCTGAGATCTTGTGCCAAAGGCTCTGCATCCAGTAGTTACTTATCCTTTTGTAACATATCTATATAGATATCATCCATAACATATCCATGTTACATATCCCTTGTAACATTTGTTTCTAACAGTTACTAAAATCTGAAATGAGCTTCCAACTCAAGTGGAAGTGAAAAGGCAAGGGAAGGGTGCAGCATCATACAGGATGAGGAAGGGTGATGCAGGGCCCAGGAGTTTTGTGCTCCCTGGCCTGGCTCTTGTGCTGCTGGTATAGAGAAGCACTGGTTCCTCAGCTGGGAACTTGTCAAACGTGCTCTGGGTATGTAAGATGAAGTTGTCTATGCTGCTGGAAATGACATTGTGGTCCGAAGTAATACAGGTATCTGATATGAAGTGAAGAAATCCTAAAAATGTGAAACAAATGATGAATCAGTCAACTCAACTTATCCTTAGTTTCACAATCAGAAATTACTTATTTCTCTGTCACAGCCTCCTACATAGTGTCTTGCAACAGCCTTCACCATGCAGATTAGAACAAATCTCAGTCTTAGGTTGCTATTGCTCCACAAGATTTTCCTGTTTGTCTCAGTGTTGTAGTAAAAAAATGGAATATTTACATGGAAAGCCTGGTACATACTGTGCTAATACTTGCTTTACAAGCAGCTGGGTGATGCACTGCATTGGAGAAACTAACCTTTGAGCAGGCACCAGTTGGAATAGGGAGTGAGAGTTGCAGTATTTGGGAACTCTCAGGCTTGAGAAGCTCCCAAAGCAGTGTTTTGTCCATACAGGAAGTTTTGGTTGTCCACAGTTCTTTACAGCCAGCTCTGCCCTCAGCACCACTGAGGACTTCAGGAGTTCAGAGCTCTGTGGGAAATCACTGTGGCAATATTATAGCAATGCTGCTATTTTACTGTGTTTTCAACAGACAGTGCAAGCTGAGTGGAATGGGTGAAATTAAGACTTAGGTAAAGCAAATAAAACATCCTTCAGAGATTACATAGGATCGCCCTGGTCATTTTTTAAAAGCTTAAGCTGTGTAGAATGCGATTTCATCAAACTAAGCTCTAATCTTGCTTATGCTGCTGTTGAGACTGAAAGTATGGAGGTACCTTTGCCTCTTGAAGGCAAGTGCCCAGGGCAGTTAATCCAGGAACTGCTCAGTGCCTTTCCTTCCAACGCAGTTCATGAACTGAATGAAAATTCATTCAGCTGTAAAGGAGCCAGAGTGAGTTAGTAGAATTTCTGTGGGTATGATCTGACCCCTGATAAAATCATAGCTGAAGAATGGTGTTCCAAGAAGTCTGGGAGTTGGACAGTGAGGGAGTTTGGCATCAGACTTTTGTTTGTACGGATGTCTGTTTTTTGTCATGTTTTCTACGCTGAACTCAAGTGCATGCATTATTCCAGCCAGCAGCCAGAGAGGGGCTCAGATCTGCTTCTGGCATCGCCCAGCTGGGAGCACCATGAGGTTAGCAGTGGGGCTTCTTCGCCTGCCAAAGATGAAAACACACTGGAACAAGAGTGGACTTTCTGGAGTAGCAGTGGATAAGATCATAATTACAGTACATACAATTATCCATTTTTATTACTGTGATTAATCAAAGGTTATAATGGGTAGCAAACAGCTAAATACTGCCCAAATGCTCAATGCTACTTGTATGTGAATGACTTCTTTTTTGGAAAAAAAAACCTGTACGCAGCCAAAAAGCAGCTGTGTATCAGAAGAGCTGAATGCTGCTACTGATGAGTTCTGGAGCTGCAGAAGTTCTGTGCTGATTATTGGGAAAGTTTCCATGCTGCTGGTGTGAACCACAGCGTGAGTGCAGGCTGGTGTGGGGTTCTCACTGTTCTTTGCTTTACAGAGCTCATTTGGTCCCAGTGTTTTCCTTTGGTGAAAACGAGCTCTACAAGCAAGTTGCAAACCCCAGAGGCTCACTGCTCAGAACTGTACAGGAGAGGTTGCAAAAGATAATGGGCTTTGCTCTGCCGCTGTTTCATGCCCGAGGAATATTTCAGTACAGTTTTGGCTTAATACCTTTCAGGCAACCGATTCATACTGTTGGTGAGTTCCTTCTGCCTTTCCTAATGCGTTTGCAATTGTTTAAAAATGCAAAAGTGTTCTGTTGATATCTGTGTGAATGGATAAATCTAACTGAAGCATCTGGTTACTGTGCACCTAAGACAAGCGTGTGAGATTTAAAATATACCTCTCCATATATTTTTCAAAGGGGGAAATCCTTTCTCCCCCTTTCTGTCCCAGGCCAAAAGTCATTCTTTATTCATTCACAGTTGTTCCCAGGCTTGTTGTCTCAGCAGTCCTCAAGGAAACAGAAGGGGTCGTCCAGCCCATACCAGAACTGCTGTGCGTTCTGGACGCTGATGTTACTTTGTAAGAGGCTCAGCACCTTCATTTTTTACCTGCAGAGAAGCAGTGCAGGCACTGCAGCGTGGCAGTGCTGTTGGAAGGAGCTGGGTGGTTCCAATGTGGTGCTTGCTGGGGAGAGAAGGGAGAGCACGCCTTCAGCAGGCTGCTGCTTGGTTGGCCCTGCAGCTCACCGGGGTGTTTCCTTCCTCCCCCACTCCCTGGTTTAGTTGTTTTCTTCCTCCCATGGGAAGATCCATTCACATTTAATTAAGAACATGCATGCCATGTTGACAGGCAGTTGGGAAGAGAACTTTTTTCCCCAAAGCTTCCATCCTTATCATCTTCTCTCACTGGAGTGTAGGACTGAATGTCTTTTTTAAATGGTAGAAAAAAAGAAAGATTATGCTAGGGGTTGTGCAAAGCAAGAGCTGGTTTCTTACATACTATGGATAAATCTTTTTCAGCTCGATTCTGAACTAATCAATTGTGTTTCTACAGAAAACTGAACAGAGCTTGTTTGGCATTTCCATAAGGGACGTCTAAGAAGGCCTTCCCTTAGTGGAAGGAGGATTTGATTTTAGTATGAATCAGATCCATACATTTAAGAAGTAGCTCTTTTTATGTTTAATCAGTGCATCTAATAAAATAATTTGGAAAACATTTAATTTTTTAAAGCCCACAATGTGGATAAGCAGGCTGAAAATGTCACTTGATTTAAAGCCATGAAGTTTTCAAAGCACTGGAATGAAAATTATGCATTTTCTGCAGTTCTTCATTGGGCTATATTTCTACCTGTTCTGAATTTTATGTTTTTTTTAGTTAAAAGCAAATCTTCATTACTTTAATAGCTCCTGCCAGGGCAGAGGTGGCCTGTGGCTGAAGCACCATAATGCTACAAATCAGCAAGACCAGAGTCTTGCAGCAGATCCTGTGTCATCTCCTGAAGGCCTTTGCTTTTGCTGTTTCTGTTTTAAAGCTGCATTCTGGGCAGCTCACGCTATTGCTCCATGCAGGCTTGGAAGTGTCAGCTCACCTCCTGACAGCTGCAGGGCTGCACTGAGCTTCACCCCACTGGTAGCCATGTAGAGAACACCGGCAGGTAGCAGTGAGCCTCTTCCTCCTGGAGCTGGCTCAGACACTGTGCTTCCTGTCCTGTGTTTGATGGATAGTGATTTCCCTTGCTCAAGGTATTGCTGAGCCCAGGGCTGGCTTCTCACCCCTGGCCATCTTAAATCTGAGCAATTGGCAGCCAAAGCTGCAGGAGGAGCACACAGAGTCAGATCCTCTGAGGCTCTGGCTGCACTTTCCTTTAGTCAACACAATCCAATTTGAATCAGCAATATGTGTTGAAAGGGATTTTCAGGTGCATTTCTGAAAACTGCTGGGGGTGCTCTTATCTCTCTGTTTTTCTAGCAGAGAGTTGATTAGATCCTCCGTAATCTTTATCAGGTCTATTATGCTCTATTCCTCTATTCATTTCCAATGAAAGAAGAGCAGCCTTCAAAAACTGTAGTGATTGAACAACACAACACTGAGATCATGGGAAGCTTCTGTTAGCTAACTGCGTTTAAACTGCAGTATTTTGTGGAGGAGACAGCCCTCTGGGATTACTTCATGCTCCTTCCAGATCTTGCCCCAGCCGAAAAAACACAGTAGCAGGTTTCATGCAGTGCCTCACGTGTGGAGGGTGTTCAGTCCAGAATGATACCTGTGGGCAGTGTATAGCTCACAGCCACCTTACAGGCTCTGGGGTTTGTAAGTGCTGCCACTCTCTGGGCTGAGGTAACCAACGAGATTTCTGGCACGGGTGCAGCGATACCCATTTCGTGTAGATTGGAGGATATCTGTCTTTCCTTCAGCCTTGTCTTTCCTTCACTCCTGTTTCCCTTCAGCGTTGTGTGTTTGTGCGATGGAACTCATTGGTGAGGCGCGCCCCTCACGTTGGGTACCTGTAGTATTCAGAACAGAAGACAGTGGGAAGATAGACATTTTTCAGTGCTGTTTTAAGCTGTCTCTGTGGAGCACTGCCCCAGTGGCAAGGCGGTGTGCAGCCCCCGGGGATGTATGTTAGGCATCAGCTGCTCTGAGTTAGAGCTGAGCTCCTCATTTGCTCCTCTCATGCCAAACTGAAACGATGCAGAGTTTTAATTCTTTTTATCTGACTTTGAGCAACACTGGGGAGAAAAAGAGCCAGGGATTAGGTTTGTGAGAGGCAGGATGAGGCCCAAGAGCAAGACAACTGTGTTGTGGCTCTGCTGTGAGCTGGGGCAGAGTCATTATTACAGGAGGGAGAGTGGTTTCTCTTGAAAAGAGATGTCAATGAAGCTAATCCTGCTCTTGTGTTTGTTTTACAGTGGGAAGCCCCATCGTTGTAAAAAGGAACCCGAATCCCACCAATGAAGAGGTTGAACAGCTACATGCACTGTATCTGCAGGAACTCAGAAAATTATTTGAAGAACACAAAAGAAAATATGGAATCCCTGAGCACAAAACTCTTATCTTTGAGTAGTAAATTACAATTTATAATTCCAAATCTCATGGAAAAAAAAAAAAATATATATATATATATGCTGAAAGAGGTTTTTCTTGCAATCTGTATTTTGCAATCTGTAATTAGCCTTGTGTAAGGAACAATTTTAAGAAGGGATTAAATAGTTTATTGATCTTTATCTTATGGAAAAAAACACAACCAACCATCCTTAGGGTGTGAGCCTTGAAGCAAGTGCTGTTTCAAGTTGCCATTTGGGGTTCATCGGTACTAAAAATGCCAGTGAGAGACTCAACACTGATGTTCTTACTGCCAAGAACTTTACCATAGCTTGAGCAGAGGACGTTGTCCCAGCATGACATCAAGAGCAGGAAAAAGTAAATAGCCCCGAGGTCTGTCGTTGGAAGCTGGGAGTCCTACCAACACTCAAATATGAAAGCAAGTTTTCCTCTGAACATCGAGAGTCTGCTGCTCTTCCATGGAAGAATTTGTATGTTTTCAGTAGATGGCTACTACAAGCCATTTATGTGTGAATTCATGAATAATTAAGAGTTTTCTGCCTTGAATAGGACAGTCAGCAAAAGCGGTTTGTCCGACTGATGGAGCAGGCCAAACTCTGCTGGAAGGAAGGACAGAGTGTTGAGTTATTGTGTGTATATGCTGGTGGTGGGAAGCACTGAATAATGTGGCCTTTTTAGGCAAGCTGTACTTTGGATCATCGGTTTGTGAGATGAAGCAGCTTTGTTCACTAGTTCTGATGTCACAGGAGATGGCAGGACAGGAGAAGTATACAATGAAAGTAGTGTGGGAATCGTGTGAATTTCACGTCTTGTGCAAATCAGAAGCTGTATGCCAAGCACTGCCACGGAAGGAAGGAAAAGTGGCATTTGTTCAAGTCTGGTTCTGACACTTCACCAAGAAAAGAGTACTTGATTTATGCCTCTTTCTTCCCCGTTGACAGATGTGGGGAGGTACGTGGGGAGCTGTTTCTGTGTGATAGAGCTGTAATTGCCCCAGGGCAGTGGGAGCACGGCTCTGAGGTGCGGTGGGTTGAGAGGATGCTTTGTGTACAAACAGCTGCCTAGATTTGAGAGGTTTCTCTTAAATGTGGATGTGCATTGAAGAGGGAAAAAAAATCTTAGCCAAACTCCTTTTCAGTTAAAGTGCCTGGGTCACTGAGATGATGATGTGTGAAGAGAATTACAGTATTTTATTAAACTTTTTAATGAAACTCTTCTATTTGTAAATGCTTTCCATCTGTGTGTGGACTTAGCGGACCTGGTTTTATTGACAAATGTTTGGTTTGCCCTGGGCAGCTTTGGTGCCTGAGCTTTGTGTGGGTTAGGTGCTTTGACAGGACACACACGGGCACGTTGGGCTGCATGGGCTGTCTGCAGCCAGGGAAGCCCAGCACAGGGTGCAGGTAGCAGTGCTGGCTGCCCGGGAGATGCTGAGCACGTTGGAGTCTCCTCAGGAGAAATGTGGTGGGGATTCTGGGGAGAGTTAAAGCCTTGGAAAGAAGAGATCTTAGCAAAAAGGTCTTTAGGGAAAAGGGTGAAATACTTTGACTCCTGAGGAGTGGGTTCTTAATGAAGCAAAGCTGTGCAGACACTTGCTAGATGAAGCAGATTTCTGTTGGGCTAACATGGTGTGGAAGGCCTCCAGCAGACTGGTGTCCTTAGGAGAGCTGTGCCTTCTGGTCTGCCCGTCACTCAGAGGTGACCAGCGCTCAGCCAGCAAATCCTGCTAGGATTGTGGATGCCCTTCTGGGAGCCAGGATGAGAGCTGCAAGCTGTGCTGCCTGAAGAAGCTCCATCTTTCCTGGCAGGCTGCTGTTGTGTCCACAGCCCATCTCTATGTACTCAGCTTTCTTGGTGCCACGTGCTCTTGCACACATCTACACAACCCTTTTGCTGCCTGATGATCACTGTGGTGTAGGCATGTAACTTCCTCCTGCTCGGTCCATCTCTCCCCAGGTTAAGATCTCTGAATGACTGTGCATACAAAACCATGGGTATGGACTTATCACCCCACAGAAATGGAGTTTACAAGCACAGCTTGAGAAGACGAAGCACTATGAGTGTGAATGTTTAACATGAGCTTAAGCTCAAGACTGTTTTAGCTCTTGGAAGGGCATGTGTCTAGGGAAATCAAACATGGCAGCTTTGAGAGCTGGGAAGAAGCCTCTAGCATCCTGAAGGCTGTAGCAAGCAATGAGCACTGCACAGTCGCTGACCTACTTTTGCATACCAGCTAAGTGAAATTTCCTTCAGATTTGTTTTTTTGCTGCCTGCCCTGATGAGGAGTGCTGACGTAGTCATGCAGGAAGAATTTGGAGTCTGTGTCAGACTGTTCTCTCATAGATCATCTGCTCTAATAAGACATTTCCTCTCATTTTCAGCCTGCTCTTCTCGTAGTACCTAATGATATAGAAGCTCTGGATGAAAATTTGAAAGCATAAGCACTGGGTTGAGGATGGGAAATGTTTAGATTATTATCAATCAAATTAGCCCCAAATCATAAGGAATAGTCAGAGGTGACCAGCACTCAGCCAGTGAATTTCTGCTAGGGAATATGAAGACCCAGGTTTTGGGGCAATATCTGGTCTAGAGGGTACCCTACGAACAGTCTGAATTCTGTGAGAAAATGACTTGTGGTCTCTGATAACCAGCATAGTTAGAACAAGTAGGGGCTGTGTTACTGTGACTTCTCGTGTTTTCTTTGCCTTATAGCACAGGAAGATTGAAGGAAAAAGTAAGATAGTCTTCAAACCAGTACACACTGTTGCTTGACAAATGCTGCATATTGCCTACGATGGTCTTTACAAACCTTGATATGAAGACTTATGTGGTGCTCAAACTTTTGCTGGGACGTCCAGACCTGCATTGCGATGTTTCCCTTTGTGCCTGTAATGAGACAGCTCCTCCCAGGGCAGCTGGCCATCTATTGCAGAGGTGGATGCTCCGTGTTTATACCGTGCAATAGTGCCTCTCCAGTGTTCTCCAGCCAGCAGTGCCTGCCTGTTGTTTGTCAGTGAATGTCTCTTCCAAATTCCATTTGCAGAAAGCCTTTACATATCGGTCCTTAAGAATTTTTACTCTGTGAACTATGGAACGTATTCTACACGTTG
The DNA here is from genome assembly GCF_951394365.1 of Tetrao urogallus. Taxonomy (NCBI): domain Eukaryota; kingdom Metazoa; phylum Chordata; class Aves; order Galliformes; family Phasianidae; genus Tetrao; species Tetrao urogallus. Next base: position 7,499,411 of record NC_136822.1, read on the forward strand.
TAGCTTTTGACGGCACCAGAAAAATATGACTACCAGTTGTTTCAGTGATAGATGTGGCAAGGTGGTGTGAGATAATAAAGGTTTGTACCAAAGAGCTTTTGTGTGGACTGGAGTTCAAATATTTCTCACTAAGGGGTTTGTAATCCATCCACTGAACCTCAAGGGCCTGACTGAACTCATGAGGGTGCATGAGAGCAGCTGTAAGGTGGTGGCTGTAGTTGTGCTCAGAGCAGGGCAGTGAAGGGTTACTTGCTGCAGTCTGCTGGGTGCTCCAGAAGGCTCTGCGGAAGGAGCGGTTGGTGCTGGGAAGGCTGAGCAGCAGCTGTTTGCAGCCAGGAACAGACAGCCAAGGGGATGCAGGGGGCAGAAGGCATCGAGGTGGGTGACCCCTGAAGTGAGTGATGTCAGAGCTTCTGAGCTGAATTCAACTTGAGCTTAAGTGTGAGCTTGAATTCTAGGTCAAACTTGAAGAGTTAAGCTCTAAGTATCTGCACCCCAGAACGAAGAATGAACCCTACAGTCTGCTTAACTCTGGAAACAGGAACTAAGTGGCTGCTTGGGGTAAGAAAGTACTGTGTGAAAAGGTATTGTGTTCTTCTATCAGGAAAAGAAGAACCAGCCACCTTAAAGTGGTGATGCAGCATAGCTTTTGTATAAAGAACTCTGGCAATGTTTATGGCAGTAACTGTCCTGGTAAGTATGATTTCCTAAGCCTGGGAAGGGCTGATGGTGTTTTATTACTGCTTTAGTGGTTTATGGAAGGATCCCACCTTGCATCTCTGTATGCATACAGGCATAGAATCATAGAATCGCTTAGGTTGGAAAAGATCTTAAAGATCATGAAGTCCAACTATGACCTAACCATACTACCCTAACAGCCCTCCACGAAGTCATTATCCCTGAGCATTAAAATGGATAAAATGTGGTAGCCTTGGCTTGCTTTGAAGCAGTCTCATTATGCCTCTGCGTGTATCTCAGTAGGAAGTTGATTATGGTTTATCATCAACATCTCAGTTTTGTTGAAGCTAATAAAAAGAACTGAGTGATACCTGAAAGCAAGAAATGGGAAAAAACTGAGGCATGGAGAACAACCGAATCTTCATACACCTTGGAATGCTTCAGAAGCACAAATCCTGATGGCAGCTGCTTGCAGCAGGTAAGTGATGTCACCTCGTCCCAAAGCAGGTGGCTCTGTGGCGCTCTGGCAGATGGGAGGCTGCAGGCAGCCCGTCAGCTGCTGTTTCCAGCTGTTGCATCAGTTCTGCGTTGATGCTGCTGAGCACTGCCCGCACTGCAGGGGCTTTCTTGGTTCTACAGCTGCAGAAAAGGAGGATCAGATAAAAAGGGGAAGTTCACTTAAAGTATTAGTGTGCTGGAGAAGTTCACCCACCTCAAAATATAAGTAAAAAAGGTGAGGAACTGTATCGTGTGCCTTATGGCTGCTTTCCATGCTATAACAGTAAGCATCACAAATAGAGAAAGCTTGTGAAGAGACCTTTGGCAGTGCAAGAGGAAGGGATGGGATCAAGAAAGCATGCTGGTCATGAAGGAGTTCTCACTGCCTCTGTGTGCTCGCTCTGTCCGGCAGGGCCTGCACTCTCTCCCAGCTGTGTGAGGGGCTGTTGGTTCCTAAGGAGCTTTGACGGCACCTGCAGGGACAGGCTCATGCGGGAGGGGCGGAGGAGAGAGGCAGGAGCCTCCGCCGTCTGCACGGCTGTCCCGCAGCCTCCTCCGCGTGCCGCTGCTCCTTTCTCTTTTCAAGAAGCAGCGGGGCTGGGGCTGAGCGCTGCGCCTGCGGCCGCCAGGGGGCGCCGTAGTGCCGCGGAGGGGCAGCTGCGGGAGGGGCGGCGCGGGGCGGTGCGGGGCGGTGCGGGGCCGGGCTCCGCTGGGCTGCGTGCGGGGTGACTGACGGCAGCGTCCTGCACAGGTCGGGTTAACGAGAGGGAAGGGCTCGCCTCGAGCGCCTGCGAGAGCCGGGAGTGCTTTGAGGCAGTTTGCTGTCCTGTGCCCGGACTCACAGCCAGTGGTAAAAGCCCTGTGGTGTAGCGTTAAGTGCTGCTGTTCTCGACTCCGTGAAACAAAGTTTTATCAGCCGTGAACCAGTGATGGAAGAGGCTGTCGTCTGACCATACAGATCTGCTTAGGTGGAAAATATTTGCTTATCTATCCTGTAATAGTTGGGTTGGGGAAGTGGGTGCTGTTACAGTGGTGTCATGTGAAGAATGTTGTTCCCATCCATAACCACCTGGAGCCAGGATAACTGGTATCGCTCCCCCTCCAGAGCAGGAAAAGCTTTATTGGAAATCCTGAGGCGTGACATGGCATTAGTTCATGAAATTGTGTACCCGGGCACATTGTATTTGCATCTTTTGAGGAATAAGCAGGTGCTACGTAAACACATTGTGATGCCAAAGGGCGTCTCACTCGAGTAATGATTGTAAGTTAATCCAGTTAGATTTGACTCAGATTGTGAGAAGCTGTAGTTCCCAGTCAGTCCTTCACCCTTTCACCCCCCCTTCCCGTACGCGTGCTTTGCTGTTCAGATCAGACTGCCTCTTGCCATTCATTTTCATGTCCGAGCGTCTGAGGCGTTGCTGTCTGACACACCAGCAGTGACTTGGCTGCATTCTGGCTCATGTCCTGAAGGAGGGACGCTTTTATGATTCTGTTTCCTGAACTCTTCTTCAGAAGGTTTTCATCCACACCTTCTAAAGCCGAGCACGGGATCAAAGCTGATAAACAAGGGCACTTTATCTTGAAAGGAGGAATCTGACATCTTTCTTATACCTCTTTGCCATGCCCAGCTCTTGTGTCAGCTTCCCACCCCCTGGCAGAGACCAGGTGATGGTGCCATAAGGCCCTGCTCCCATCACTGCTCAGCATTTGTTTCCTACCTTCAGGATCAGCAATTCTGCGGCTCGGGGAGATGGTGCGGATGACGGCGGGCCGGCCTGTTACATCAACTGCTCTCAGAGCGGTAGTTGGCAGCGCTAATCTGCATTATATGGGATTAAACAGGCACAGTAATTAACTTGCATAAGCGCTTTAGCAACTTCTGGCACTTGAATTGCAGCATGTCCTGTCTATGGTGATACCTATAGCACAGGACAGCACGGTGTGAAGCTGTGCGGCAGAAAACGGAGCTCACATTTCATATGCAAGCAGCACTGAGAAGGAGAGAGAGAGGGAAAAAAAAAAGTGCTACAGCCCAGCTCAAATATCCAAGCATTTTTTTAAGGAGTTAATGTTGCTGAGCACGTTACGGATGTGTTAGGAACGCACTGTGGGCACCATTGTCGTCAGCCCTCTTAGAATCCAAACAGAAAAGATATGTCCATTTCCAATCCTACCTCTTCTCTGTTGTATGGCAGCTCGTCTGTGCTGCTAATTCAGACCTGCTTTGAATCAAGCTCACAGCAGGAAGGCCAAAATGCAGTGACTGCAGTATTTTTTCTTTCTTTAAAACATACAGTGCCAGGGAAAAGGTCTTGGAGTCAGCAGGAAAAGCTGAGAAGATTTAATACTCCCTGTATCTAGTAAGGTATCCTTGGTGATATACATGAAGCTTGTTCTAGATTTATGTGAGGCAGAAGTCACTGCCAGGTCATCTGGAATCTGTAGGTTTCAGGAAAAAGTGCTGATCCAGTTTGCTTTGCAGACAACGTGGGCTTTGTTTGTTTGGCTTTCAGATTTGGGGTCCTCTTGCAAGCCCTGCAGGATCATTTCAAGACCTCTTTGCTTCTCAGGAAGTGTTCTTTCAGGAGATGGCCTTTTGCAAGGCAAGGCACTCGAAGTTTTCTCACCACCCAGATGGTTCCATACAGCTCCATGTGTTTTAGGAGCAGTTGGGAATATGTGTATTTCCGGAGCCATCAAATGCCCAAGGTGCGGAGGACTTCAGTGCTGTGCCATCCTCAGCCCTAATTCTGCCCTAAAAATGGGCACTGGCCTTGTGAAAAGCTACTTTAGACAATGGATAATCAGCTCCAGAGGATTCCTTTTCCAGCTGCTGATGGTGTAAGAGCCTCCCTCATATCTGAACGTAAATTTCAATGGAAAAAATAGATCTCCTGCTGGCTTTGGGGTCCCTTTAGCCAGGGGCTGGTCTGGGACCCAGGATCAGGGTGGACTGGGGAATGGGGAATCAAAGGGCGTTTGTGACAGGTAAACCAGAGTTCAGTAACTGCCTTATGGTCAGCCTGGGCCTTTGTCCTGGTGTAAAAGCAGAGGGCAATAAGGTATTGTGGGGGCCTGATCCCAGCGAGCCCTGAGCACCACATCTTCCCAACCCAGCGCTGGAAACTCGGCCAGCCAGCAGTCTGCAGCTCCTCTCCGTTTGAAGAAAACCACTCATGGGTGTGAAAAGCTCTGATCCTTATCTCTTGTGGGCGTGCTGTCAAAATGACGTGGAGGAGGTAAAAACAGAACTTGATAGACACCAACCTCAGCCTTCTTCTTTCAGTATTGCTGTTTACCTGCATGGAGAGGCAGCTCCCCAATTCCTCCTTTGGATGATAATGTTTGTTTTGAAAGCTGGCTTAACTACTAATTGGTATTTTACTTAAGAAACAGGAAAATGAAACACACTGTTTATAGTTAGAGCGTTAGTAAAAAGCAAACTATGTAAGAAAATGATCCACGTGAAAGAACAAACCCAGAAAGTATGAATTAACATAAGATGACTTTCAGGTTTAGCTAATTGTTTCACTAGCTGGAATCCTGAAGACTTGCCTTGCTTCTACAACAATCTCTTCCACAGATTCTGGATGTCGATAGGCTGGCACTCCAAACCTGTGGGGAAAGGGTAGGTGCATGGAAATCCCCACTTTTAAAAGGTTTCTTGTCCTGTTTGTCTGCAGTGCTTCACAGTGGCAGCTGGTTATTGGTGCTGACACATCTGTATGGCACTGCTGTCAGCTCTGCTGATATTATATGTGATGTGTCCTTTTCAGTATTCAAAGGATATTCTTGCAGTACCGTGTGACCTTATTGCTGTATTTTTTTTGTGTGGGATTTCATAGTGCATGATGGTAAGTGCTGGAGAAAGCAGAGAAGAGTGTGACGTTGGCTCTATTTAGAATTGCTAAAAAGACCCATCGTGCTTAGCACACAGTGGCATCAAAACTTCAGGTTCTGCCTGCAGTGAAGGTGGGATCGTGGGGCTTTCATGACACCGGCCTCATTTTAAATGATAGCTTTTCATCAGCTTTCCTTGTTCTCTCTGTAGGCTCCCACAGCCTAACTCAGTGTTGTAGAAAGCAACCTTGGGATTGCCACTGTCGTACTGCAGCCCAGATCAACCACACATAGGTGAATGTTCTGACCCAGAACCGTGATTTCAGCTGCTGTCAGACCATTCCCCTCCAATAAAGGTAAGTGAATGAGGATTGAACAAATTAATTCAGCAGTGTTAAATCTCATCCCTAACGTGGTGCAGTCCAATGCAGAGGCAGGCTGTGTCGGCAAGTCTGGGTGTTCTCACTGCTCACTTGTTGCTTGTGCCTCTTCCCCGATGGGAAGCCACATCTTGTTTCTTTCTGGCACTGAGCCATGCTGATGGGACAGCTGGGTGAACTTCTGCAAGGCGGGGAGCTGCACGGAGCCTGAGATGTGAGCCTGTGCCACTGGCTAAGGGAGAGCAGCATGGCACAGCCTGTTGAGCTTGTGCTCCAGTTCAGTTTCACTTAGATGAGCTGGAGAGAAGGCACATAAATACCAGCAGCACGCACGCTGTTGGCAGGCAGCGGCACAGAGCACGGTGCTGACTCACAGGCGGCCCCAGGTGCCAGCAGGGCCGTGCTGGCTGTGGGGTGCATCGCTCACACAGGTGTTTGCTCGTGTTCCTGAGCTGGGCTGTGAATCCCTTGGCTCAGCAGCAGCCAGGGCCTGGTGAAGCCAGCAGAAGCGTGGCTCCAATGAGAAAGGTGTAATTGTGCTTTTTAGCTAACTTGTGTTGCATCTAATTGAACCTGCTGCAGGGGAGAAAGGCTGATCTTAAGCTGATAATTCCGTGTTTAGATGTGACTTAAAATAACTGGCTTAGTGGAGAAGCGGTGCCTCCACTGATCCCAGTGAGAAGTTTCCTTCTGCCAGTGCTGGCCACGGGTCCCAGAGAACAGGGAATTACTGCTCTGAGTGACATCAAAGGCCAATTATCCCATCTTTCTGTCACCCACTGAAGAACCAAACTAAGACCAACAGTGAGAATTAGTGCAAGCTAACAGGAGCAAGGGAGCTGGGATCGGTCTGTAGCACTTCTCCCAGTTCCAGCCACCCAGATTTGGCAGGATGTTGCAGCAGAGCTGAGGGCAGAGAGCAGCCACTGAGCTGCGGTCATTAAAGCTGTTGTGAAGAGGGGCTATTACCACAGTTAGTGCCAACGACATGGGGGGTGGATGCATGAGCTTCCAAAAATGGCATCCAGTTTTCTGTGTCAGTACAGGACATTTGCAATTCTTACTGTCACATCTGGAAATTTTAGCTCCTGAAGGAAAAATAAAAACACAGGCGGGAGCTGGCAGTGAAGGCACAGGATGAATCTTTGCACGGTAAGCTGCTCTGTTGGCATGAACACATCTCCATGCACTCGAGAGCTACCAATCTGCATCCTTGTTACTCATCGTCATGTGTCTAACCATAACCTTGTTTTCAGTTACGTGGCAGCAGAAGCATGCACGTTGTTTTTCAAGTATGAAAATGCCTTTTCCTTGTGGTTGGAGTCTTCTGTGCTAATTCGCTGACCTCTAAACTTTGATCCTAGTCTAGTGCAACGTTGTGAGATCAAGGGCACTGCTGCCTTCACAATAAGTGATGGGGACAGGGAAGAAAAAGGGCAAAGGTGAGTGATAGCAGGGGTTGCAGCAGCTGAGATACGTGCATCTGAGTTATCTGCTCGAGCGGGTAAAGTTGTTCATGAGGACTGCAGTTCTTGCAGGGAAGGAAAAGCAGGAGATGAAGCAGAATTTTCAGGTGACCCAAAAAGTGCAGTCGAAGAGGAGGGGTACCTGGTTGTTGGCCTCTCCTTCCTTGGCACCAGTTTTGCTGTGTTCTTTTAAAAGAGCTTTTGTTGGAACATAACACGTCTGCCTGGAAATGCCAGCGGCAGTTCTGCTGTCTGCGTGTTCAGCAGGGCACAGCTGCAGGCCTGCACAGCTGGCATTCAAACACGGCTTCTCTGGCACTTATGTTAGTCAGTTCCCATGATATCACTGCATATATATATTTCCTAAATCAAGGCCTGGGTTCTGTGGGCTACAAGAATTTCTTGAAGGCCACTTTGTAAGTCTACAATTAAAGGAATATATATTTACTCACACCACAAACAATCTGAAAAAGTGTAGTAGTGTATTTAAGATCGCATTCCTTCCATTCTGGATTCTGAGCCTGTCAGAACGTCAGACTTTGTTTACACAAGCACTGAAGTCTTATTGCTGGTTTTTGGGTTTGTTTTTTTTTGTTGTTGTTCCCAATGAAGACTGAGTGTTTTGGAAGCAGTAATGTTTTTCAGCAGGGTTGGAGATCATTTGGTGCTTTAGAGTGAGGCGTGTGGCTACTCAGTATTACTCTATGAAAGATAATTGCTAAATGTAATATAAAATTAGCACTTAAGGGCGATGGGGTGTAATCTGCTCCGTGCTGCATGATGCTTTGTATATTTGCAGAGCAGCACTAATCAACATCTCAATTTAGGCTGCAAGCTGCATTTTCTCTTGCTTAAAAAATAACTGCTTTTTTCATGGCGCGATTGCTGTGCTGTTGGTTGTCACCTTCAGTGCTGTGTGCTGAGAAAGGGCTGGAGTAAAGAAAGTCTCAGGAGTTCATGTGTTGCTGCTGCAAGCAGTTCAAGATAGAAATATAGTTCAGTTAATCATCTTTTTTTTCTGTTTTGTTCTTTGAAATATTTTATATTGCTATAAAATCTGTTATCCTTTACACAAGAAAAAGAAGGAGATACATATTTAGGGCTTTTAAAATTTAGTTTAAGAACTGTTCTCAGTGATCTGCCATGCTTTCATTGGCTTGGCAGGAACAAAGCAAAGGGCACCTGATGGCAGCTCTTCCAGCTGATCGTATCCCAAAGGCATCCAGATTTCACACACACGTGAGATGTTTCACCATGTGCTTTTGGTGACTGCATTCGTTGTTCACCATTGCATGTACGTCACTACCAACTACAGAATCACAGAGTACTGCTGTCTTTTACAGATTTAAAACCTTGAAAAAGTGGTTCTTCAATTTATTCAGAGAGGCCAGTGTGCTAAAACAGTTTGCAGCCATCTCTAACAAGTTCGCACACTACAGAACTAATTGCTCAAACACAGGAGGCAGAAGCGTAGAACGACTTTTTTTATCAGGTCCAAGACCTTACACCTGTGCATATTTTCAAGGAATCAATAAAACTTTTATCCAGGCCTCCAGAACGCGTTGTCCACATTTAGTTAAGACATTCACCACCTAACGCTGCCCGGTGAATTGCAGTACCTCACTACAAGCAAAACAGTGCTGCTCCCTGAGCTCGCGTCCAATGTGGAAGACAAGGCAGCTGACTCAGTAGATGCAGCTGAGCTCTGCAATCTCTCTCAGAATGTCTTCCAGGAGCAGAACAGGTTGTGTGAGAACATGACCTGGGTGAGCTGCGCTAATTAGAACATTTGAAATTCCAAACTTTTGTCTCAACTAGAGAAACGGATGAGACAAAATGTCTGTTAAAGGCAACCATAAGAACATTAAAAGAAGTGCGGATATAATGTAAAATGCTGTTAGTAACCAGGTGATGACAAGCTAAAGTGTGTTCAATTCTTCCCAAGCTGTCATAGCACGAAAGGTTAATAAACTAAATCCACACCTGCTGTGTTTCTGGAAGGTCTCTGAATGCCTGTACCGTCATGCTGTCAGATGGCAGCTGGCTGCGGAGGAACGCAGCACTCCTTGTCTGCGCGGTGTGTCTGAAGACAAGCCCAAAATGGATTTTGTGAGCAATTTATAGCTGGGAGAGGATGAAGTCACGTTTGTTGTTTTGCCAATGGTAAAGTGCCTTTGGACTGGGGTTAGAACTTCTCGGTATCTCCAGCATGCAGCGATCAGCAGGACACACAGCTCGTGTTTAAGGCGCATCACCCCTTCGGGACTTCAGATTTCTTTGAGTCACGGCGTTCTCCCGCAAGTCTGGACTCCTGCAGATCTTTGGTCTCTTAAGGTAAATGGATGGGGAAACAAATCTTTAAAAGCATTAACTGCACATACAAGCTGTTGTTTCTGATTTGTTACACATTTTCTCACACGCTCAACTTTCATTTCTCAGAAATGCTCGTGTGCTGGAAGTATCAGAAGAGATAAGAGGAACGTCGTGCAGTGTTTTGAAGAACACACATGATTCACTATCCGGCAATGCAAACACTTTGTAGGGCTGCAGATCACGGTATGTGGATGTCCTCGTTTATCTGCTGGTAAGGAAGCGTGGTTGTAGCCTTCCTCACACATGAATTGTCTGCCTTAACCTTAATCCTCCTAATCTTTAGACCTTTCCTGTGTCAGGAGAGGATGAGTTCCTCATGTGCAGATATTACTGACCTGTTTTCCTGAAACCCAAACCACCCTATATCTGAACGTGGAGTGTTGTATCACTTTAATCATGAAGAGATCAATCTGTCTTCCATTATTTATGCCTTCTCAGATTTACTTCAGAGTGATGCCAAGATGTAGGAGCATAAAATCATACTTTCATTATTGTACCTTCCAGTGTAAATTCTTGAACAAGACTTTTATCTTAAATCCTCCTGCAATTCTCTGAATATTTTCCTTCATTTCCTGATACTTTTTAATTTTACATATATACATTCTGATGTTACTGCGAGCGCTCAGCTCTGCGTTAGTAGCTTTTCAATATGCTTTTACAATATAGCATAGAATGCTGGCATGCATGTATCAATATTGATTTAGAATTTATTAACAGTGATCCCCTTCTTCTACTGCAGAAAAACAACCTTAAAATTTATTGAATTTTGTAATTACTTTTTATTAGGAACAGAAAATCTATCTGCAATTGAAGTTCTATTTCATTGCCTGCTATCTCTGATACCAGATTTTCAATGACTAAGTAATCACAGTGAAGGAACGGCATACATACATCAATCGAAACTTCAGTAAATCTCCTGGTATCATTACTGAGGAGTAACTTGAAGAGTGAAGATTCCCTTAAGCAGTAGATTGAATCATTTATCTGAGGTAGTCAGCAGGGAGCTCTGTAAATATAGAATTGAGCAGATCTGACATTCTATTCAGTGCTGCCCAGAAGAACCTATGGACACTGAAGTCCCTGAACAATCACTGTTTTTACACACATGCAACTGACATAAATTAGTTCATAAGGGAAGGGCTAACTTTTCTTTCTCCCACTGCTCCCAGCACATCTCAGGTCACCTACTCTGCTGCTGCGTAGCTCCAGCTTCCAGCTTGCACTCTGCATGGCCTGCAGAACTGCACACCTCTGCTGTAGCCCTGACTTAGGGTAGGATTTGCTGGTCAAGCTTAGTCAAATCCCTGTGATAGCTTACTTTCCTTGATTCTGGAAGGGGGAGAGTGGCTGCTTCTCCTACACTCAGCTCGCTGAAAGGCAATCATTTGAAGTTTCACAGCTTTATTGAAGCAGTGGTGCCCTTCAGTACAAAGGAAATCCAAGTGTAGTCCATGAACTTATTATTTGCAGACTAAATTTCATGGGTATTAGAACGATTGATTTGTTATGCCAAAGTGAAATCAGATGCACGTGTTAGAATTCAAACAACTCCAGATTCAAAATCAATTTCATACATGAACGCAAAACGCGGTTTGAATGGTCAGACCCTGGATGTATTGATCAACAGCACTCTGGTCTCTGTGAGTCACCCAGAGCTTGAGCTTTACAGCTCAGACCTGGCACTCACTGCAACAGCTTTCCTTTTTGAAAGAAACTTTTGTTTCTTACACATGACACAAGAGAACAACTGTCTGCTCTTAGAGAACTCCTTGTTTTTTCCAGGAAGAATTTCTCTATAATTGTATGATCCTGATGGACTCACCCTGCACAAATGATTTTGCAGCTTGCTTTAAACTTTAGGCAGAACTCTAAATCCTTTCAGTCCTACTTTCATAATTCTGTATGAATTTCCAGGATAACCACATTCACCATAAGGTAACTTACTGTTACTATATTAGTCACGAGATTGTGTCTGAAATTTGCTGTGCTCCATCCAAAGCATCTGTGTTACTTACCTTCACCTAATAACCCGGAGAAAGAAAATTATTCATTCACCCTTGTTTCGCTTTTCAGGTTTGAGTTTTTCTTGTTGGTAAAGATTCCCTTAATTACATGTTTGAAGCAATGTTATATAAATATGACGGGGGTAGCAGTGATTTCTGTCATGAAATTGTTACACAGACTTGCAAATGTGTTGGGAAGGTTACCTTGGGGATTCTGTTTGCACAGAAGATATAAGAAGTGGGGGACACTTTCCCCAATCACATTTCTGGCTACTCATCAAGTTACAGCGTTTCCCAAACTGTGGAATGCTCAGTAGTTTTCCTCAATTAGTTTTCTCAAATAACCCAAAATATCTGACTTGCACAAGAGCTTGAATTTAAGCTCCTGTTTTGGAAACTCTTGGCCACTTTTATTTCCTGGTTGAAATCTTGCACTGTAAAATGCTTTTGCTTCATGAAAACATTGCACAGTAATTGACTAAAGAAAATCCACTAAATAAAGGCAAAACGTCAGAAGCCTTTGTAGCTTTCACTTGCTACAGCAGGAAGGCACACTTTGATTATTTGAGCCACTCGCTGTCTCATTACAAACAAGTTATCATCAACTCCATCTGTAACACTGCTTCATTACTGTGCTTATTCATTCAGAATTGTGGAAGAAAGCAAGTCTGCCCTGGGAGCGGCCTTTTCTCAAGTTGCAGGTGGGCGCAGGGTCATCTGGACAAGTCTGCTAAGTCTTATCAATGCAGTTTAACAACCCAGATTTCCCAGAGCTGGGCAGGCTGGCAGTCACTGCTGTGCAGGTAACACAGGATGCTGCGGCACCCAGTGCTGCCTTACCTGTAGTGGCAGCAGCACTGCAGCCTTAAACCTGTGCACGCCTGGGAGATCTGAGGCTGCACCAGGCTGCGGTGTGCCTGCAGCACCCAGTGCGTGGAATGCAGCTGGGACATGTGGCAGGTGTGTGCATGTGAACGCTGCATGGCTGACCTCAAATATGGGCTATGGGCTCAGACCTGGGCTTGGCCAATTCCATCATTGTTGTTTTTGGAGCCTGTAAGGATCACCTTTCTTCTGCAGGCTAGAGCCCCACTGTTCATTGTTAGATGCTTGTGATTTGTTTGGCTGACTTGGTGCTGTCAGCTCAACTGTAGAGTTTCACTGGCCTAGAAAATGACAGGAGGCTTTTGAGCAAGAAAGATCAAGAGCAGAAATAAAATCTATTTTTAATCCTGCCTCTATTTTCCGTGGGCCACACAATTTCTCATAGCGTGGCAGTTCCGGAGCACGTGGTGACACAGCGCTCCTCGGGGGTTGTTGCACAGATTTACATGCTTTCCCCCAGCTGGAAATTTCAGTCTGGAGGAGGTTATCGTACTGCTAATACTTACATGGCACTCTGATTTATTGCAGTAGGTTGGCAATATATATGTAGTAACAGAAAACATAAGAAGGCATTTGAAGAAGTACTGGAGCATTAACAAAGCTGAACCACGTCAAGTGATGATGAATTTTACACTGTACCCTTGATCACCCTGTTATTAATGTCATCAATCTCTCTCTGTGAAAAGTGGCAGCACTTATTAGCTCTGGCTACGACCACAATACCAAATGTTCTACTAAATAATTAATCATTTGAGGTATGATGCCACAGTTTGCCTCTTTCCAATTGAAGCGTATCAACTTACTCATTTGTTCCTTTATTTGGAATCAAAAAGCTTCACGGGCAAAAATGAGTCAAATGTACTGATATGTATGTGCAGACTATTCAGCATAGAGATCTCATGCTGTTTCTTCCAGGAAAAGCAAAAAGGCAAAAATCAAAAGACAATCCATCCTTTAAAACAACACCCCCAAATTAATAGTTCTGGGAATGATGACCTTAGGAACATAAGCCGTCCCTGCTGTCAGAGCCCCATCCCAGATGGCTTCCCCTGCTTCTGCACCATCAGTTCAATCCTGTCCCCATTTTAAGAGGGCATCTGGAATGCCACACTACCAGGATATCCTTAGAGATGGAACCCTGCAATGCTGATTTGATTGTTTAATTAAAAAAATCAGGGGGTAAATGCCTCTTTGATAAACTGGTTATCGTTTGTAGCTAAGACAAAATAGGTTCCAAACAAACAGTTTAAAAACATTATCTTCTTTTTAGCTAAAGTCCATTTAATTTAGAGTAAGGGTATATTAATTTGTTGTGCTCAATTATGCAGTGAGTCATGGAGAAAGATTACTAATTATAGGGTCACTGATTTTTCACAAGTTTGAAGGCACGCAGAAGAAATATATTCTATCCAGACCAAGAGGTTTGTCCTACCCAAGTCCTTCTTTAATCGTCCCTGCTGGTTCACATAAGTCAGTTTGGTTTTAGTTTCAATGTATGTATCTTCTTGAAGTGCTTAATTTTGTTTGTGTTCCTCCAGGGAATTTTAGCTAAAAGCTTTCACATCTGTTATATCTGTGACACTGTTTTTCCCCCTCTGGCTTCTTCCTCAGTATCAGTACACAGCAGTCTGCTCATCAAAGATTAATGCCAAGCTTCCACATGCATTTACCCATTCATAGACTCTCCTCTTTCAGTGTAGCTCTTTGTTTTTGTTAATTCCCACTGGATACTAGTTAGAATTGGCCACATTTAACAAGATAACATTGGTTCTCTGTTCTCTTTCCCGATGAGTCAGTTGACTGCATTTCCTAATCAGTATTTTCATAAGCAATCTTCCCTGCTAGTTACTACTTGCTATTCATCCTCGGTTGTTGATCAAAACATATGGCAGTGTTCCTTTCCCCTTGACTGGATGCCTGGAACTTTTAGAAGTGAGAATAGCTAATGAGTTTTGCTGACTGGAAATTAAAAACAATAAACAAGCATTTGTGAATACATCAGTGCAATCTGTAGCAGCCATTAAGGATTCTGCAGCTACTCCTTAACTGCCTGAATGCTCTAGGGTGACACAAAAGGTTTTTAATTGCCTTTAATTGTGCTATTGTGTCTTTTTTTATATATATAAATCAGCTAATATTTTTACTTGGTAGTTCTTATCGTTGTAGGTAGTTTATATATGAAAGGTCACAACCTCCCACAGTCACCTTGTCTTATCACAGTGTCTTACCACAGTCACAGTATCTTATACATTCTGTGTTTTATACAGTGTCTTCTACAGTTTGAATTTCCAATTAGAAACGTGGGTTATCAATCATTCTGTATGTGATCATCGGGTTACTATAAATCCCCAAGTTCTTTAGTTTTCCTATGGGTATTCAGCACAGAGTTGAACAAGAAAAGTGTTAGGTGTAAAGCACACATTACATTGATATCCTCCCAATCCTCCGCATCTTTCCTACGCTTTACCAAACTGTTTCAGTTAAAAGGTATGATACAATCAGTGAAATCAATATAAGCTTTGCCTGTACTAGATGTTAAATATCAGGAATCTATAAAGATGCTCAAGAGAATGCTGGATACATGTAGACATCTGTTTAAATCAATATGCTGTCACATATACAAATATATATGTGTAAATGTGTATTTAAACCTTTGGTGTCTCTAACTCCAAAGTTGCTTAATCAGCAGGGACTGCAGATAATCTTTCACCTCTGATGCTGAGCTGTGAGTGAGAAACTGCAAGGTGTGCAGGAACCAAGTTATCTAGCTTAGAGTTTTGCCTTTGGCAGCTGTCAGCACTGAGCGGTACAGAGGGCAGTTTAAGGGATATCACTGCAGACTAATGGAATTGGACACAGTTGAGCCTTTTTAATCAGAACTCCTTAAAAATTGACTTGAACGCTGGTGACTGAAAGCTTCAGGACCAGTCAAGATCTCCTCATTCTTTGTAAGTGTTTTTGTTGTTATTTGAACAGCTGAGTTCTGTCTAAATAATCCTAAGATGTGATGTACACTGGACAGATTTTGGAAAAGAAGTGCTCTTTGCTGAATGTCCTGCACATAGGACATCCAGGTGGGGTTTGACAGTTGGTACTTCCAGGGCAAGGGAAGTACTTCAGTTGCTTTGGTTTCCATAACAACCTTGCGAGATAATTAGCTGCAGGCATGGAATAATCTACGTTATCCGCAGATGCTATCTCACTGAATACTTCAGTAGTGTTCAGATCTAGCAGTTTAATAAGGGTCGTGTCTAATTGCAAGTTGTGCATTTCATGCATTTCTCAAAGACAGGTCTTTGCTAGGCACTGTAGTAATTGCCAGGAGCAAACACGTGAACAGAGGATTCAAACTTAGATTCAATGCGGAGCAGATGAGCTCTGCCCCATGCCACTATCCAGTGTTAAACCTCCCATTTCCCTTCACATAAAATAGCTTTTGTAGCGTTATCCTGAAAATTCTTTGTCTGGAATGAAATGTCAAAGATTACATGGGTGTAGGGCTGCTTCCAGTGTATTAATATTCACATCATATTCATTAAGTTTACTTTGTCTCTACTGACGTAAGTGAAACCACTGGCAGAAAGTGATGTGAATTCTCTCCTGTAGCAGAAAGGCCCATGTTTGCCATCTTTGAAAAAGTTTCTTCTCCTTCCAAAAGTACTAATCCTTTTCCTTTTTTTCTTTCTTTCTTCTTCCAGCAAGCGTGATACTTTTAAATAGAACCTTTCTGTGCTCCTAACCCTATTTCAGCTATTTCAGCTAGCATCTTTTTTGGTTGTGTAGTTCATAACCTTTGTAGCTCAGTTATCTCCTGTGGATAATATTTCCCACTTTTTAGAAGCCAATGGTCTTCTCTTGCATTTCAGTTCTAAATACTTTAAAGCATTTTTTCCGGTAACCGAGGTGACTTCTGTTGCTCCACGGATCAGAAGTCTCTACTCTGTTAATTCCAGCAAGACTCGGTATGTTCCTGCCACTCCAGGGCTCCACGCACAACCAGAGATGCGAACCTTCTATTACGAAGGGCCATTTGCAGGATCTGGAGGTGTCCGCACGGACAGGTCTTCAGTAACGGCCGGCAGGAACCGAGCCCTGACCAAAGCCTGCTCCGTCAGCCACAGCCGCGGCGACAGCTGACGTCAGGCTGCCTGCGCCCGGCCGCTAACACCGCGGGCCCCGCCACCTCCCCGCGCCTCACAGCCGCGGGACCGCCGCGCAGGCGCGGTGCGCAGCTCGACCCCTCCGGCTGCCCGGCCCCGCCTCCTGGCCCCGCCTCCTGGCCCCGCCCAGCGCCGCGCCGCGCCTGACCTGTAGTAACCCCGCTTCGCCTCACCCCCCCCCCCCGCCGCCATTCCTGCGGAGCCCGGCCCCGCGCGCCACCGCCCGGCGGCCAATCGGGAGGCGCCCAGCCGCATACGGGATGAGCGCGCCCGGCGGCGGGCGGCCGAGCCGGGGCTGAGCCGAGGGGTACGCCGGGACCCTCCGCCCGCGGGCAGCGCACCGGTGAGTGCCCGGCGGCCGGGCGTCCTCGTAGCGCCGAACGGAGCGGGCGGCGCGGGGCCTGTAGCAGCCCCCGGCGGGGTGGCCTCACGGCGGCCATCCGGGCCGGAGTGGTGCTGAAGGTGCCGCGGCGGCGCGGCGGGTCGGGTAGGGCTGGGCTGGGCTCGGCTCGGCTCTTCCAGGGGCGGCGTGCGCTGCGCTTTGTGTGGGGCGTCCGGAGCGGCGGCGAGGCCGGGCCGGGGCAGGTGGCGGTTCGGGGCCGGCTGTGCCAGCGTGGCGGGCGGCGGGCTCTGGCTCGGATTCTGGATCTGGCTGCGGCGGCCCCCGGCCGGAGCTGCCCGCTGGGAGCGCATCGCGTGCGGGCTTCGTTGTGCGGTCCGAAACGCGCCGCCTGCGGGAGCCCAGCGGCTGTGCGCGCCGCCGGCCCGTGCTGCCGTGCTGCCTTCGCATTCCGAAGGGCTCCGTGCTGCTGCGGTGTGTGCCGCGGTCAGCCCGCTGGGCGCTGCCTTTGGCAGAGGTGCGCGGACAGGAGCGCGTTCCGGGGCCTCGGCCGTCGCCGTGAGCAGCGCCGGGCTCGGGCCGTGCGAGCTGGGCACGGAGCTTCTACAGTCACGAGGCAGAAACCGCCGGGAAAATTAGAACCGTGGGCTGCATGAAGGCAGCTGGAAGGAAGCATTGCTGGGTTGGCTTCTGAGCTTCTTGAAGCAGCACCCTCCCCAAAAAAGCCCCACCACTATGTAACTTTATATGTAATGGCATGTAATCAGAAATGGTGGGTGCCTAATCAGGTTTTGATGTGTCCTAAAAGAAAGGCAGTAATCTGGGTGAACCCGTGAGACTTGATGTCCATTGCTATCTGCACCACAGTGAGCTTGAATGTCATATTTGCATGTCCTGCATGCCATGAGAAGGTGAGGAAAAGCATTGTTGCTCCTGGTGGTCACTTCATCATGTGTGCTTCAGGAGTGTCTGAAGCTGAACGCTGTGACCCAAAGGCTTGCTTCCCTCTGTATGTTTGTGGTTGTGAGTCCCTAGAAACAAGAGGGAGAGCCAGATCTGATGCTTGGTTTGATGTTGATGGCTGTCTGACGAACAGGGATAAACCTGGTGGCTCTGCTGTTCCCTGTGCTCAAGGTAGCTGAAAGGCATTGGGCACTGTGGTACAGGTCTGCTTCTGGTGACTGCTCAGAGCAGCTGGCTTCTTACTAGTAGAAACAATGCCACTGGAAGAGAAGCAAACCTGCCACACTTGTTATAAAATAGCCTGTTTGATCCACAATAAGCTGTCACTTGTTTCTGAGAGTTATGTTGTCTCCAGGCGTCCCATTCTGCTCAGAGTGATTGTGAAAAGGATGAACCCTCAGCAAACAGTGACATCAGCTGATACAGGATATTTCACAGTTGTGTGTCTTGCTGGTGTGCTGTGATGTTTTCAGAGAGAGCTGGCTTTGGGCTGGGGCAGGATCAGTGCCTGGTGGCTATGCACAGGCCTTGGGCCGCGGGGTGAGCTGCCAGGGCATAGGTGCTGGTTCCTCTTCTAAGAATGGTGAGGAGTGCTTCTGTCTCTTTACTCTGTCTTTCTTGTGTGAAGGGTCCTAATTACGTAAGGCTGCTTGAGCAGAGCATCTTGGGATGAGTGTGCTGGCACATATAAGTTCTCAATTTAGGGTGCTTTTATAAAACTGTAATACTGATTTCTGTTTGAGGAACTTCTCAAATGAGGAGATCTGGCTCAACTGGAATAGTTAGAAACACCAAAAGGGCTCTTAATGGAAGATCGATAGTCTTTGAAGAACTGGATGTGATGTCTTTGTGCGCTCTTATTTAAGACACGATCGCAGCCCGTGTTTACTGCTGGTCTGGGGCTTTTACTTGTCCTTTCAACAAACCAGTGAATAGTTTGAGCTATAATCATACTAAAGACCAAATCTTTATCAAAGAATCAGGAACAAAGCAGCATGTGTGGCTTAGGACCAAATGTGAGAGAACTGTGGGTGGAGCATTCATGTTCAAGGAGACCCAGGTATGGAGTTGTGTTCCAGAGGAGAACATGAAGAATTGGGTCCTGAATTGTTTAGAAATCTGCTTTTTGTTTAAAAGTAATTTTTTTTTTTTTCCAGTGGAAGAGTAACAAAATCAAAACTTACCTTTGCAAACTGCTGCTTCTCACCACAGTGATGAGACCAAAGGAGTAATGCAACCTGAAGTGGTGCTGCTGGGCCTTACAGACGGGGTTCAGGTGGCTGCAATTACACCGAATCCACTTTTCCCAGACCATGGAGAAATCCAGTTGTTTTTGGAAAGCAGTTCAGAGAATTTATGTAAGATGCCGAATGGGGAGCTGACTGAAAGCCAGCTAATAAGAAATAGGAGGCAGAAGGATTTATGTGGAATTTAGGGCATCTGAATATGGCCCTAAGATGCGACTTAGTACTACTAAGTAAGGTGTATTAACACTAAGAAGACTTGGCTTTGATTTCTATCCATTTCGTGTGCTGTCGGTTATTAAGCAAACTCACCCTTTGCAGGGCTGTCCTGGTGGGGTGCAGCCCTGCAGCCATACCACTGGGTCTCACCTGGTGGCTCTGTGGCAGCAAATCATCCCCTTCCTCATGGCTCCAGAGCGTTGCAGTCCCATCTCCTTCCTTGGAGTTTTCGAGATGTAATTGTGCAAAGCCCTCAGAAGGGAGTTCTCATCCCCTGGGTCACCCTGCTTTGAGCTGAGGGTGGAACTGAAGATCCCTGCAGTCCCTTCCCCTCATAGTCACCCTGAGTCTCCAGGTAGCTGCTGCCTGCATGGCGGATGTCTCTGAGCCGCCTTAGTGAGAGCTGTGTGCTGTTCTGCAAAGCAGGTTTATTTCTTGTACTTGCAGGAATACTGCAAGCACTTCAGGCAATCTTAAGAGGCTCTCAAATGGCAAGGCGTTATTTGTTTAATTTTGCAGTTAGAGTTGAAAGAACTGCTCTCCATTCTGAGATCCTGATCTACATGGTGGCTTGCAGTGTAGTAAGGCCTGAAGGGCCCTTGAAGATTTCAGTACTCTGCTTCAAGGTGCACTTTTGAAGATGTTGAAGGAAATGAGCTGGACAGGCTGTATCCCAATTGCACCTCCTGCATGACCGTTACTAAATCCAGGGCTACAGGTGAAACAAAAATTGAAATCTCCGAAGAAAGCTCAAATCTCATTCTGCATTTGCTTCTAAATCAACTAGGGAAATACTATTCAAAACTCGTGAGTTCTTTTGCAGCAGTCTCCATTGATTCTTGGGAAGGAATTGCCTTCACAAGTGCCTCCTTGTCCCATGAGCGAGTCCCCAGCTCGTGGGCAGTCGTAGTGCTGTTTGGTGTATGTAATCCCATAGGAGGAGGTGGCAGTTTGTCAGCACACGTGTTTTGGGAAGTCGTGTGTCAGTGTTTGTGATGGTTGTCATTTAGCAAGCCATGCTACCTCATTACAACATCTGATGTGGGACAGACCGGCTTCTCAGTTTCATTAGTTTCCTGAAAAGCAGGGAAGATAATGCAAGGCTTATCAAAAGTTACTGAATTGCGGTTTTTCACAGTCAAAAGCAGCAATAACTAAGTGCAAGCCTTTCCCTATTTCACTTAAAAATTGGAAATGCGATACTCTGTTATTGAGTACTGTGTAAGCATCATCCTTTCTTGGAATGCTTATATCCACTAGATTAAGCAGTGTAAGACCTGGATGGGGGAAGAGATGACGTTGTGTTGATTAAGCAGTGAAATAGCAGTGGTACTGCAAATCCCATGTCCTGTCCCATATCTGTTTGCTGCTTTACATTCCTGTCTCTGGAAAACACTTCATTCTTCTGTGATAAACCCATTGTAAATGGAAAGTAGAAATGCCATCTAGCAACAACTTGTCTGTATCTTCAGAGAGAAAAGTATTCTTCCTTTCTCCTCTTGCTATCCAGGGCAGGATATAGAACTTGCTGTGTCTTATGCAGGTTGACAATTGAGAGACATGTGGGAAACCTCTGTGTCCATGGAGAGGCTTTACTTGGGTTCCTTGCTTCCTGAGCAGATGCAGAGCAGTTAGTGCAGTGACATGCGTGTGTGTGTGTGATGACGTAAGTTTATCGGACCAAGCAGAGTGGTGTGACTTCTGAAAAGCAAAGTGAAGCAAAGCAAAGTGAAGGCACATTGTATTCTGTGAAACAGTGGAGCATGCTCTGCAGTTGTTAAATCAAACTTAGTAAAAATCAAAATTCTTATTTATTCAAAAGTCTTATTCTCTGGGAACTTAAAAAGTTAGAAAGTAGAAGATGTATGGTGAGTTGTTAACAGTTTGGTATGTGTGTAATTTTGTGTTTGGTAAAGAGGCTATCTGTTATCTGTGTTAAAAAAAAGTTCAGTGTGTGTGAAAGTTAGAAGGGAGCAGGGAAGAAACCAGAAGTTGAGAATGCTTTGTGGAAGGGTAAGAGTGGTGTACACAAAGATCTATAATGCTTCTCTTCTTGTGTCTCCAGACTTCATAAGGATTTGTGGTGAGTATTGAGGAGGAGAGGGGGACGGTAAGGCAGCAGGCGTAGGAAGAAGGCAGTAGCCTCAGCAGTGCTAGGGCAGGGAGCTTGCTTGTATGTGTGGGAAGATGTGAGCTGCATCTGCTCTGCTGTCATAAAGTTCACAGTGATTTTGGAAGTCCTGTCACCAGGGCTTGTCATGCATGTATAGCTGTGTGTTTAATGGTTCTGATGAACCGTAGAGTCATTGAATGGCTTGGGCTGTAACAGTAACAGACCTCAAGGATCATCAAGTTCCAATCCCTTGCCACAGGCAGGGTTGCAAACCTTGCTCTAGATCAGATCAAGTACTAGATGAGATTGCTCAGGGCCCCAACTGTCCTAGCTTTAACTGCCTCCAGGGCAGGTGGGGCATCCACAGCTTCACTGGGCAACCAGTGTTCCAGCAGTGCACCACTCACCCAGTAAAGAACTTCCTCTTGACATCTAGCGTAAATCTCTCCTCCTTTAGTGTAAAACATTCCTCCTTGCCCTATCACTATCTACCTTTGTAAAAAGCTGATTTCCCTCATGTTTATAAACTCCCTTTAAATATTGGAAGGCCCCAGTGAGATCTCTCCACAGCTTTCTCTTCTCTAATTTGAACAAGCCAAGTTCCTTCAGCTTATCTTTATAGGAGAGGTATTCCAGCCCTCTGATTATCTTCATCAGCCTCCTCTGGACCCTCTCCAAAACTCCTGTGTTGGGGACCACAGACTCAGATGCAGAACTCCAGCTGGGCCTCACAAGCGCAGAGCAGAGGTATACCAACACCATCACTCCACCACAGAAGGTCACCAGACTGGTTAGGCGCAGCCTTCCCTTGGTGAAGCTGTGCTGCTTGTCTCAGATCATCGCTTGTCCCTCATATGCCTTAACATGTATTCCAAGTGGATCTGTTTCACCATCTTCTCAGGCATAGAGGTGAGGCTCCCTGGTTTGTAGTTCCCCGGGTCATCCTTCTTCCCTTTCTCCCAGATGGGAGTGATGTTTCCCTCTATCTAGTACTGGGGACTTTGCCTGACAGCCCTGGCTTTTCACATGTAACAGAGTGGCTCAGCAACCACATCAGCTATCTCCCTTAGGACACTGGGATGCATGTCATCTGGCCCCATGGACTTGGGCACATTCAGTCTCATGAGGGGATCTTGGACTTACTCTGCCCTTATGGTGGGGGGAAGTTTGCTTCATCTTCCTGTTTTAAGGAAAGTGTGAAGAGGGAAACTATTTTCCTAATGGACAGCTCTGAGATGCTTAAAAATATATTTTCTAGCTTTGCAGCTGTGATAACTCTGTGGATTTTATTTTTCTTGTATAGAAACATGCTTATGGAGATTTTTATCTGGTTTTCTTACAATCCACATAACTAGCTTTGCCTAATAATGTCCAGAATTTTCAAGAACAAGGTACAAATCCCAACTGAGTGCAGTGGGGCTATGAACTGCCATGTGAGTGGCCTAGCATGGAGGTTTGGCCCAACCAAGGCTGCTGGTGGGCAATGGAACATGGCCTTACGGCCTTTCACCAGGAACTTAAGAGGACATTCACAGGGACACGTGACAACTTCTGTTCCTAAAAATCTGTAATTTACCAATAAAAGTTTTATTACAAAGAAAAAAAAAAATCCTGTCCACATTCTATGTTATGCATTCACAGTATCTAGGGCATGATAGAGAGGAGAGAGCTTCCAGCCTGGTATAGATGTTTCTGTATCTAAAGTACGAGTTTAAAAGTATAATGGTTGAAATTGTATTTTCATTACATCGTTAGCTTCGTTGTTCATGATGATTTGGGGGATTTATTTCTTTATTGAAAGTTGTGGTTACTTTTTTGTTTTTAAATGTTTGTAGCTCATGAAACAGATAAAATTCTTGATTTCTGATCTTAGATTCTGGAAATACTTAATAGCTTATTCTGGACTTCCAATTGTCAACATGTATTAATCTAATCTGACCATTTGAATAACACAGGCAAAATAAGTTTGGCTGAGAATATACGCAGAATTCCTTCAAGTGCAGTTGGTACAATGGCACTTTTCTTTCTTTAAAAACAAGAATGTTGACCTTTTTAAAACTTGTGGTGCAGACTACCCAGAACAGGTACTTGAGTGTTTCGATCTTGTTTATGTACTTGGGGTCTGAGGGCTCTTTGTTTTTGCTGAAGTGAGAATTCCCTTCTGCAAGAGACTCTTTACCTATATGATCTCTGTGTACTGATTCGAAGGACTTGAATTAACCTCTGTGAGTAGCTAATTGCCTCCTCAGCTTTATCCCCTCTGGCCCCCAGCAGTGGGTACTGGATGTAGTCCTTTGACTTTCAACACTTGGGTTTGTAAATTTATTTTTAAAAGGTCATGAACAGGGAGCTGAAGCTGGGGGTCATGCTCTTAGTTCTTAACAGTGCTCTTAGAATAAATGATATTTAATTTAACGAGTTCTTGTTTTGCCTTTGTTTTGTATTCTGGGGTTGTCAGGCATGCTCATCAATGGTCCTGCTTGCCTTTGCTTACAGGAAAGGGAGGGGATTATAAAAAGAGAGAAAAGGGTATTCACTCAGTTGCAGCTAAGGAAAAAGGTAGCCCTTGTGTCCTCTTATGTCTAGGTTAGAAAATAGGGTGACATTTCTAATGCCCATGTTAGGCATCCTCATACCTTACTTATATAAATTTCAAGTTCTCCTGCTTTCCCTGGAGAATCAGAGCATCCAAGGGCTGCAGCAAAGCAGCCTGCTTGTTTGTGTTTTAAGCTTCCCTGCAACAGCCCAATGTCACCTCTGTGCACTTCTTGAGTGCAAGGGGTGCTGTCTGCTGCAGGGTTACCTGGACGCAGGGCATGGGGGGATGGAGGGCAGAGCAGCTGAGGCAGCCTGCTGTGGAGCCCTGCTTGCACTTCTGAAAGTGCTTATCTCAGGGAGCTTTTTAGCCAGCTGAGATGTTGCAGAGAACAGGGCACTGCATCTATGACAAAGCGGTGAGTTCCTAGCTGGAACTAGCTAGTGACTAGTGACCTAATGTCATACACGACCTGGTGTCGTGCTTCTGCACGTGGCACGCATTTCGGCACTTGTGCAAGTAACTGTGTTCTGCAGCATTCCAGTGTATTGTAAGTTATGGCTTAGCTTAGTTTGAGCCTACTTGAAAACTGAAGTTAAATAAGCCATGTGATAATTTGATATTGGGTTCTGAGGAGAAAAACAGTGTTGATACATTGCTGCTCAAGTGGACTATATATTCAAATGTAACAGAGTATTTCTGAGAAGATGCAGCTTGGGAGTCAAGGGCAGTTGTCTGTGAAGTTCTATTTGGAGATGGGATTTCACAGTTATTAATGTATGCAGTCTAAAACGAGCAGTCTTGAGGAAACTGGGATGTTCAGTCTGAGGGAGAGGAGGTTCAGGGTAGACCTCATTGCACTCTACAGCTGCCTGGAAGGAGGCTGTGTGAGTTGGGGGTGATCTCTGCTCCCAGGTAACAGCAATAGGATGAAAGGGAATGGCCTCAAGTTGTGCTGGGGATGTTCAGGTTGGGTATTAGGAAGAATTTCTTCTTAGGAAGAGTGGTGAATGAGTGGTGAAGAGTGGAGTCCCATCCTTGGAGGTGGTCAAGGAAAGGGTAGATGTGTACTTGGGATGTGGATCAGTGGGCCTGGTGGTGGTAGGTGGTTGGTTGGACTAGATGATTTTAGAGGTCTTTTCCAACTTTAATGAGTCTGTGATTACGAAAAGTGTACTTGAATATTCCATATTCACAGAACTTAGGATATTGTCCTTTTTATTTGTGTTCAGGAAAACCTCCACATGTTGTGCTCTGCATTTGTGTGGTTGCTGGAGTGAAGTACCGCTCCTTGTATGTCTTGCTTAACCCTTGTGAGAGGCTCACTTAGTGAGATACCAAATGCCCAGAGGCTTCTGTGCAAGTACAGCACTGCTTCCTGCATCAGTGACTTTCCAGTTTATGTGATAGCTCCTGAGCATTGTGGTAGCTCTCCTGCTGTGGCTTGGGGGGTGACTTGGGGGTATCCCTTCCTTACACTGAGTGACTGGTACAAAATGCAGCCTGAAACATGCAGTTGGGCTTTGGAGCAGAAATCCTTCGCTGAAATGTGATGGTTCCATCTGGGAACCTCACAGCAACTGCTGCTGCCAGAGCAGGGATCTTCCCCTGGTCTGGAGGTGCAGTCACTGCAGCAGAACATGGGGGAAGAAGAGCTGATGTTCCTGGGGAGTTAATTCATTACATTTCTTGCTGGTAAATTCTTGTAGCTGGCTGGACACAATTATGTTGGGAAAACAAAACGAAACAAAAAAAAAAGGAATTAGAGCCTGAACATTATTTGTTCTTCCAAATAGAAAGTGTATTTAAAATGTTGGCAGCTCAGCCTGTCCAGTTAAGTGGTGAAATGTGCCACTTCATCAGTCCGCTGTCTGATTGTGCTGTGGATATCTTTATCCCTTTAAAATGGATTCAAGTCCTCTTGAAAGTGTGGTTCATCTGGCTGGTACTTGTCTTGTGAAGAACATCTTTAAAGATTTAGAATAAGTCTTTACTTTTTCTTCAGGAGTCTATAACATCATTTTGGTCTCTAGGTATGACTGTGTTGATTGACTTAAGTTTATTTGTCTGCTGCTTGCTCTTTAAAGGGCTTCTGAATTAAAGTTATCCCTAGCAGAAGCCCATGAAGTCAAAAACAAATGTTAAGGAAGACAGTGGCATAAAAACACAAGGTCTTACCTGACTTCAGGGCTGGCCATACGTTGTGGGTTTCTTTTTTAATTCATTAACCTATATTCCCTTAAAAAAATGTTGTCTGTCACATTATAGGAAAAGCAGCTCATCTAAAAGTAAATGAGAACATCTCTGTGTATGCTGGAAGTTTCTGATATTACGTTCTTATCTGACAGATATGACTGTTATGCAATGCACAGCCAGACTGAGCATACAGAAACAGAACACTGATTTCTATTTTGATTGTTTTTCGTTTGTTTTTCATCTATCCCCCCTTCTCCCCTTCCCCACATACACACAGAAGCCTGTTTCACAGCTTGGCATTTTAACTTTCCCTGAAATAAGAGAAATGAACTCCGGCTGTGTTTGGCAGTAGAAAATGCGTATCACACCGTTCTGATCCTTCCTTTCTATTCATATGGAAAGCAGAGTCTGCCGCCCAGTGGACGTACTTAGCAGGACTGTCTTAAACAATTGGAAAATGGCAGTAAGTTGAAGTTTGGAGCAGGGTAAACTGGCAGTGATGCCTGGGCCGTACAACCCCTCTCCAGTAGCCAGAGCTGGGGATAATGTTGAAGCTTCTATTTAATTCTTATGTGGAGTTCTTACTTTATGTATAGTGGTGTTGGTGTCCTTGTTCAACTGCTCTTTGATGCATAATTTGTAGCTGTGGTTCAAAAACCTAATAGTATATTTGGGAAGTTGTTGTTTACTTCTTTTTGATGTTTACTATGTAGATACCGAAGCTACTTGAACATCTTCAGTTGTAGTAAGGTACTTCGTCCATCAAATTTGCTACCTTAGACTTGATTTTAATTACTCTTATTAGTGGAAGATGGATTGGCCAATCCATTTCATTAGGCTTATATAAGTTAAAAGCTTAAGGAAAATACATTTTAGTAGGAACATTGAGGAACAACTGAGTAGGAACATTGCTAAGATCAGAATTGCAGGGAAGGCTGTTTTTTCAACTGATGTTAGTATCTTCAAAGGATGTTTATAGGTGACAGTAGGTTCAGGAGTGCCTGTTTAGGTGTCTGTAGCATTGCCTTTCTGTTGATTTAGGTTCCTGCAATGATACCCTAGGCTCCAGAAAGCACCAGAGTTGATACAAAGGGAGGTCCACCCTTCTGGCCTGACTAGAAGGTTTAAAGTGGATCAGTGAGCTAATCAGACTTGTTCCTAGCCGCACAGGCACTAAAGCAGTGGGACAATGGAAGGGAAGAGCTGGATTTTGCAAGCAAACGTTCTGTTTTTATTAGCAGCCCAGCATTAAATGTGCTTGAGCCACGTGGGAACTGCTGCTGTGGCTGCCCGGCGCTGTCACACACCCAGCCCGCAGCCTGCTGCCGCCTCTCCCCAGCAGCTGTGTGCTCAGATGAGCCTTGTGTGCAGGAGGGCCTGAGCTGCCGATGGGGCTGGGATTCGGGGAGGTGTGCTGAGCACCAGCTCTGCTCTCAGATCAGTCTGCTGGGCCTGTGCAGTTCTCAGCCGGGCCTCGGGGCTCTGTTGGGTTCGCGCCAGTCGGGCTGTTGGGCTGTGTAGGGTTCCTGTCTGCTCTGCTTCTTTATAAGCAGTGTGACGGCACTCCTGCGGCAGCTGTGAGGAACATCAGTTTTCAGATAAAACTGTGATAAACTTATCTTGCAGAACAGCTTGTCTACTTAGATTGGCATGTATTTAGATTTCTGTTCCCAAAAGCGTTCATCACCTCAGCCTGCAACTCACGTAGTGTTCCAGGGGATTTCCTGGTGAAATAGAGGCTGCTAACTATTTCTGGGTGTTTGGCTTTCTGTCCCAATTTTATGCAGGTGAATACATGAATGTTTAAAAATAAGTAACAGCAACTTCTAGAACTCTTCATTTTGTAAAAACAAGTATTTCACTTGCTGAATATCAGCAAAGAAACATTTGAAGTCCAGGTGTAAACTAGCAGAGGCTAATTATGCAAAGTTTGCAAACAGTGCAAAGTGCTGTATAATGTGTTTTCCTATGTTGTCTTAATTTTCTTAATCAAGATATCAGAATATCTACACGTATTGTCTGATATTTAGTCCAATAAAGCCAAGCCTATTAATAACCCTTGTTAACTTTTCTGCAACTATTAACAAATTGATTAGTTTGCAGGATTCACTGGTGTAAGAAATTTACAATTTAAGTTACGTATCAGTGTTTTTGTGTGGATAATCTGAACTCCTTGGGTTTGAGTTTGCTCATGTTTAGTTGCTGTGTGTGACAGAAGTTGGATGGAAGCACCTTGATTCTTAACCTCCAGCCACTGAAACGGTCTTGTGGAAGAGATAATCTGCCTGAGGAGTGAGTGGCTTTGTAAATTATAATGTTTGCAGTCGGGGAATAGGTAGGAAGTGTTACCTGTGCTGCATATTTTAAATCTGAGTTGCTGGTATGCATTTTAAGTGTGGCTTGTTTCCCTGAAGTGTGATAAATAAAGCCTTTGTCTATAGTGGATTGAAGTTGGTGTTTGTGACGATTACTGTTTTGTGTAGGCTTTTTAATCCAGGAATGTTTACGACTCTTGCTGAAGTCTATTCCATGTATAGATAAATATACTGCTGTGTATGTGTATGATAAATATAGTGCTGTGTATGTGATTTTTTTCAACTCCAAATGGTGGAACGGGTGGTACGAGCTGCTGAGTCTGACTGCTGCAGCGCCTTGGTTGTGCTGTGCTTAGGCATGAACCAGGACCAGCCTGCTGCGTGTTGTAACAGGGTTTGTTTTAACTTAATGTGGTGGGCCTGGACTCTCCAAGGTGATACAGTGCAGTGGTAGGTGAGCAAAAGGATTTATTTATTTGTGTATATTACAAAACACAACTGAAGGAGCAGGGAATATCTTTTGTAATTGACATGTGTAATTGGGATTTTCCACTTTTAGATCTTGCAGTTGCCTGTGACAGCTCCTGTTGAGTAAACTGAGACAGGAACATATTGTATCAGCTGATGTACCTGTGCCTGCCATAATAAAAAGTTGTGTAAGGTTTCTTTTTTCTTATTAATTTATGCTTTTATTGTAGTGCAACTGCTATAAGCAGATCAATTAGTAAACACATTCCTGCAAGGATTTTATTTCTCATTCAACAAAAGTTTGCTTCTAAACCAAAAGGGCGTAACAGCATTAGTGTAAGAAGTGTATCAGGCCAAATCACTGCTTATGCACTAAGCAGATCAGCGCTGAGCACTGCCGTGTGCTGCCCCAAACTCAGCAGTGGGTGTGCTGGTTGCCTCTTCCTGGGCTGGTCGAAGAAACCCATGGTCTTACTCTTTGCTGCTCGGTGCCTGTTTCATGGAATAGCTTTACATATAAATAGAACTGCTGTTGGGTGTGTGCAGGAATGTTTGCTTCTGCGCTTTTTCTGTATAAATGATTTTGCATAAATGAAAAGCTTTCTCCTCCAGTGCTTAGTTTCATCTGCCAACTTTCTTGCATGTTTGGTCAGGGTTTGAACACCCCAACTGCATTAGAATGCATGTGTGTGTTATCTGAGGGCCTGAATGCTTACAGCTAACCTGCTGTGTAGGCTGCTGACTTACAGATGTTTCACATACTTCATATGTTTTTATTTGTCAGTGACTTAAGAACAGTATATGGGCATTGTAAAGGCAGTGGGTGCTCTCTCAGTGTATTGGCTCTCACCAATATTTACTAAACCTACTTAGGATCCCGTTCTTGTCTACTTTGCCTTCCCTGCCCCTAAATGTTGAGTTTATTTAACCTCTTCCTGTGAGTAGCTGTATTAAGAGAGTGATGACCACAAATCATCATTTCAAGGACATCTTCAAATAAACCTTACAAGATTTCATTGAGAAGAAATGAGTCTCAACTGATCTGTAGGCAAGAAAATGCATTTGGAAAATCTTGGTTTTTTTAATCTACAAAAAGTAGCATTTGAGGCAGAAAAGCTACGTTTCTGTAAACGTTAATTTTTAAAAGAATCCATTTGAAATAGACCTTTTGTTGCAATGAAGCCTTAACACAATTAATGATTTGCAATTCAAAGAAATCAACTCCAAACGTGGGGTTTTGTGCAAGGCTTTGAATAAGCCACCAAAAAAAAGAGCTTAAGATCAGACCTTGATGCATTTATTTATTTATTTTTCCCAAAGAAAGTGGAGAAGCCTTTCTCATTCTGAATTGGGAATAAAGCTGTTTGAATATCAGCAAAATCAAAGGGAAAGCTGCTGTTCTAGAAGGTCTCAGTGCCTCCCTAAGCAAAGAGCCGTGCAACCTACAGTGAATGTTTCTGGACAGCTTGCTTGTTTTTCAGATAGGGACTTTCTTTGGAGAAGAATTTTCCAAAAGGTATTAAGTCAGTTGTCTTTATTTCTTGCTTGTCACAGAGTTTGGTTAAATTCCTTTTCTACTGCGTAGCCACAAATAACGTCTTCAGCTTTATAAGGAAAAAGTGTCTTCTCCCGTCTGCCCTGAGATGGGCCAGACACAATTCCCATGGTGTGTTACCTCCTGAAAAACGGGTGAACTTCTGTCTGCTGAACTCAGAATTCAGCATGAAGACGTCACGTTCTGTGCTGCTATCAACAGCACCATAATTTTTCTGGACAACAGCAGCTTATTGTCTGGCACGTGGTTATTTCCATTTAAGTATCCTTCAGTGACAGCCTAAGAACATAAGTCTCTTCAAACGATTATTGAATTTGCCCTTTAGCCTACTTAAGATTTTTTTTTATCGTCGCTTGTTTTGCCTTTGATCTTAAAAATAATTTGTGTGTGTGTATATATATATATATATATATATACACTGTTCCATTTTAGGTTTTAAACTCCTTTCCCTCTCTGCTGCTTGCTCCACTAAGTATCTACAAGGAAGGACTCCTGTGCTTGAGTTAATACTAGTCTCTGGGTGCTTTGCAGAAATACTTTTGCTTGGAGTTCTGAAAAAGTGAATGATCTGGAGAAAGATGGAATTGATCTCATTCATCACATTTAGGATTGTGGGTCGATTACAAAAGGATTTACAAGTCTAATGCTTGTGATAAAGTGAGGTGTCTTTCCAAGTTTTATCTTTTATGATACAAACGTTTTTTTCTACTAACATTTCTTTTTATTAGGGTTTTTGAAGTTGGTGGGTGTTTGTAAGACAGCAAAACTGGTATGGGATTGGCATTGTGGCCTGTGAACGGGCACTTGGTTCATTTAGTAAGAACAGTCAAATCTGTGCATCTTGTGCACACATCAGTATTAGTTTTCTGACTTACGTTATTGCTCTTCATGTAGTTGTATCGATGCATTTGAAGTTAACTGAATGATATGTAATTATAGTTAGACTGCTTTGCTTTTATGGACAAAACTGTTTTTGTAATGGGCAGCTCATTCTCTGTTGCAGAAATTCAACTTCAACCATTGTGACAATTGTCTTTGATTTGCCACAGTAATTTTAATTAATTCTGTTGATTGTGTGGATCTTCTGGATCGACAGACTCATTTATTTACTGTGCATTAGAGCACGTTAGGGCATTGCATCATTGAATTCATTAGATATGATAAACTGTGCTTAAAAAAAAAAAAGTTTATGGAGTATGGAGGTGTTGTGAGGACACTGGAAGAAGTTGCACAATCTCTTCCTAGTGCTGTTGGTAGGATTTGGGCTGATCAGTGGTTGGGTGACCAGCGATCAGGTTTCCCTCATGCAGAATGGTTATGTGACTTGTTTTCTTATGTTCTGTATGGAGGTCGGATGCTTACAGTAGAAGGATGTGCAGACTGCTGTTCAGATACACATACAGGTTTCTAATGTGATCGGAGAGTCTTTTGAAATTGTGAATGAGTTGTGTTTGTGCTGAAATGTTAGTGGCTATATGTGTAATTTATGAAGAAAAAAAAAGAACTCAAGTCTTGAATTCCATAACGATTGTGTTCGTACTGTTTAACATCCAAAGAAATGCAAATACCAACAGCCTGCAGCCTGTTAAATGTGACAGAAGAGTGTTTCCTCAGTATGGGTGGCTTGTGGTGTTTGTGTTGGGGGATTAAGGCTCCTGGCCTGATTTCTGCATAGAGGCCTACTTCTGATACGTATTGTAATGCGTGTTTGAAAACATTCTCTCTCATACAGTTTACTGTTAACTTTTTGTTTCTTTTTTTGCAGATCTTTTTGGATCCCTGTCTGATTGCTCCATGGTCTCAAACTCTCCCCTGTAACTGTCGCAAGGAGCCAAAATGAAGTTGAAGCATAACATCAACCCCATTCTTCTGCAGTTTATAAACTTTATTATCTTGGTGTATACGGTTGTAACGTACATTCCTTGGTACATATTTTCAGGCTCAAGGCAGGCTATAGCAAAATCCAAGCAGGTTAAGGCTAGACCTGTGAATAACAGGCCTGGGGGTGCATACAGGTCTGTTAACAGTCTGCACTGCTTAGCTTCAGTTCTATATCCTGGCTGTGATACACTCGACAAAGTTTTTAAGTATGCTAAAACTAAATATAAGGACAAAAAGCTGTTAGGAACGCGGGAAATCCTGAAGGAGGAAGATGAAATCCAGCCATCAGGAAAGGTTTTCAAAAAGGTAAGGGTTTTTGTAGTCTGCCTTTTGAGAACTTTTTATTCCATGTATTTACTTCCTCTTGGAACATTTCTGGTCCAGCAGAGCAAGTTGGGAGGAGGAAAAGATAGGTCCTGCCTTTTATTTACTTATTTACTTTAAGTAGTTGGCTGGTATAAGTGGCTTAAAGTTCTTATTGTAGGTAAGCAAAAAATATTTCCCTCTGTCTTCTTCAAAACCATAATTAAAAGGAGTAAAGAAAAGTAGTCAATTTTCAGTGAGGTTAACCGTAAACTAAGAGTTTACAGTTTTACCCTGCATGTTCAGGTCTTTAATGGAATTTTTGCTTGAAAAAGGATTGCCCAGACTTTAATTGCAAAACTTTTATTCACTCGGTCTTCTTTAAGGTGATTTTTTTCTGCTAATCTGTAATCGTAGTGCAGAGAGGGAGGTTCAATTTCAGTATAAAACTGCTGTTTCAAGAGACTGAGGTTTTTGCAGTCTTTAAAGTTCAGGGTTTGTGTTGCTTTGCTGGTAGTTGATTTATGTTTGATTACAGGCATTTAAAAATATAGTTTTCCCTAAAGAAGCGAACCGGAATACACATGTGCAAAGAAGGGTTTGAGTCCTTTGCTTCTATGTCTGATGTTATTAATTGCGTGCACTTTTGGGACTATTTTTGGTTAAGGTTGGTTTTCCTGCAGAAGAAGTTACGTCTGTAATAAAGGGGTCCTTAAACAATGCTTATTTTAAATTCTGATATAGTAATAAATCAGTTAATATCACAATGGTTGGCAAAAATCTAGTTGTGTTGAAGCCTTTACAGATTTGTTAGTGGAACTTCCTCCCAGTCATTAATTTTTCCCTGAGTTCAGAAACGCACTTTTTCTTTTTGAGAAAAGGGTCCATAGAATCGTTTTTGATTCATGCTTTGATGCCCTGTAAAGAAACAGAAAGGAGTTGGTGTTCTGCAAAGTAAAGGCTTCTGGGCACAGATCAGAATTTTCTCTGCCTGTGTTCAGTGCTCTGTTCTTCAAATATAATTGGTAGCATAAGGCTTAAGATCTTATGAGTTTTAGCCTTTCCTATTATGCAAACAACATACTCTGAATACTGGAAGGTTGAAGAATGTTGATGTTGACCTACTTAAATTACTTGTTTTTTCAGCCTTTAGATTAGAAATTACCTAAGCTAGGTAATTCTGTCTAAGCTTGACACAACAGTTCCTTATGATGGTTGATTGCCATGCTTGCCTTGACTCTGTTCTGTTCCAAGTTGTGGAATTAGCAAGTAGCTTTACTTTATTTTTTTCTCCATTTGGAAGACAATATTTCTTATTACCTCATAGCACGTCTTAGCAAGTGAGTAAATGTGAAAATTGTACAAGGTGTCTTTGAATGTCAGGGTTCTTCTTTGATTTTGGTCTTTCATACCATGCATCTCTTCACTGCCCAGGTCCTCTTACTGAAAGTTAAGGCTGAGGTTTATTTGGTACAGCTTTTTAAATAGGTGCATGGCACTTCTCAGTTCTTGTGTGCAGTGCATGTAATTCATGTACCTTATGGGTGCTGCAAAACTTGTTGATTATTTTTTCCCTTTCAGAAATTGAATGGAGTGGTGGGAATGGCTTATGTGCCTATCTGAGGTCATGTGTACGTCAGTGGCAACTCTGAATGTAGAGCATGGATCTGTGTACTGAATTGCATTGCCTGTTAGAAGATGGCTTTCTGATTTGCAGATTGCATTGGGCTAAATTAGCCTAAGTAATTTATCAAGTAAAGACATATCCCCTCAAATTAAAACAAAGCTTCTGATTCTTAACAGAACTAAGTGTATGTCCACTTTAAGCTAAAATTATTTAAAGCTAGATTTACATCTTTAAGTTTGTGTGCGCTCTTAATTTAGAGAGCAGTGATATCCAAGATAATCTGTACTGTTTTTGGAACTTTGTATTTTATATTATTGTTTGAAAGATCTATTCCTGTGCAGTGGCCAAAGAAGCAGAAATTCATAGACTTTAAGTAAAAACAATCAAAACAAGCAGCAGAACAACAAAGATAGGAAACAGTGTGAGTTTAGACACTGGGTCATTATGGTGGCAGGTGTTTAATACAGAATCCGTGCTCTTCCTCACTTTATAAAAAAGAAATGAGGCAACAGAGATGAGCAGTGAGGTACAAGAGGAGCCTTTCCTTGCAGCAGGGGAGTGCTGCAGTGCTCAGGGTGCCTGGTGCAGAAACCTGCTGCGGGGGGCTGCAGGAAGGTTCTGGCTATGATGGGCAGAACGAGGGTAGCTTATGATGATGAAAAATGCCATAGGTGCTCCTAGGTAATCAGTATTTTAGGGAGTGTGTGGTTCTTCATTTTTATTGCTGTTTCCAAAAATGTTCAGCTTCAAATTGTAGTTGAGATTCTTTGAGGCTTTTGAGCTGTTTGTCAGCAGACTGCAAATGGTCAGTGAGGTTGGGCAGTTCCATGACTGTGTGCCCTCTGTGCCTTTCAGAACATTTTGTGACACCTTCATGCTAATATATATATATTGAATAGAGCTGCCCTGCAATCCAGGTTAAAAAATGTTCACCAGGCAGCAAATACTTATTCGTTGGTAATTTGATAAATTTCCCAATATTAATTCAGTAGTGGTATTAAATATTTTCCAGCATTAAAGGGTAAGATTGAAGTATTTTTATTAACTTGCAGGTTAAATCTGGTTAAAAGCTGATGCACTAGAGGGCAGTGTCTTTCTACTTGTGCACTATTCTATGGAAACATTGAGAGGTGCTGTCTCTTCTGATTTCGTGTTTGGTTTTACATGTCTGTTTAATCGGTTCTGAATAATCTTGGCTCCTTGGCCCTTCTCTTGCAAACTCCCAGACAGTTACTTTCTTGGCATGTGTCAGTAGTGAGAGCAGGGAGAGGTTCTGAAAGCTGCAAAGTAAGGTGTGTGGGTGAATGTTCTGAAGATTACGGCACTTACCATCGGCCTTAACAGCTCTTTATAGTAGCAACTTTACACAAAAAGGGCCAAGGAAGGAGATGTGTTTGAAGATGAGTACTCAAACATCGGGAAGGGTGTGTGAAACCCTAAGCTGTGCTGCATCCTGCAGAGGAAGCATGCAGGGAAGAAAAAGGGAATGTATACAAAAGAGGTATGTTAATGATGGAGGGAGAGGATAGCAGAGAGACTCTGGGTGTGGGGAGGGAATGAACATGGGAATTCAAATACATAGAAGGCAGTAGCAAAAGTAAAACCCAACATAGCCTGGTTGAGAAAAGTCTTAATGACTCAGACTCACCAGTGTTCTCAGAAATGCAGCTTCCAGGATGTTATTTCCTTTCTGCAGGTTGTCTCCTGTTTCAGGAAAGCAAAGCACAAATAGGGCCTTTTTTCACTGCTTTGTATCAGACTGGCTTAAACAGCGAGGATAAATTATTTAAGAAACTGAAAGTTGCTTAAAGAAGGAGAAAGAATCACAAGTGTTATTCAGAAAGATCAGGTTTGTTTGTTTTCTTTTTTCAACTTTGGCAAGTTACACCACAGGTGGTGAAAAAAACCAAAGGCTGTTGATTTACTAGTTGGCAAAGCTACCAGAAGTGGTAACAAGAACCTGCTGCTTTTCCCTGTTATTATTTAAGAGCTGCATTCTGATACAGTTCTGTAAGTGGAGAATGGTGGTAGAAAGGGTGTTGCTTTAAATTGCTTTGTACTGGTGAGTTCTGTTGAGACTTTCCAAGGTGTTTAGGGCGGAAAAAACTTTCTCAAGCTGAAATTGAAATTTGAAATAATTGAAGTTTTAATGGATAGGAAAACGTGTGTGGTTTTTTGTTGTTTGTTTTTGAAACATTAAAATGTTCCCATTCCAGAAGCACTTTGGTGTGTTAAAGTGGCTGGCATGCGAGGTCCCAGTCATTGGCATGTTAGCAGCGAGTCGGTGCCCAGGCACTGTGCCCGTGGGGTTGCCAGCAGCCACGCATGGCCAGGCAGCATCCTGCAGTGGTTCTCTGCTAGGACAGCAGGGGAGTTGCTGGTGATCCTCCTTCAGTAAGGGTTTTGGTTCTGGGGCAGCCTACTTGTCTGTGAGGCTGTTTCTGTAAACAAGACGGGGAATCTTGAGCAGATGTGTGTGAGATCTGTTCATTTTTCGGTGGTAGTGCTGTTGTTGGCAAGTATTGGTTTTTTGTTTTGATAAATGATATTTTCTAATGAAAATGCTTTGGAAGTTTCCAAGCATCTTTCTGTGTGTGCCCTGAGTGTTGTTTCCCTAGATGTAGGCATTAATGAGGAGTATGGATTAAGGCTGTAGTGAGTACAACTCAGTCAGCAGAAAATTTCAGCAGCTTGAAAAAGTGTGTTGATAAAAGAAATGTATTGGAATTTTGTTTTCTTTCTGTTAAAATTCAAGCGAGCTTTTCAAATTTATTTTGCTAGGAAGTCTGGAAATACAGCCTTGTTAGAAATGTGGTTACATGTCCAAGTTAGATGTTCCAATCTGTAACCTCAAAACTTTGATAAATCTGAAGAACAGAATGGGGCAATGGGGGAAAAGTTTGCTTATCTGATTTTTTTTGTAGTGTTTGTGTGCATTTATTATTAATGCTCTCTAGCCAAAGGAAAGGTCAAAAATACTTGACCAATGAAAATGGTGGTGTTCAAAATTGGCAGGGTGCTTGTAGCTAGATAAGAAAGGTAGACTGAAAATAGACTGAAAATGCAGTACTAAATGTCTTTGTATTGCATCTATGTATGAAAATTTCTAGGATATCCTCTAAATAACCTGTTACTTGGTGAGAAAATGGCACTGCAAGGTACAAGCAGACACATAGGAACCTGCTAGGTACTGAACTGTAAATTCAAATCCAATTTTACTGTGCACCAACTTTCCATACGGAAGGAAAGCGTGGTTGCTTAACTTTTTCCACATGGCTTTTCAGTGCTGAGGCTTGCCAATAGTTTCCCATCTTCAGTCCCTCTGCTGTTTGGCAGTAAAACATGGCAGTAAGATTGTTCCTCTTCCCCTGACGTTTGTTTTAGAGCAAACAAAGGGAATGGAATTTCATAATTTGTGTCAGAACCCACGGATACAGTGCTTTCTGGATTCCAGTTTGTTAGTCTTCCATACGATCAAACACCTATTTATTGTATTTGTGTAGGAGAATCTTAGTCCAAATGTCTAAGAAAGCAAATGCACAGAAAGACTCGTATTAGCTTGTCACACTCTATTTGAGGAAAAAGCTTTGTGAAACCAAAGGCATTTGGGTCAGATAATCACAGCCTTTCTTAGGGTTTCTGAACTGCAAAATACAGTGGGAATTGTGTGTCTTCCTATTGTGAAAACCAAAACAGGCGGTGATGTGCAAGGAGATGTTGCAGTATTTGTGTTGGAGCTTCCACAGCTGCTGTAATTTTTGGCAAGAATATTTTCATTATTAATAAACCGGTGTTACAATTTAAACAGCTTCGGACATCTGCAGCTTATTCACATGGATAAGGTTGCAGAGGACATATGTTAAGGCTTTTTGTTTTTTAAATTGGATTTATTATTCTTGTTAGGTCATCCTTGGCAAGTACACCTGGCTTTCATATGAAGATGTGTACATCAAAGCTGTTAATTTTGGAAATGGCTTAGCAGTGTTGGGTCAGCAACCAAAGACAAACATTGCTATCTTCTGTGAGACTAGAGCTGAGTGGATGATTGCAGCACAAGCCTGCTTTATGTGCAACTATCAGCGTAAGTATGAATCTTTCCTAAAGATTTAATTTCTTTTGGTCTAAGAGGTTAGAGTGAAAATAAACCTCTCTCTTCACTGTACACACTAAGAGAAGTTTATATAGGACACTGAGGATTTTTTCCCCCTATAAAAAGTAATAATAATGCTGTGTAAGAAAGAGATTGTATTTTGTAGTTACTTTGCTGAATTGAGAAACCTGTAGCATTTGCAGCTGGGTTATGGTGTCAGTAAATATATCTTGCTCAATGAATTTCTGAGAGAGATTTATTTTCTTCTAATCTCAAATCAGTACATATTCTCAAGTTCTGAAAACAAACAAACAAAAATCACACATGAATTCATGGACTCAATTTAAGGAGTTGACGTCAAAGTTTAAGCTGTGCAAGTTTTCCTGGATATTTGGCAGTTCTTCAGTTGTGATTTTAGTTAGTTTATTGTATTGTTATCTCTAGAAGCGAAAATGAATGGGTGAGTCTTGAACTTATTTTGGAGAGCTCTTCTAATTAAAAAGCTTCTTAGTAACTCCTCTTCCCAGGTATAAGGTACTCCTCAGTTCAAGCATTAAGCTGAGCTTAATATTAATAATGAGCTTAAAATATTAATAATGAGCTTAATATTAATATTTAGTATATTTTCTCAATTTGCTTTTTGTTTGCTCACAACTTTCTCATAGCCTGTTTTGTCATTTAGTGCATTCTAATTTAACTGGAATGCTTATCTGAGACTTTGCTCAAGAGCAGCCTGGTGTCTCTCTTTTACTTTTCTCCCATGTTTAGTTTTGGCAAACTGTTTAAAGTCAGTCTCTCATTGATAGTATCTGCATTAATAACCCCTAGTTCCCGATCCGTTAGTCCTCTGCTGTTTCATTGCTGAGACCACTAACAGTGGGCAAAGCAGAGTCTGTTCAGGGAGGAAGAGGCAGAATAGGACAGACTGGCTGGAGCTGTCCTTGCACAGCTTCACTTTGCAGCACCATACAGAGAGGGGTGCAAAGCCACTCTGCTCCCTTCTCCTTGCTTCAGTCACGTGAAAGGCCACGGCAGTGTCTGAGTTCCACCAGTGGCACAAAGCCTCCTGCATGCTGCAACATGGCCTGAGCCTCAGTGCAGGGTTTTGCATAGGACCACTGAGTTTCTTGTTAAGAAATCTATTGAGTACTGAACTTGTTTGGTCTGGGGATTATTGGCCATTTCATCAGCGTGACTTAATGTGTCCTACACCTAATGGTAAGTCTGTGGTGGGGGCATCCTCAGGGGCACATTCCTTATTTTCACAAAGGGCACTCTAAAAGCTGTAGTTCCCCATGGGCCTAGGCCTCTTCTTGCCCATGCCATGTTTATTCTTCCTTTATAAGAACCAGGTCATAAAAGCCAGATGTGCAGAAACTTCTGGTTTAGTACCTAGTTACAGAAAAGGAGTGTATCACACAGACTTCTCTCAGATTTTGGAAGCAAACCTAACATAATTGTGTTTAAAATGATCCCTCTGTGCTATAAATATCAGTTTGTTTATTTGATTAAACCACAGAGTTATGAATCCGTAGCAGTTCTCACGTGGTTCTGTGTGATTACCTTCTGTGTTGAAATACCAAAATTAAGTCCAAAGGAGGGCTGTCAAGATGGTGGAATGGTTGGAAGACGTGGCATAGGAGGAGAGGCTGATAGGAAAACATCTGTTCAGCATTTTATCCCATTCTGCTGCTCAGTTCCTTTTATTACTTTTGGGATCTGCTAGATTCCTAGTGGTCATCCTGGGAATAAAATACAAAGGCTTGCATCAGTTATCTTCACATTGGAAGTGAAGTACGCTTATAAATACTAGGAGGATTTTGTAATTTGGGAAAAAGGAATCTGAGATAGTGAGTGCATGGATGTTGTGTGTAGAATGTTATGCATATGTTTTTGATTTGGTTATATTAGTGTTCTAAATTCCTGTGTTGAGACGTGCTTCAGCACACTGTCTGATGTGATGTTTAGCATCTGAGCTGTGTGTCATCTTACGTGAACTTGGCTGACTTTTGTATTGGCAGATGATAATATCATGCAGTGTTCACGTAATCATTTTGCTCAATTTGAATGAATTATAGATTCATTCTAGATTCATTATAGACTTCAGTTTTTGTTGAAGTTATAGTGTGGCAAGACATTACTAAATTACTTAAATTAACACCTCTTAGTTTTCAGATACCACATCAGCTAACTGCAGCCGCTCTGGTAGCGTGGCATTCTTTGAGTATGGAATGTGTTAAACCTGATGGTAGGTGCACAGCATTCACACCAACAGACCAGGTTCACATGCCTTGTACTTGGTATTAGAGAGGAGCCTTTTATACTTCAGAATTAGTGAGATTCATTCCTATGTATTGCACATACAAGTGACTTGATGATAACAAATACTGTGTGTTCTTGATTGTCATATTTACATCTTTTTGAAACTATGTAAGTCTTGTATTTGCCAGAGTAGAGTGGGATTGGTAGTTGAGAAATAGGGAGGGGGGTA
This sequence comes from Tetrao urogallus, assembly GCF_951394365.1. NCBI lineage: Eukaryota > Metazoa > Chordata > Aves > Galliformes > Phasianidae > Tetrao > Tetrao urogallus. The sequence goes on from NC_136822.1 coordinate 7,540,035, forward strand.
AAAAAAAAAAAAAAAAAAAGATTTTCTACTGGTGTATCCTCTCTTCATCTGCAAAGAGTTGTTCAGTGGTGTGAGCAGATGCAACAGCTGGTGTGTATAATCAAATAAAGAAGTAAATAGGAAAGGTCATGGTTTTGTTTTTCAGTTATACTTTCCTGAAACTTGAGCAGAAGTGCTTTTGTCAGAATTGGTTTTGCTGAAGCCTGTAAAGGTATACTTTACTTTTTCTTTCTGAGGTGTGATGGGTTCAGCAGTCTAGTTAGGTTGAAATAAATGGTGAAAAAAATCCTATTACTTTAGGACAAGATTCTGTATGATTAGCTGGCAAACTTAGTGTTACTGCTTTATTTTTGTTTTTTTTTTTTCTTTTTCAGATTAGATCAATTTCTGTAGCAGAAATTGTAAGATCCCCTTTGCATTTAATACTCAGTTTTATTATTGTACGTGAAAAGATGAACACAAAAGATAATCCTGCTTTGGTCTGTCTTCAAGGGAAAAAAAGGAGGGATGGGAAGGGAATACTGGAACCACTTTCAGAATGCCTGAAAATGTTTTAGGTGCCAGTGCAGAGAAGTGACTCAGTCACCACTTGGTTTGTTTCTCCTTGTGACATCAGTACTCCATCTTAAGTACTCCAACTTATAAGTGGTGTACCTCTGTTTTTTTCCCTTGATGCATTTGTTCTGTGGATGAGTAATTATGTAAATGGTTATTTCAGAGATTTATACTTTTCTTTCCAAGCAGCACAGCATCTCAGTTGTGCTTGTTGGCCTGGGGAGGCTGAATTTCTGCGAGATGTTTATATAACAGGGGTCACTGAAGTAAGGAGGGAGAGCTCGTGGGAACTAGTGGAGGCACTCTTCTGGACTTTGCTCCCACCAAATTAAAGAAAACACAGTGCATGTGTGTTTGCCCTGCAACAGTTCTGAACTATGATAGGCTGTTTGAACAAGGAAAAAATAAATAGAGGTCAACTATTTACTTCTCTGTGTAAGAAATGCCTGGTTCTGAGTTCTTCCTTACTGTGCTGTACTGAGTGAGTAACTCCATACAAAAGAAGTACAAAAGAAAGTCAGATACTTCATGTTATGAAACTTAGAGCACTGATGTTGCTGTAATTAATAATTGTGATATCTGATTCTATAACATTTTTGAAATGTGAGCTCTACTAAATTGTTATACCTCTGTTTAGTGTTATGCTTGGGGGAAAAAGACATTACCTTGTTTGTTTGTTTTCTTGAGAGCCATTCCTCTCTTCCTTTTAGAGCTGCCTTTCCTCCCAGATCTCTTCCTTCCTTGTCTCGTTCAGTTCCCATAAAAGTGGCAGGAAATGAAATTGGGTTTTTTAAAATAGTCAGTGTGAAATAACTGTGGATTAATGCTCCATCACTGATGAGCTGCCCTCACGTACAGGAGACAGTTTTTTCCAATAGTCAATTTCCAAAGTATTTAATTTTCTTGTTATTCTGTGTTGTCATGATGTCGGTTCAGTGTCTAGTGATTGTGGTGGTTATTAAATTGATTATTATTTATTTGTATTTATTAAATTGATGGGAGAATTTGATAGTCTCAGACATAATACTGAATGTAGGTATTAATCTGCTGATAATTTCTTATTAGCATTTGGTCTAGGCTAGTGACAACACTTCTGAAAAGAGGAGCCAAGTAAATATTTGCAGTTTCTTTCTTGTGTGCAAGACAACTGTTTAAACAATGGATTTATTGAGTACAGATGCATGATTAAAAACCATGAAGATACAATAGTAGATCTAGAATAGGATAATATGGTTTTAATATGTGTAACTAGAGCTTGAGGAGTAGTAAAGTCACATATGCATTACTTATTCTTTATTCCCACTCTAATTGAAAATTATGCTGTATTTAAATCATGTAATATGTATTTTTAAAGCACAAAACTATACCATCTTTGTAATAGCTGACAAATACTTTGCCTAACTAAGAGCAGGTTAATCTCAGCCATTTATTGTAAACTGTACTTGAAAGTGTAAAGATTCACCAGTTTCTTTTTTTTTTTGTTCCAGTTGTTACTCTGTACGCTACCCTAGGAGGTGCAGCAATAGTACATGGGCTAAATGAAACAGAGGTGACCACCATCATTACTAGTAAAGAGCTGATGCAAACAAAATTGAAGGTCAGAAAGTGTTATTTGTATCTTTTTTCCAGTATATCTGTTCATTATTGTTAAAAGGTTTGGTAGGTGTATGAAATGATGAATTACCATTCTGTAGCGCAAAGACTTCTTATAGAGTGAGGTCTTTGTATCTGTTTTCATATACATAAAAAATGATAGCTTTTGGATTCAGGCTCCAGGATGACTTCTGAGAGCAGGATGAACCATCTGTGCTATTGAAGAGCTGCAGTCCTGTCTGAAACAGCACCTCCACAAGAACTGTGTTTTCTGGGTGAATTTAGAGCCTATAAACTCAACTGTTGAAGGAAGAGGGAGGAACAGAAAAATGTATAAACTGTATATGAATAACTGTATGTGATTATACTCCTGCTTTATTCATGGATGTTTTCCCAACAGAGAATTGATGACTTACATCTCCAGATTGGTGCTTGAAGAGTCAGAGCTGTTTTGTAGTGCAAAGAAAGCCTATGAAACATTAGTATAGCTTTTTTTAATTAAAAAAAAAAAATCCCTCAAAATGTATTTTGTATTTAACTTTATGATTTCATTTGAACCAGTAAATCCTTGCAATCCATTAAGAATAGTTCAGAGTCTTAATGTCATGCTTCAACCAGCAGGGGTTCTAGATGCCTTGTTTCAAACTCCAGTGTGCTGCATTGGTTTCTTAGCTGTTTTCTTAAGGAGGACTTCTAAGATTTGATTGCTCCTTTCTCTGTAAGCTTTGATTTTTGAGGGTACGACTGAGTCAGTGTCAGCTACTTACTGTGGCATGTCAGTTGGCCAACTGCTGTGGAATCTACAGGCCGGCAGGACACACAGCTTAGGTAACTTATCCCTGTGTTGTTACTGCCAGGCCAACAGGTTTATGAAACAAATGCCACATGGTAACTTTGTGATGGTTTGTTTGTTTGGCAAAGCCCTGAGTTCAGGATACCTGCTGTTTTTTGAGACCTTACCGACTCAGGTGGAACAGGTGGAACTATGTTTTTGTATGAGTTAAGCTACAGTGTATGTGAGGAAGTGGATCTTCCATGTAGGGCAGTTGTTTAATTAAAAAATTGTGCATTATTGCTGCATTTTGAATGAGAATTTTCCAAACTTTGTATTTCTTTCTCTTAAATTACTGGAATGATACTGTATATAGTGCAAGCTGGCATAAATAATCATTGTAAGAAAACAGATTTCTTCTGCTAAAGAGTTCTGTCGTCTTTCTTTAGAACTTTGGTAGCTATTTTAGAACTCATAGTTAGCTTGAAATACTTAACCAGTACTTAAGCATTTTCTGTGTTTTTGGCTTGGTGTCGGTTATTTCAGATAGCACAGTAATCAAGTGGTGACCTAAGTATTATTGTGAGCTCTGTGATGCCCAGGACCTTTTCTTCTGGTGTTCTGTGAGAGTGGATAGTCAATCTCTGCTAATCTTCATAGTCTTAAGTGTGTGCTTCTCTTGAAATAAGACCCTGATTAATAAATTGTTGGAGAAATGTTTGGACGTACAAATGGAAAGTTCAATTAGTCCTACAAATCTGAATGTGGAAAGCTTCAACCTTTGCTGCCATGTAAGCTAGACAAGTTTATGCTCTGTATTTTAAATCCTCAAATATTTTATGCCTCTTTTTTTCTTTTTTTTTAATGTATGCAGTAGATAACTTTTTCTCTTGTTTGCTCAAACCTCACGATTGACGTGTGAATTTCTACAGGCAATTGTTTCTCAAATTCCACGGCTGCGACATATTATTACAGTGGATGGCAAACCAACAACGTGGTCAGAATTTCCCAAGGGTGTCATTGTTCACACTATGGCTTCTGTGCAAGCTATGGGAGCCAAGGCAGACAGTGGTAGGTTACCTTTTCTTTCTGTTTGGTTCATCTGTCCTAATTTGATCCTACTTGGTTTACTGTTAAGTAAACTTGGAAAAATTGCAGGTCTCAGAAAACTGTGCAGTTAATAAAATGCATTTAATAAAAATGGTCTTTTCCCCAAGCAAGCACCACACATGCTGAAGAAAAATATTTAGGATAAGCATTTAGGCAAGGGCAGAAACTTAAAACACATTCGTATGGTCAGTTGTATTTGGGAACAGGTTATTTAAGCCACACAGAGAAAATTATTCTGCGTTTTATAGCAGAAAGCATCAGTAAATCGCTACCATGAAATTTTGTGAATCTAACAAATAAGAAAATGTAAAATGGTTACCTAAATCTGATAGAACTTGGTCACTTCTATTATATTTCTGAAAGTATCAATCTATGATCTAGCTTTCTTGAGATCTATTTCTGACCTTCGCAACATTTTGAAAATTAGAAGATGGAACTTTAGGTGTTTTAATTGACTTGTCATGGCAAAATTTTTATTCAGCTCTGAAGAGTAGTCGTGTCTTAAAGTATCTCAATATTTCATTGTATTCAATACTTCTTGTTTTCTGTGTTTTCAGAGTATTTTAACCACTGAAAGCACGTGAGTGTTGGGATTAGTTGTTTTTTAGGAGCATTATGAGTGATCAGCCCATCTGCTGCTGAGGTTTAGGGGAATGTCAGGTTTGTTGCTGACATGATGGCCCCTCAATTCTTGTAAAAAGGTGTCTAATCCTTCTTTCTCCAGTCTTTCAGACATTGTGTGCTGTAAACTATAGTAAAAGAACATTACCTTTGTTGAGTTAGCCGCTCATAAACTATGGAATACTACAAGTAATTATTTATGCTCAAGACGGTTCTACTCACATATTAAGTGAAGGAGCTTATTTTTATCTTGTTTCCTCTGTGTTGGTCACTGTGCAGGATGGACAGGGTTCAGTGAGTGTGAACTTTTAAATAAGCTTTCAGTGTTCTCATAGAGTGTACATGTTGTGCTGCGTGTATTGCGCATTATGCAGCGTTTCCTTTGAGTACACAGTTGTTTTCATATTTTCTTGTTTTCAGTGCAAGTATTTGAAAACAATAATCCTATTAAAGTTGAATTTAAATGTTTATGGAAATTGGAGCTCATGTTGGCCCAGCAGAACCATGCCCTGACTGCTACTGATGAAGCAGTGTGTTGTTCCTCTTCTGGGAAGTGCACTGCAAAGTAGATTCGTACATGGGGATTTACCTTGTACAAGCTTGGAACCAGTGCAGCATACTTTTTTATAAGCATACGAAGCTGAAAGGCATTTTGGAGAAATGAAGATCTGCCCATTTCTCTGTCCTCAACAGGAATACAGGAAACGGAAGATAAAATGTTATTTCAGTAGGCTGGAGCAATCACTGGAAGTATTACTCAGCTCATACAAAAAAGTTCCTTCTCTTTGTGAAGGCCTTTAAGCATGACCACAGTCTTTTCAAATGAAAGCAAAATGTGGTAGCAATAGTCACAAGTATTATATTAGAACAATTGCTATAGTATGTTAGCTTGTAAGATCTTCAAATCTGGTAGGCCTTCCATGCATTGTATGTTCTTTCTTTTTTTTTTTTTTTTTTTTTTTTTTAAAAATGAAAATTGCAGGAAACAAACAGCAGGCCAGGCCTGTACCTTCTGATATTGCAGTGATCATGTATACAAGTGGATCCACAGGAATTCCCAAAGGAGTTATGATCTCCCACTGCAACATAATTGCTGGTATAACTGGAATGGCTGAAAGGATTCCAAATCTGGGGTATGTGCCAACTCTTACTCAAAGATGCACGTGGGTAGCTGCATATAATTATTGTGTAAAATATGAAGTGTCTTTGACCCATCAGATTATGCACTGATGTCTGAGCATCTTCCAGTTAAATGCCATGAGTGTTCCATGTGCTATCTTTCTCATCATCTGTACACTGGAAAGACTGGGACGCAAAGCCTGTGAAGCTGCCTTGCAGTATGGTTGAAATCTGCCTTCAGCAGTACTTCTTTAGCAAGTGCTGCATTCTGTGGTTTGTTTCTGCTTGGTGCAGATTTTAATATCATCTGCAGAGTTGCTTGTGCCGCTTTAGCACAGCTAACGGTCTTGGGATGTGTAAACATCACACTTCATGCATGCTGTAAACCTACAATACTACTTAGGCAATTTTTGAGACAAAGCCTATCAACTTGAAGTACGGTCATAAGCTCATAGGCATTCTTCCTCTTACAGTTCTTCTGAAAGCTCTGAGTAAATTTGGCTTAGTGACTTTAATGGTATGGTATAAACCTCTCTCTTAAAATTTCTTTTTAGGGAAAAAGACATTTATATTGGCTACTTGCCTCTTGCCCATGTTCTGGAGCTGAGTGCTGAACTTGTGTGCCTGTCTCATGGATGCCGCATTGGTTACTCTTCACCTCAGACACTGGCTGACCAGGTATGGTCTTGATGTAAGCCTATATGGAGAGGGAAGAAAAAAAAAATTACTTGTGTCCGTTCTTGCTTATAGATCCCAAGAAACAGGATATTGGCAGTTATGACTGATATACTGAGGTAGTTTAATTGTTGACAAGAAAATTAAAACGATCATTTGGAAGATGTGCTATGTCATTTTGTTTCTTAAAAGTCTTGAAACGTGCCTGCTGATGAACTTGTTCTTCATTTTAGTCCTCTAAAATCAAGAAAGGAAGCAAAGGTGATGTTACTACACTTAAACCAACTCTAATGGCAGCTGTGCCGGTAAGTTGCTGAAGGGTATAACAATGTGTTAAAAATGTAATTCATAATTTAAATTTTATCATTAAAGTAAATGTAAAATAAAAAGTAGAATCTTGGATGTGAAGGTAGCATAAAATAATGTTATTGATATTTATTTTTATATGATGATGTTTATTCTCAATGTAAGTATCATAAACTTTGAAAAAGTTTAAATAGGTGTGGGGATTACACTGCCATTTTAGTTATCTGTTCATCATAATATGCTCGTATGTATGTATGCACATACTATGTATTTACATGCCTGTATACTTTCTTCACAAAGGCTGTTTATAAATCATATGTATATGAGATATAAAGACAGAGAACCACACATAATGATACATACGTGATTTGGAAACAGCCACCGTGTGATGAAAATAGCCATAGACACAGACTTACTTTGTGTCACTAAATCTTTTCTGGGAAGAGAGGCTGTATTTCCTGTACTGTAACCTGTTCAGGACAGTATTTGATTGTTTAGCAGTGTGCTAGGTTTCACATTAGTTTGTGATGTCAGTGCAAGATGGTAGTGAAGAGAGAAATGGACTCTATCTTGTGTAATACTTCATAGGAGGTGGGTAGTTGACAGCAGACAGACTGGGATTGAACAGTGATCCTGTTCAGATTTTTGCTCTCCTCATTTAATTTTAGTGTTTTGTTATGTTTTACTAATGGAAGAGGAAGCAGCTGGGAGCGGTTGGTTGTCTGAACTGTACTGTAGTGTCTAGATCATTTTCTTGTATTGGTTGCGTGATTTCTTTTACTTTGAGTTGGTCTTTCTTTAACTAGGAAATTATGGATCGAATCTACAAAAATGTCATGAATAAGGTAAATGAAATGACGAGTTTCCAGCGAAATCTATTTATATTGGCCTACAATTACAAAATGGAACAGATTTCCAAAGGCTACACGACCCCGCTCTGCGATAGGTAATTGTAAATTTATTTTTAATGGCATCAGAAAGTGTGTCTCAAGTCTTGCCATGTGAAATAATCTCAAATACAAAATTAGATACTCCGTTGTTTTGTTTTTATGCAATGAATATTCTTATCTTTGTATTTTAGCCTTATTTTCCGGAAAGTACGAATGCTCCTAGGTGGAAAAATTCGCATCCTGCTTTGTGGAGGAGCTCCACTCTCTGCAGCGACTCAGCGATTTATGAACATTTGTTTCTGTTGCCCTGTAGGGCAGGGGTACGGGCTCACTGAATCAGCTGGAGCTGGAACAATCACAGAAGGTTGGTGTTGGTGGGTTCTGTGGGGTGCTGTGATCCATGCTGCGTGCTCTGCACTGATAATCTTTGACAGCGCCTTCATTTGGTTTATGCCTTAAAATAGAATTGGGGAATCCTGGGAATTTCTCTGCATCAAAAAATTAATGAAGCATTTTAATTTTGACGCGTTGTGATGGCCTACATAAAGAATCAGCGTTCTCACTTGTGATAGTGTGAATGGCAGCATTGTATTTATTGGCTGAAGTGAATATTTTGGTGAGTGTATAGAAACATTAGGAAGATAACAGTAATAAGAAAATGGAATGCAAAAACCTGTGCTGAATTTTAACTTCATGATTCCATTTGCCCCTTAGTCCTAAAATTTCATTCATTCTGTGGTGGCAAAACCACTCAGAGCTCCTGGTTTGTTTTTTTTGTTTTGTTTTGTTTTTGGCAGTGGTAAGATGTATCTGAGGCTCACTGCTAGATTATGCTCGATTGTAGAACGTGTATTATGTTCCTTGATGACCACAGATTGTGGTATGTGGTTTTTGGTAATAGTTTCTTCAGAAGTTTAGGGAAAGTAATGGTGGAATTGTAATATGAGTGTTGCCCTTTCCAGTAATTCTGTCTGTGAAGGTGCTCAGGTGCAGAAGTGTTGGGGACTGAAAGCAGGAAAGTGGATCAAAAAGTAGAATCTTCACATTTTTATGAAATGTCATTTCAAAGTCATGCAAGTACTATTAAAATGCTTTCTGCAGTGTGATGCATGTGGGCAGCTTATCATCAGAGCTTTATTGTTGTGGCTGGAGCTACTTCTAAATAAAGACATCTGTTCTCTTGCAGGATAAAAGTTTTATGCTTATTACCTTGTTTGTTTTGTTCTATTGTATACATTAAACTTCAGGAATAAAATAAATGACTAAAGTAAACAAAGTACATGACAACATAAATTTTTTTCTACTCTTTTTTTTTAATCTGGAAATTCCTTTTTTTTTTTTAACATTGTAGTTTGGGACTACACTACAGGGAGAGTGGGAGCACCTTTGGTTTGCTGTGAAATCAAGTTAATGAACTGGGAAGAAGGTGAGAAATTTTTTATGTGATTAAATATTTGTGTATTTGCAAGAACTTTAAGCTAGTTTCTATTGGACTTTGCTTGGTAGTATTTACTAGAAGATTATTTTTCTTCTTAATCCTACCTTTACCTATATAGACAAAATCTTCAGGGAGAGCAGTTTCTATGTTTGAAACCATTTTTTATATTTAAAAAAGTATATAGACAGAAGCTGTCAACACATGAATAGTGTTTTGACTAGGTTACATTTTGGCTTTTATTCCGGTCGCTGTAATGCAATTTGGAGAAGCCACCCGTACAGGAGAGGGTGCGAGTCTTGTGTTGTCTCTTGGAGTAGTTGGATTCAGTAGGCTTTAACTAAAGCACATGCATGATATCTTCTTTGCCATTAATAAGTTTTAGAATAGTCTTCCTAATATTATTAATAAAAGGCAAAACAGTGATGTATAGAAAGGAAGTTTAGTGGAAGCTGTATAAAATACATTTAATGAAATTTGAATGTGTTTAGACTATTTCCTCTGAGGTAGGCTCTTATGTATTGTAGAGTATCCCTGCATAGTACTTAAGGGAATTTAGGGAAAATGTGAAACCTCAGATTCTGGTGGGTTTTGTTTCTAAAATATAAAGTGAAAATTTTCTTTTTTTGACGTGAGCCTGTAGGCACTGATGGTGTGTGTCAGTCCTGGCCAAAAATAAAAACAAAAATTGCGCAGACATGGCATTTTTCCTCCACATGTGTTTGAGTTTCACTGTTTGTAAGCATGCCTGTTAAATAGCTGTTTATATGCGGGAAGGAATTGGAGCAAGGTGTTTCTTACTGAACTACTTACACTGAGTTTTCAAGTGGTAACTTTGGCTAAGGGCTTACTAAATTTGTTGGTATTTGAATACAAAGTAGTAGGGATTCTTGCTTTGGAATGTATTTTTAATTCTTGGTAACTGGAACAATTCTCAGGTGGATATTACAACACTGATAAGCCATATCCTAGAGGTGAGATTCTTATTGGAGGGCAAAATGTGACTGTAGGCTACTATAAAAATGAAGGACGAACCAGAAAGGATTTCACTATTGATGAGAATGGGCAGAGGTGGCTCCATACTGGAGATATTGGAGAGTTTCATCAAGATGGATGTCTAAAAATTATTGGTGAGTTCTTAAATTCAGGTAAACATATATATGCATATGTATATGTATATGCACATCTGTTTTTCAGGGCTGCTCGTTGCTGTAGATAGCAAAAAATGTGTATCTTCTGGCATACAGTTTAAGGTCTTATGATACATCCCAAGCAAACTCTGATACTGTAACAAACTCAATTGTGTGTTTTAAAGATAATTTTTACGATAATTATTTCTTATTAAAATCTTAACATTGATTCTACTTTGTTAACTTGACTGAGTAGTAAGTAGCTAAATATAAGCTAACTTGACTCAAATAAACTGTCTTAGATCTTATAATTTTTTTTTTTTTTCTTTAAGTGTGGAGTCTGATTAAGTGAAAAGATTTCTCTGGTGACATGTTTTCAGGAGTTAAATAAGTTGTGTGTGTGTGGTTTTTTTTTTTTTTAGTCTTTCCATTCTTTAGAATAAGTATTTTCCTTTATTCTAAAGGAACTAGTGGAAGAATATACTAAGACAAAGGTGATACACGTAAACCTGTGATAGGCTCCTAATTTTTTAATGTCTATGGGTGTCAAAATGCTCTATAAACTACCAGTTGTCTCTCTTGAAGTTAGAGAGTGATTCAAGCTGCTCTTTAGTCCTGAAAACTAAGCTTATGTGTTTTATTACATGAACAAAAGCTTCGGTCCCGTTGCAGCTGCCCTTCGTTGGTCAAACAGGTAAAAGCTACAGAGCTTTGCCTGACTGTACCAAAAAGCGTATAGATACAACAAGTAAGAGGTAATCTTGGCTGCCATCATAGCCAGGTGGGTCTGGCCCTCCACCTTTTGGCCTTCTTGGGGCTGCATACAATAAGCTCAAGTAATTTTGGCTTAAGTTTCAGTTTCACTTGTTGTTGTGTTTCACATAACAGGTAGTCACTTTTTCAATATGGATTTAGTCTAAGAATAAACAGCCAAATGTCACCAAATGCTGCTTCCCTCCTGCCTTAGACATCTGGTTGAGAGAGCACAGCGTGTTTCTAGTCAGACACTGGTTTTTCTGTAATTCTAATTGTCTTCCATTATTCATGTGCCAGTACTGTGATATAGGAGGTGCTGATTTATAGGCAGAAAATCTGTGCAGATGAAATGTGGTTCATGTTGTAGTGAGGGATAGGTTAATGAAATTGAAGTAAATCTGATATGAAATGCTTCCAGAACTTACTCCAAACATGAGTCAGCTTGCTTTCTGGCGTGTATACATACATTTCAGAGAAGTATAAAATCAATGTCAAAATTCAGTGTTGCATAACTAACATTAGATTTCTTTCTTCGTCAATAGATCGTAAAAAAGACCTTGTAAAACTCCAAGCAGGAGAATATGTTTCTCTTGGCAAAGTAGAAGCAGCTCTGAAGAATCTTCCGCTGGTAGATAACATTTGTGCATACGCAAGCAGGTGAGAGGCAGCTGGTGTTTTGATATTGCTGTATTCTTTTTTAGAGCTCTTCCTGAAGCTCTAAGCAAAATGTTTTGCCCCTCAAAGTGTGGATATTTTCAACTCCTATTTAAAACACAATGGAATAGTGTTCTTTGTGAAAACTAAAACATCTGAATGATATCTCTTTTATTTTCCTTTTCCCACCATTTGTTGAAAAATGCCAGAAATAAGTCTTTAATTTCCCTCTTTCCCAGTCTGAAAAGCAACTGACTGCTTTCATGATTAATCAAGCACTTTGGAGTTAGTCCTTACACAAGCCCTAGCACATCTTGCTCTTTGCTCTTTTTAGCTGTGATCTGTTCTTCAGAGGAAGGGGGGGAGTAAAAGTAAAACCAATGACCCACAAGCTGACTTGCACCCATGCAGATCACCAACAGAAACCCTGAAGCTTGAAAGCACTGTAAATACTGTGCAGACTCACAACTAACAAATAGTGATAAATGTGCTTTCAATTTACTTTCTAACTGTACTACTAAATTAGGCATATAAGGGCTCAAACATATCTTAATTTTCTATTTCTAGAATTTCCTATCTATACATAGTATAGACTTACATGTTTAAACATACTTCAGATGGTCTTTTTTTCCTGTTGTCATTTTGGAGCTTCTCAGCAATCCAAAATGCTCTGTTCAGTATGGGCCCCTATAATTCCACTTAACTTTGAAGGCAACTGGAGCAGACAGCAGGGAATTGCTCAGTAGTAGTGGATAAAAAAATAAGCTTCTGGTTTGTTCACCTGGTTCTGTGTTATTTTGTAACTAACAGTGATCGTGTGACATCAGTTTTGACAGTTTTGGAAAAATAGGCATTGGAGACAACACTGCTGAGAAACTTTCACAATATTTAGCTTTCATTGTGGGTTTCACCCAATGGGCACATCTGAGATTTGGCTGCATGAAGTTACATGCGTGTTCTGAGTGTTCTCTGTAATTGATGGACATAGTCTTCTACAGACGGTCATTTCTGCAATGCTGGGATTGGAGTTCATTATTAGAAGTGCACTGTCAATTTTGTTGCTGATTTTTCCACGGTAAACGTGACGTCTGCAGTGTACTAGAATACTTCTAAAAGGCCGTTAAATTTCAGTGATTCTCCTGCAATTGACACATCTACTATGTAATACTTGGCAAAACATCTGTGAATGCATGTGAAGTAATCGTAACTAATTTTTGAAATGGCCAAGAATAAGAATATCTAAAACAGATTTGTCTAGTCAGTCTGAAGCATTTCGTAAGTAGAAGAGCCATCTGTTTTGCTGCTCAACCTAGCAAAACATACTTATTCATTTTGTTGATAATTTCTTCTTCGCTGACCTAATTTTTATTATATTGTAAGATCACTATAGTCAGAGTACTGTTGTTATCTTTTTTGTATGCATATAAAGAAACACCAGCTGGTAGTAGTTCAGTAGGAATTGATATTGATCACCAAATGTCGTGCTGTTGCACCCAGGTAAATACGTGGCATAATGAAATGTGTAACCAACCAGATGCACAGTGATCTTTTTGCTTTACTAAGCGTTAAACAATTTCGGTTCTGGACACAACACTTCAGAAAAGGTGGACCACCTAAAAAGAGTCCAGAAGAAAACTGGGAAGTGCAGCTGATTGGAGCTCTGTGAGGCGTAACCAATGAGGAAGGGATATTGCTTAGACTCCTGAAGAAGTTTAAGAGGGGAAAAGGGACAAGAAAGTTGAGAAGTAAAAACAGAACAAAACAACCAACCAAAAACAGTTGCAGTTTGTGATAAATGGCTTTTGTGGAAAGGAGAGAAATGAGTTGCATAGCAATTCTATACGTAAGGTTCTGTTCACGTTTTCCTTAAGCTTTTCATCATCTGAAAAATCTCAATTACTTGTTTCAGGGAGAGTTGTTTCATTATTTTCCAAAGACTTTGAGATAACGGCTTTGAATGTTCTAGACTTATCAGAAGTAGACAAAGATTGCCAACAGTAGAGAGCGTGTGGAGAACCACTTGAAAGAGAAAGAGAAGTTACTTCCCCTGCAGAAGCAGGCGTTCTTTGAGATGTGTTGTGCATATGCTTATTCCACAATCTGCTCTCCAACCCCTCTTCACTGCAGTCCTCTGCTCCTCTACAGTAACTGGATTTCTGCAGTTGAGAGGAAACTGAGGTAGGGAAGCTGCACACCTGTCTTCATACCAAGATGCAAAGCATGAGGAGAGGCAGGGCGCATTGACATCGTATGGGTACTGCTTCCCCAAAGCTTTGAGCATGAGGCACAGTGGAATATGCATATGGACAGCACACCTTGAAGCAATCCAGTTGCTGTAAGGTAAGTAGCTTCTCTTTCTACTTACTTCTAAGTAGGCAGAGGTGATTTGCGTACTACTTCAGAAAGATAATCAGGTGAACAGAAGTCAGTTGTTAAGAGCCATATCCTTGTACGAACTGCAATATCCTCAAGCTGTAATGTTATTTTTGATGAGTCATTAACTTCACAAAATTCATACTGAAATACATTATACTTCTCAGTTTCCATTCTTACGTCATTGGATTTGTTGTGCCAAATCAAAAGGAGCTTGCAGAACTAGCTCGAAAGAAAGGATTTAAAGGAACCTGGGAAGAAATCTGTAACAGTCCAGAGATGGAAAAAGAGGTACTGAAGGTGCTAGCTGAGGCTGCCATGGCAGGTGAGTAGCTGGATAATTGTTAGTAGATTTGTGGACAGTAAGTGTCTGTGAAAAGGATAAGCACACGCCATAAAAATATTTCCTTGTGCATGTGGATTTCATTGTGTATTCATAGAACATACATAGAGTGAAATTTCCATACAAAAGTAAACAGCGAAGCATGAGTGGGTCAGAGAACCAGATCAGTTCTGGTTCATGTCGTCTTGTAACTTTTTTTATTTTTAATGTGGCCAGTACCCAATTAAAGAATAGACTGACAGAGCAGATGCAACAAGCACAGTTTGGTTCCCTATGTCTTTGTGTCTAATGCTGTTTAGGATTTTCTGTAGTATCATCTTGGCCTTCTGCTGCTAGTCCAGAAGAAAGTGGGTCTTCTACAGACCCATAATACATCTGTGTTGAGTACTAGACATGTGCTACCTGCCTACATGTAGGTGACTGAAAAAAGCCCACAGTGATGTGGGCTCTCCTGTCTTACACTTCAGGGATTTCCTAAATGTAAAGCAGTACCTTTTTTTGATTAACGCCTCAGTCATATTTTAAAGTTATATAAATATCAGTATCCAGACTGTCTTGTGGCAGGGCTGCTCAGTTCAGCGATGTTAAAGGTGAAGAAATGCCTCCTGTGTATTTTATCCCTGCCATCTGCTAGGGTCATTTGGTTCTGCTGAGCTCTTGTGTTGGAAGAGGCAGTGAATGGTCTCAATGCAGTGGGATTTTTTCAGTGCCTATTATGCTTCCCTCTCAGCTGTGTCTTTATCATGCTAATTGCTTGTAATCTACTTAGCTGTTCTGGTTGTGGAATTATTCAGTGGCACAGTGATATTCTGTTTCTCCTTACATAACAATTTCTGCTTTTTTTTTTTTTTTTTTTTTCTTTTTTCTTTTGACCATTACTAAGGGCCAAACTTTTGTCGTATAACTGTGTTATTGCCACAGAATGTTTCTTAAATAGTCACTGTGGAGGTTAAATTTTTCTTATGCGTCCTCTTCTACATCTTTCTTCAGTGTTTTCCACTGATGTGTTTTGCAGTCGTTCAGTACTGTGATGTCTTTCTGTAGCTCTTTGCATCTTGCCTTCATCTTTTCTCCCCTGGATAATTCTGTACTTCCAGCAGTCTGTCCTGTTAACCTTCACCTCTCCTTCATACTCATATTGTGAATACCTTAAGCTGTGCAAGTAGTGTATTTGCACATTTGTGCTGCTGGAACATAATCTTATGAGGAATACAGACTCAGTAGAGCAATAGACTTTTATTTTCTTGTTCACATCTCTAGTAGATCTTTCTTCAAGGCACAGAGCATACAGGGAAGTTCTTCTAAGCAGCTGCTGGGATGTACAGCATTGCTTTTTTTTTGCTTTTTTTTTTTTTTTGAGTAGCACTAACTATTCAAAGAAGATTCTATTGTTGCAACTATTTCGTTAAAATGGATGAAACAGAATATTTGATTTAATCCTGAGGCACTTCTTACATACACTTTTGTGTTATTTTTTATGGTTTTGTTTTTCCCTTTGGTATCATAAGGTTTAAAGTAAGCACTGAGGCTTTTCTGAAGCTAGGGAACAGCACAGGCAGCCAAACATCTGAGGCTTATTCCACTATTTCTGTGGGAACTGGAAAATGAGCACTGGTAGATACTACAGCTCTGTGTATGATCTCTCTGGGGTTTTTTGAGCCTGATCATAGGGAATTTGTGGAGCACTTCTTCAGTAATATCATATGCTTCTCTGTGTGAGAATACGGATCCTCACTTTTTCTTATTGATTGTATAAAGTTGTGTCCAAATGCTTACGTCGTGTTTGGTATTTAAAAACGGTTGTGCGACTTTTACTATTATTATTATCTTCTTCTGTAGCTAATCTGGAGAAATTTGAAATACCAGTAAAAATCCGTTTGAGCCCTGATCCTTGGACCCCCGAGACTGGGTTAGTGACAGATGCGTTCAAACTGAAACGCAAGGAGCTGACGGCACACTACCAGGGGGACATCGACCGGATGTACGGGACACATGTCAAATAAGTACTTCTCTGCACCACGTTGCTACAGTGAGCTTGGATCAAATAGGAAATACTTGAATTGCCTGTCTCAGCACTTGAGATCAAACACCAAACCACCATTCCTCATTTGAAGCCTAAACTGTTATTTCTGATAACGTCGCCCTGATGACCAGCGAGTTTAGTAAAATCTTACGGCAGCAAACTTGTGTCTGTCTCCTTTTTTATCCAGTTTTCTCTGCTACCTTGTCAGTTCTTGGATTTTCCTGACTGTTTTTTGGGAAACCATGATTCTGAAGCCTCAAGTTTTTAAACATTTATAAATCCTGTATAATGTTTTATTTGTATCTTTAACATTTGGATGTATATAGGGAGAACTTGGCTATGTAAGAAATGGTGATACTGGGGGCCTTTTTTTTACCTAACTATTTCAAGATAAGGTACTGATGTTGTGACATTCTGTAAATTAAAAATGCTTATAATGACGTCACTGTTGAACAGAGGACCAGATGATTTGCTGCTGTGGTATTTTTCTGTGTGAATCTGAGGGAAAAACATTTGACGTTACAGCTTGTTTAAAACATCCTTAATATGTGCCTAATGGTTACTTTTATTTTTGTCTGAAAGTGAAAAGATGGTCATGGCACAGCTCTGCATAAAGGGGTTAGTGAGCATCTTTTGTATTAAATAACACTTATTAACACAGCAGAAATGAAATGGAGGAATAATCTCTCAAATACAGAAGCCCCTTCTTGAAGTAGCTCGTGATCATTCCGTACAGTAGTTGAACTGCATGGAGCTAATAAGAACTGTCAGAATTAATTTAAATTAATGCTTTGTACGTTTAACAGTGTCTAGCAGAGAGACTGCAACAAATCCTGTTCTGTTTTCTTGTTAGTTTTGGACAACAGTGTGGGTTTGCTGTTTGGTTTGTACAAGTACGATAACAGCCCTGTTCTGTGCTAGCTGCATCCCAGATCTTACTGGAGAGAGGGGAGGCTGAAGTCCTAATAGCAGTTATGTTCTCAGTTCACACAGTGCCTAGCTGCCCTTTGTGCCATTACGAATCTCCCTTTTAATGTTGTGTTCTTCTATTCAGAGGTTTGTTTTTTGTTCCTTTCAAAGACAGATATTTGAGGTATTTGTCAGCCAGAGTTGTATTTATGTTACTTGTCTAATCATTACACCAAAATTCTTACTTTGGGAAGGAGTCTCAGTTTCTGTTTTGCTGTAGATATGTGAATATTGTTTGAAGAGTTACCAGAAATCTCTTCATCTTCAGTGACAACACTTAGATTTGTTTCGGATTTGAGTTTTATTCTCAAAATATTTCTAGAAAGAAAATAATCAGGGTTACGTCAGTGTGAAAAAATACACATCCCTCAACTTTGTGATGGCGCAAATACAAAAATGGTGTTAATTTGGGGACAGTTCTTGCATGTATCATACTGGCAGTGCTAAAAGTTGAAGTCTTGTTGCTGCCTACTTAATAGCACGTTATGGCAGCATGTGGCAATTCTGAACAGCAGAAGGTTGGTTTGGGGAAGGGAATTCCTGCTGCTAGCACTCAGAGTTTTGATGTGGCAGTTGTGGAAGTTCCTCAATGTGTGAATTCTCTTTAAAAAGTATTCTGAAATGTTATTTCAGTTAACACTTTCCACTGGTTACAGAAAGCAATTTCAAAGCAGTTGAATGTTGTCCAGTAGGTTTCAGTTTTGGAAAAATGATAAGGTTTGTGTTCTTTGTTGTATTATCATCAATTTCCTCTCCTATGAAAAAGACTTATGTTTGTGGTGTAACAGGTGAAATGGAAATACAAAAAACAAACCAGAACTGCTTTTATAAGAGTGATGCCTTTGGATACCTGGATAATAGATGATTTTTTCTGACAAATAGGTAAAGATTCATGTTGGAAATGAACTGTCAGGATGTGGAAGTTTGCCAGGACTGAAGGGAAGTGTCAAGATGTGTCTGCCCTCCATCAACAGGTTCTTAAGATGTTTGCACTCAGCACAGGACATGCATTGCTCAAGTGGTTTTGGTGAAAATTAATAAACCACTCAAGTGCTGTTACTGTGTGTAACACTTGGTGCATCGTGCAGCAGGTTTGATTTATTTCGTAAATTCAGAAGGAATTGGAAATTGTTACTCCAGAATTTACATGCAGTTTTGGGTAAATTGTGTAAATGAAACTGAAATAATTTGGTATTAGTAGTTGTCTTTTTTTCTCTGATTGAGTTGCAGTCTGTATTTGATTTGATTTTATTTTTTTTTCCAGTTCAGGTTTTTTATGTTTAACGTTGATATCAGTATACATAGTTCCTCCTCCTTCCGGAATCAGATTCATTGCAGAACTTATATGGGATGTGAAGTTGAAGTGGTTCATCAATTTGAGCTTCAGTGCTGAAGTTTTGAAAGACTTTTAAAATATTTGGATGAGCTTAAAAAACTTGTGAGTGTGGCAATGTAACGCTGCTCTGCGTTCTGTTCTTCCCTGGAGGCCAGTGAGTGCTGCGACTGGTAGGAATTTGGGGCTGCCACCTCATTTGCACCATGTGCACTGCACTGCTGAGCAGAAAGACAACTGGGGGGAGTTTGGAATGCTGGTAGTACCGGTGTAGATGCACGGTGCATTGTCACCAGCCAGCAATTGGCCTGGTATCTTCCCTTTTTTCAGACTTCCTATGGCCAGTGTAAAAAAGAAACAGCAGAACCACCCGAGGGACATAATGCAAGTGTCCCAAATGCTGTAGGCAGCCGTAGAGTGAGCTATGAGAAGTGCTTGGTTAGCAGTAGCAGTCTTCATCCTGTGGGGAATTCTGCAACGAGAAGAGCTGTAACTTTTGAACAATCTGAATTCAAATTAAGAACAAAGGGTATATACCTCACCTGAGGGCCCCAAATGGACGGTGGAATTTTTAACAGAGCTTTGTAAATACAGATCTTGCAGAATTTTGGACCATTGGAAATGGTAACTACTTTCTCTGTTGTGAGAATTTATGTAGCATACAAATGTATTTCATTTATAAAAAATCTTGGCTGTCCAAGAAATTCCAAGGATGCTGTGAATGTCCTGTAAGTCCCATAACCACTTAATGCGTTTATCAGGACTTCAGACTGAATTCAATCTGGTCATGATAAATGTTCTTTGTGGAGGATATTGATTCGTGGAACAGATCAGAAAATTAAAAAATAGTGTCAGCAAAGACCTGTTGAGTTTACTGATGCTGCTGTTACTGCAGTTTGCACGTGTAAGAGCCATACCTCAGTGGGAAGCTGCAGCTTAGCAGTAGAATATTTGGCCGAAGTGAAAGCAACGAACAACGTGGAACTGAAGGTAAGAACATAACACATATCCTCATGCTGTGGTTTAGTGGGTAGGATGTGGAAGAAGTCGTGTGGTTGAAACCATGCACAAAAACATCCCATAAAGCTTGTGAATCTGTCTGCAGAAATTGCTGTGGGGTGAGTCTGTATCCTGCTAGAATGTACAAGCTTTCATTCTGCACCAAAGCTACGTGTCGGCCACGCGGTGCAGCCTTTTTCCTCATGTGGTGCAGTAACTACTTTGGAGTTGGTATTAATTTGTGTACATCTGTTTCTGGTAAGAGGAACTCTTTTCAACTTGTGTACACCTTGGACTGGGCTGAGAAACCAATTGAACGACCAGTTGTATATTTCTGTAATTGGTTAATTAATTTAAACTCCTTTTCAATGTGATCTTGGTTGTTACTAGGACCTGCCTGAGCATCGTATATCCTAATTGAGTTATGCTGTATGAATTATTTATTTGTAATTGGATATCATGTTTCAAAAATAAAATTAATTTCACAAATCAGGCGCCATATGTCCAGTTTTTAAAGCAGGTTTTCATTTTTATCAGTCTGATCCTCGATAATGTCTAGTTGTAAATCAGTGGATTGACTAACAAACGAGAATGTGGCAGTTGAAGAATGGGAGTTAATTAGTTGAAAGCACATTCAAAATGTTGCTTTACGGGGGAAGTTTTGGCTGGGATGTGCGCTCTGCCTGTGCTGCTCCTGTGTGATATCTGGATGATTTTCTGTGTTAATAGCCATGCCCTTGTGTTGGCAGGTGGGGAAGATTCTGGTTGACCGCTCAGCTATTAGTGATATCCATGTGTTGGTGATTTATTTTTCTGCATGTAAGTATTGCTGCTGGTTTCTGTCTCTGGACAAGGTAACGCTTGCCCTGATGCATACAGCTTGCCAGCTCATTTGTAAAGCAATGACTTGCCATTTCACTTCCCACTTTTGAACAGCTCCAGCTATGCTAAAACCTTACTTACAGCTGCAGGTGCTGACAGTTCTACTCTCCAGGTGCATTAGTGCCTCCATTTGGTGTTCAAGCTTTGAGTTTGTGGGCTTGAGGGCCAAGTTGTGAAGTGACGCTAGATGTTTGCAAGTGGACTTCTGAAGATCTTGAGCAGATAGATCAAAGACTGTGATTTTGATTTCCCAGACTGTTGCTGGTAATTCAACCTGGAGGCAACTCAATATATACATATTTTTTCCTCTTTCCTCACAAGTTCCTCAGATGCATAGGGTTGTAGTGCTGGCTGAGTGTTAAGCCGCCTCTGCTGGGCTGCTGATCTTTGCTTCCTTATCCAGCCATGGGAGGGCTCCAGCTCCCTCCTGGGTTTCAGTTCTTCTCAAAGTAATTGGCATCTTTCCTTCAAATGACTTTTTTTTTTTTTTTAATTCCAAATTCATTTAGGTTCATATAACACGATTTTATTTTATTTTTTCCCCTTAAGCATCCACAGCTGCTAAAATGCCTTTAGGAGGATCTTTCTAAATAACATAAACCATCCTAGACTGTTGTAGTGGGTAATTTATGATAGCAAATGATTTCAGAAAGGTTAAGTATGTAGCCATTTAAGGAGTTCTGCCTGTCAGAGGGAAAAATCAGTTAAGGAAATATTAGAAAGGTATAAGATTCAAAATAATTATTGCAGTAGCATTATAGCTGAAAATATCCTGAAGTTATGAATTGTTACTGTTTTCTACATGAGGAAAAAAAGCAAAAGGAACAAAAGGGGGGAATGGCAGTACCCAAATGGCTGAAAGGCAGCGGGTCAGCTGTCCTGATCTGTGAAAGAAACAAAACTTTCTTCCAAGACTTAGGAATAATGTGTTTTTTAGTGTTTCTGCATGTCGCCGAATCATTGGGGTTGCAAGGGATCTCCGGGGATCAATTCCAACCCCTGCAAAGCAGGTTCCTTGTGTGTGTACATACGTATATACACTTTCTCTTTTGGCCATAGAAGTTGAACAAAGGCCAACAGCTGTGCTCGTGTACCACTGTGTGTGAGCAGCTGGGGCGCTGCTTGCTGTTCAGTGTGCAGCAGGCTGCAGCTGGGTGGATGGCCACATGTGGCTAGAGGGGGGAGTCTTCCTGCTGTCCATTCCAAATGTTTGCTGGGTGGCAATAGCTGGGGAAAGGCAAATGACGTGGAAAATTGCCACTGTTATCCCCGGAATTGTGCATGAGAAATGGCTGTTAGAAAAGAAAGCATCGTTTCCTGTTGTGCGCACAGGCCGTGCTCTCTGTGACTGTGCATCTCTTCAAGGGTGTGCTGTTCCATACGAGTAACAGGAACAGCTTAATTTAGGCTTCGGGGTCATGCAGTGCTGCTGAGCTCAGGAGCAGGAAAATAGCCAAATGCCTTGTTTTCACCTCTAGCCTGTTAATGTAGCCTGCAAATACAAAATCCTTGAATTGAGTGGATTCAGATGGCTCACACCTATTAAAAAGAATAAACACAAAACCGTGGAAAAACAAAATGGCCCAAGGTGTATGGATAACCATTTGGGCTGCAAGAAGGCACCATGGGCAGGAAGGAAGAGTGATCAAAAAAGCTTGCTTTCTTTTGAAATGCTTATGGTGCTCCTTTTCTCACTTTATTAGAACAAACTGGTTTTTCTCTAAATCTGTAATACTTTCTATTAGTGGTGGTAGGGTGGTTAATTATTTGCAGGTAATTGAGAAACGACTTGATAAACGTAAATGGTTTTAATGGAAAAGTTTGTGTGGCTTTCAGGTGCAGCCCCAGTGACTGTTTTGTACAGGCCTGGTAAATGGTATCTTTAATCCCTCTGAAGGTTATTGGTACAGATTGGATGCTTGCTTCTTGAGGCGTGTAGAGAGGGAGAGAAGGAAGATGGCATCATTTTGAAGAGTGAAAACATGAATAGCAAAAGAGAGTGGCTATTGTATCAAGCAGCCATGAAATTCACTGTACGTCAATCTAGAAAAAAGGCCTGGATGGGTCACTAATTAATGTAGGCTTTGTTTTCAAGGTTTACCTTCATGTCACTGATCAGATACAGTTCAGTCTTCTCCAAATAAGATTTACATCAGAATTTTTTGCTGTGAACATACTATTTTGATTCCGTTCCTGGTATGCTGTGTATCTGTTGGCTTAAAAGCTTAAATGTGTAATGCGTTTGACTCGAGAATTACTCGAAAAGCATCATCCAGTGAATTTTCCACTACTTGATGCAGTTGGAAGTTATGTTGTAGATGCTTAGCAAGCTGTAAGGAAGCTAGTTGTTAAAAGGCACTAAGAATTTTATGTCTAAACAGTTCACTTCTCTGGAATCTCACCCACGTTTACTGAGCCAGTGTTCTTGGAAATGAAACGTGTTTGCTTGATTCCGTTGAGAGTCGTGGCTTAGCCTGTTCTCTCTCAGGCTGTGTAACAAAGGAAGGCTGAGAGCGCCAGTGAGAATGCCAGTGAGCAATCTGACCTATTCAGCAGTCGCATCCTTTCTTTCCCCAACAGCCAAGGTTGCATAAGGAGCATATAACAGTAGAGAAAAAGGTTGATTTTTCCTGAATACTTTTTGCATCAAAAGGAACTGATAAATCTGTGATTTATTGTTACTCCACTAAGATACATCCATATGCATGCGCACACCTGGAGATATCCCAGTTAATGCTGTGTTGGTGGCTTGCAGCAGGCTGGAAGACTTTGGTTCATCTCTATCTGATGCAGACCAGCATGAAGCTTCTGGGGGACAGGAGCTGGAGAGGTGTCAGGAGCCTGCCTGCCTGCTCTGCCTCTGCTCCTTGTTTTGCCAAGGATGCCATCAGCAAAACATACTATGCCTCTTCCAGAAGTGTTTTACTTGTTTGATGTCCCAACAAATGGTTTCCTGTGAAAACCACACCTGGTGGGAGGGTACGGCTCCCCTCTGTTCCCTGTTGGCTGCTAGGGGCCTCTGCCCTGCCTTTCTCTGCTGCTCGCTTTGCTGAAGGTGGGCTTCCTACCTTCCTAGCACCCTCCTCGCTCCTGTTGCTGCTAAGCATCTGTCGCAGCCCCCCACGCACAGCCGCCTTTCTAAACTGAGCGCTTCCCCAGAGCTGCTTGCTTTTGCTGTAGAAAAATACTTGCACCAGAAAATATGGTGTTGCAGGGAGCGATCCCCAGCGGAACCTCCTCCCTGCATGTTGCTGTGAAATATGCAAGTAGGGGTACAGCAAGTAGAGGGCAGTCTAACTTTATCCCTTTGCACACAGCGTGCATTCAGCAGCGCTACTGAGCAGCAGGCAGCCAGAGAGGGCAGTGCCTCCAGTCGCACGGTTCCTGGACATCCTCCGACACGCGGAGCGGCTGGGTTTAAGTCTTACATCTCCTCCTCCCCGTGCACACCTGTGCTGCTACGGCAGCCACAGCAGCCCAAAGCTGTCTGCAGTGCAGTGCAGGGAAGTCCTGTGTGCTGAGCCCTGCAGGTCCCCTCCCTTTGGCCCTGAGCGCTCAGTGCTGCCGTGGCCGGCGCAGAGCACAGGCGAGTCAGAGCCATGCTGCTGCCACTGTCAGTTCACACAGGGGATGGAGGAGCTGCTGATATCCCACAGATGACTTTACAGGTGTGTTGGTTTACCACGAAACTGAAAAACCACCCCAGCCCCATTCTGGTGCCTATCGAGTGACAGCAGCTGTAGCCAGCTGCCCCTGCCTGCCTGGCCAGCATCCCTCCCCGTGTGCCCAGGGGTCACTTGTCACCTCTCCAGCAGCTGTGGCTTTGGGGAGATGGCACACAAGAGATTGCTGCTTAGCAACAAGGAGGAGTGTCAATGAAAAAGGCATGCACTTCTATTCTTACTCTTATTAGTCCATTTTTAAAATAATTGCTTTCACTTTCAGCATTTGGCACAGGTGGGGGTACGGTAACTGTGTGGTCCTCGGTAGGGCCAGGGCAAAGGAAACAACCTTTGGGAGCTTCTGTGGCAGCTGGTGTGGCACCTGGCCCTGCTCTGTGGTCCCCTCAGGCGGTGCTGGGCTGTGTGCTGCTGGACCCCTGGTTCCTGCCTAGCCCCAGATGATGGAGGCAGGCTGGTGTGCAGAGCAGGCTCTGTGCTTCAGGGCATGGCACTGCTCTTTTAGCTCTGGGGACTCACGCCTGCTCAGACCAGCAGTGATTTTCCTCTCCTTTTGTGGTTTTAGATGCATGAAGCGTTTTTTAAGGCCTAAACCAATCTGGGATAATTGAAATCTACTCCTAGGACTGCAGGCATTCATATTCTAATGACTTCCATCTGCCTTGCTTTGTTTATTTACTTTTTCTGAAAAGCTGTAGGGCAGCTTTGTAGTGTTGGAAGCTTCCAGCCCTTCAGACCCAGCACGAGGAAGGCACAGCCAGCCCCCAGCACATGGCTGCCCTACTGGGCATTCCCCTTCCCAGCTCAGCTGATGCTGCAGAGTGCTTCTGGGCTTCTTGGGATCTTTGTGTAGTTAAAGCTTCAAGCATTCAGTTGCTTCTCCTCTTTGCTCGTATTTTTAAATCTGCCTGCCTCTCCAGGTTTCACGTGGTGTTCCCGGTGTGCTTTGGGTCTGAGCTGAGCTGCTGCTGACCGCTGCTGGGACTCTGGCACTGAGTGATCTCCCCAGAGCTTTTCTCCTTTGGAAGCCTGGCCACGTATTCCAGCTTCTCTGTCACTATGAGAGCAGCCGCAGGCGGTGTTGCTGATCTCCAGGCTGGGAGCACGGGGCTGCTGCATGCTTTCCCATAGCAGTGCCACGGTGCTCGTCACCACGTGCAGCCAGCTGCTGAGCAAGGGCTTGAGCCAGAGCCCATTAAGGCAAAGGGGAATTTTCCTCCTGACATCAGGAGATTGTGGATGGAGCTCTGTAAGGGCTCATTATCCGTAAACAGTGACTTCATACAGCTAAGGTTAAGCTTTAGAGGATGCTTCAGAACAGCTTCCACCATTAAGTATTCCAGTTTTGATTTTTATCCCAGTCCCACTTGAGAACCTCATTAGTATCTTGTTTGCTGTACTTTTTTTTACTGTGATTTTTTTTTTTTTTTTTTTTTTTGCTTTTGTTGCTAAGACCCCAAACTCTAAAGACTGATAGTCTGCTCAATTGCTTGCATCCTGTCTACATCTGATGAATTACTCAGAATTAGGAAGCACCTGTGGACTCCAGTGAAGCTGACCCGCACTGATTGAGCATGCAGAACTCTTCTCCACACTCTGTTCACGTGTGCAGCCAAGTGCCAGGCTGCAGAACTGCTGCCCAGCAATAGCGTGATATCACAGGTTTTTCTCTCATTCCAGACCTACCCAAAGTAACTCTGACTTCTGTTCTCAGCTCTGCAGGTGCCCCCACCTGCCCTGCCCCATGCAGTGCTGTGATACTGCTGTCCCCTCACCCTTGACTAACAGGGAGCTCAGCCCTGCAGCCTGGGATTCCTCTTCTGGTGGCTTCCTCTTCCAAGCACACGTACATCAGGTATAATCAAACAATGCTAGGTTTTTTGTTATTTATTAAATACAGATATGTAATTATTTTTGCATTCATATGAAAGAAGCATAATTATGCCACGTTCCTCAGGTGGCTGAGGATGGGCACTGCTGTAGGTGAGGTTCTTGATATATGTGTGCAGCAAACATCTTGTGGGGCTGTGCAGCTGCTGGGGGAGGGCAGTGCTGCAGCAAAGGGAGTTGGTAACACAGCCCAGCTCAGGCTCTGGTAATTAACTTGATTTCCTGTGCCAGTAAACTGGAGCATTGGTATTTTGAAAGCATGCTATCTCTACTGATTTCCTCTGCTCATCTGTGTGATAATCTCAAGTGGGAGTTGTGTGAATATCCTAGGGCACATCTGAGCATGTTTATACCCTGAAACCAAAGATTAAGAAAACACGGATGTTAAGTATGAAGGATGGCAACAAATATTCATGCTATTTAAACATCCTCTAAGTGGTGTCTGCCCTCAGTGATGCTTTTGTGCTGCTTTCCTCAGGCCGTGCCCCCCCAGCCTTGGTGATGTGAGCAGAGCAGTGTGCAGTGGCTGTGGCCCTGTGTATCCCTGTGCTGGGACTCACTCTTCTGGTTGGCCCACTCTGGTTTTTTCGCATGTAAGGACTGGACCTGGCTTGCCTTGGCCCCACAGGCACCCATCACAGAGCAGCAGTGCTGTTTCTGGTTAAATGGTCTATTTTAACAGCTTCTGGAGTTCCCGTCACTGCGTGCTGCAGTCTGACGTGTTTGTCCTTAGCTCCTCTTGGCCACCAGTGAGGCTGGGCTCCTGCCAGGTGCAGGGAGCTGGGCACAGGATGTGCTTTTGAGCCCTCCTGTGAGCACAGAGCTTTCTGCTCTCCTTGTTGACCCACAGAAAGAGTGTTTGCTTTTCTTCTGAGGAGGTCCTGTTTGTCAGTGTCACTTAGAGGAAGGATTTTTGCAAATCGTTCGTTTGTTAATCCATATAACATGTTGCATAAATACACACACACATCCTAAACAACTCACTCTGTGCCTTAAGGCTGAGGAGGGCTTATGCATGTTCTACATAAGTGGTGTGTCCAGCTTTGGTGTAACATTTCTGCAGCTGCATGTTGCCCATACAGTGGAGCCTTCAGACCCCAGCCAGCATCTGTGCAGGGGCTGTGAGCAGCTATGCTGTGGGGCTGGCAGGGCTGTGTGAGGAAGGGGTGGGGCTGGGGGTTTTCCACCTGCTTTTCCAGTGAGGGCTGCAAGGGTGGAACAGAACAGCCCACAGCATCTGGGCTGCACGAGAGGCTCTCGGGGTGCCAGGTGCCATCAGGATGGCTGCTGCTGCATGCAGCCTGCTCCGGGGTGAGTGTCTGAGTGCTGCGTGCCCCAAATGCGGAGTCCCCTGGGATGCGGGTGGCTGCTTGCTCACTGCTCAGCACTGCTTGTGCTGTAACTGCCTCCTGGGAAGCTGCTGTCCTTCTCCCTTGGGAAGGCAGTGATATGTACTTAATAGTGATGCAAGACATTCTCATTTGCTTTTCACCTATAATTAGCGCATACAACTTGTTTCCAATTTATTATTATAAAAATGCAAATCTACTGTAGTTTGTGCTCTCTTTTGTTAACAAGGTCCTTCATTTTGTCATTCATTTTCAGCGCTGCATTAAAACTCACAGATTTAACCAAAACATCCCAAAGCAGCACACACACACGTGAAGGACTGTGGCACATTCTCTCCTTAATTAAGCCGCTGCCAAGCGCTTGGAGCACGCTCCCTGCCCTGTGCAGCATCTCGCTCACTGCGATGCCATGGCAATCTCATCTCCTGAGCAATGCTGGCTGCCCAGCCTGCCTTGTAGCCACAGCAACGTGTGGGACGGTGGCACCAGGCTGGGACACGGCAGCTCCACCGCAGCTGTGGCTGCTCAGCACAACGCGTGCTGCACATGGGTTTGTCCACGTGCCGATGGCCCGACCTGCTGGAAGGCTGACCTGATCTGAAGTGAGGGGCTGAGAAAGATTACAGAAATGAAAGCCCGAATAAATTAGAGGGTAAAGCCTTGTTTCGCTTTACTCACAAGACTTCTAAAATCTTTAATTTACTGAATTGACTGCTTTCCTGAGCTAAATTACAGAGAGAACAGTTTATTTGAAGTATATGAGAACTGGGCACCTGAGTCGGTGCCTGCATTTTAAAAATTATTGTTATTATTATTATTATTATTATTATTATTAGAGATTCATCAGACCCTGAAAACATTCAATAGAAAAAAGATACCCCAAACCTTCTCAAGGATGACTTGTCACATTGACAACGTCCCAGGCTTCCCCTCGTTATCTGTGTGGCAGAGCAGAGGATCTGTGGGCTGTACAGGAGGGGCAGGGCAGCAATCAGCAAGCTTTGCACCTGAGATCTGGAGGTGCTGCAACGATGTCTGTAGTAGGGGCAGATCTGCAGTGTTGCTTTGGAGCACTACATCACAACATTAATGGGATGTGATGTTATGAGGCTGGCAACTTGCAGAGCTGAATTAGTGGGAATTTCATCTGTGGTGGGATTTAGGTATTAAGACCAAGGGGGACAATATGATTTACCTTATAGAAAAACAAACAAACCCCGAGTTTAGTGGAAACAGTCCCTGGGAGGGTTTGCTGTATCCCACGGAAATGAGAAGTACTCAGGGTGAGCCTGCGCTTCCTGGCTGGCTGTATCATGGCAGATATCCTCTGTCCTCAGAAGTGGAGTGCAGTG
Organism: Tetrao urogallus; assembly: GCF_951394365.1. NCBI lineage: Eukaryota > Metazoa > Chordata > Aves > Galliformes > Phasianidae > Tetrao > Tetrao urogallus. The sequence continues at coordinate 7,568,844 of NC_136822.1, forward strand.
GGTGAGGGGCTCTCCCAGGCCCATGGGCCCAGCACTCCACAAGGCACACCAGCCCTGTCTGCCCAGTGCCATGGGGATGGGGCTCCTGGCTGGGAATGGTTCTGCAGCTGCCTTTTAGCTGTTTTTATTCCAGATACGTCAGTTGGTTCAGCAACAATTTGTTGAACATAGTTAGTCATCAACTCTCCTTAACCTAGAAAGGTGTTTTCGTCACTTATGCTGGTAGCTAATCCTAATGCCAAGATATACCCACTGCAACTGCATCTACACCCAGTTTTTTTATTTGAAGCTGTTGTTGACAAACAGATGACTTTGGATGAGCCTTCTCTGTGTGTGGACTCCAGTCCCAGTGAGGGGGAACAGGTAGTAGGAGCTGAGAACCTTCCAGGACAGATGCCCCTGTCTTTGCTCCAGAATGAGCAACCATCGGAGGAAACCTCTTGGAGAAAAAGTAGCCCTGTGATCTGATGTACATGGTAAGTACATCTATACGTGGGAATGCCAAAGAGGAACTGTAAGGTGCATGGACAAGTGATACACATGGGTGGTGCTGAGCAGCGTGTGCATGTGGCTGGGTGCTTCTTGTCTTATGGTGTTATCTAGATTGTCTTTAAACTCCCTTCTCCCTTACAGCTGAAGGCAAGCTGTTGGGTTTTTGAGGGCTTTGATGAAGCAGCTTTGGCAACCCGGTTTGTGAAGGATGTTGATACTGAAAACAGAAAAACATGGGAGAAACCAAAGGAGAGGAACCAGAGGCATGGGTGGAAAAGGTGGTGAGAAGTGGGAGGGCCTTTAATCTCAGAGGAGGCGAGCCTTTTGCTGGGTATGTATGGGCTGCATGAGACCATTCATTTGAAAATGGGTATCAGCATGACAGAAGTCCTCGTTGTTTGGGATCCTTGCTGCAGGAAGCAGCAAACAGATTCCTTGTCTGCAGTGCAAAGGGAACAAAGTCCCGCTGTGTTGAACCCTTTCATCTGTGAGCTCTGTGTTTCCTCCCCACGAGGGAGATTTATGGGAGCAACCACAGCACACCATGAGCTGTGTTTACAAATAATGCACAGTTATGTCACCTTCAGGAACTCTTTAATGTTTCATTTGAAAAATTGATTATTAGTCCCCTGACACATAAATATTTGTATGTTTGTGTAAGTCAAGGAATTCTGTGAATACAGCTGCGTCAAAATTCTTTAGTTTTGTAGCTGAAGGAGCATTAATTAATTCTGTGTGTCTGGAGATGTTTTGATGCGTTTTCCATCAGGAATGGCAGTGTTATTTTCCCAACCAAACAGCTTTTCTAGAGCTTGCAAGGAAAATGCAGGATCTCTGGTGTCTGTGCCGAATTCTTCACTTCCTGTCGCTTCTCAGATTCAAGTGAAATACCAGCTTAATGCCGAGAGCAAAAAGACCACACAAGACCACATGTTGTTTACTTTGGGCTGATTATTCACATGTTAGGAGCAGCCAAAAGAGGAGACTGTTTTCCCTTCATGCTAAAAGCATAATTCCATCCAACTAATGGCAGGCTTCCCTTTAACAAACACTGTCAGGAAGGGATGAGATCTCCCCACCGAGATGCCCTTCTTTCTCTCCTTTACCATGCAGAAATCTTCCCATCTAAGCAAACACACGTGTTACTGTTGCCTCCTTTGTAGGCTTTCTTTCCCCTTTGCTCTACACCTGAATTTCATCCAGCTGGTGCCACTTACACCCTGGCCTGCTGTTTGGAGCCTTTGGTTGTGTTTTCCAAAGCAGACTTTTGGAATAAGAATACAAATAGCTGTTTTGAGTATGCTATGCTCCAAAAGTAAAAGTGCAGTCAACAGATGCCAGGCTGCAGTAAATCAAACCGAAGTCTGAAAGGGGCTGCTGCAGGAAAAGGCGGCGCTGAGTGCATTTGCTGTCCCATGAAGATTCAGGGCAGAGAGCGAAAATGAATGGGCTGTGGCATTTGATGCAATAGCTACAGCACATCTGGAGGTTTCACAACAAATACTCGAAGGCAGCATTACAAACACAGGTGATGGTCAGTGCCTGATGGTGTATGAAGCCTGAGGGCCCTGAGCATGAGAGGCAGAGTGCTTGACATCTGCTATCCATGTGAAAGTGGAAGATCCGTTGCGTGCTGTAGGTCACAGTGACCTGGGACATAGTGCTGATGTGGCTGCGAAGCAGCATGGGCTGCCTTGTGCTTTGTGAACAGATTTTCCAGGGCTAGAAAAAATAGCACTAAAGAGGAGTGATGTGGCTTGCTCCTCCCAGGCTTTGCAAGCCTTCAGCTGGGCCATGTGAGTGCTCCTGAGAGGGCACTGTGTGTTTCCTTCTTTCTACTGTGCATGCAGTGCTGTGGGAGTGATGATCTCATTTCTGCGTGCCCAGTTTTCCTCAGGAGAGATGGATGATTGCTGAGACACCTGTGCTGCACTCCTTATTGTGTGCAGCCCTAAGCTTCTAAAGGAGCAAAATTGCTTTTGAGGTGCATGTGTGCTATCCCTCCCTTTTTGACCATGCTGCCCTCAAGACCTGCCCTCAAGAGCTAATGGAGATTGATGTGTAATTTCTCTTATATATCGGCAGGAACTTTAACCTCCAGGTTGAAATCAAGACAGAGCCCATGTGGGAGATTGGCCTGCTGCCTTGCTCCGTGTTAGAAGTTGTTCACGCTCAGCAAGTCCTGCTGCATTCAGTGGGAGTTCAAGGCATGTATCTGAGGCAGGGCTTATGTCTCCACACTGGGCTCCTTACTGCTCTTGATATCTGAAAGTTGAAATGAAATGTTACGTTTTAGTAAGAGCGTCTCACTCTCGTGTCTTCTCAGTTTCTGTGCATGACTTTGGGAAAAGCCCAACCCAAAGTGATAGGGAATGGCAGGGGGCAGTGGGAGCTGCTGGGTGCAAATCCAGCTGAAGTGAATGCTACTTAAAGAATGTCTCCTGGCATGAAAGAATGCATGTCTTCCTACATGAGCTTCAGCTGGATGGCTGCATGTTTGTCAGTGTCTCTGAAAACTTTCCCTCTACACTGTGCAAGCATCTCAGCTCTTCCCAAGATCCTTTAATTTCTGGTCTGTCTGCAGTCAGGTGACAGCTCAACCCAAGCACTTGAATGCTTTCAGTGCTTCTTCCCCCTTTATTTCCTATGCTTCTCGACTAATGGGACATGCTGAACTTCTCATGGAGAATCTTGAAATGAGCAAAAGAAATTTTGGAATCGAGAAAAGATCTTTATGCTACCTGAAAAGGACTTAAAACAACAGCAAAACAACAACCTCTAGATATTTGTTCATCTACAATTTGATTTTTTTCAAAGGCTTCAGTGTAAATAAAGGTGCTAGTTTTGAGCCAGCCAGAGTCAGGTGCAGTTCAGAAGGAGGGTGAATGTATTCTTATTGTCAGTGAATTCCTTCAAACAACTGTTTATCAAATGTAGAGGAGTTTGAGTTATTTTTAATGGTGTCCAAAATTTGGTAGGCTGCTAACTTTAAAATCCCAAACACAGCTGATCACTTACAGTGCAATTGAATCTGGTATTTGAGACTCTGGACAAAGAAAGCTTCTGTTTTCATGGTGTTTAGAAATATATTTTGAAGTCATACAAACCTACTTCTTCTGTGCTGCATCAAAGGGCAAATGTAAGGTAGCAGGTGATGTGTATTTCTTTCATCATTTAGAAATATGTACTGATAAAATATTTGCAAATATTTTGCAAAATATGTAAGCTACAACAAAGAGAACTGAGAATATGATGACTCTGACACAGATTCTTGCATCAGCCATTGAAAATTCCTATATAATTTCTTATTATTGCTATCATGAAGAGTTATCCATCTTCACTCTGTTTGCAGTTACTCATAGCTGAGTTAAGTCTATGGGTTGAATAATGTCTGTCTCCAAACTGTGCAGCTTCTACAACTGATGCCTTGTAGTAAATGCTAACCTTAGTGTAAGCTGTTATTCCAGACAGCATTGAGGTTTTTCTGTTGCTTGTGATCTTTCAGGATCAGAAGCCAGTTTACCTTAGAGGTCTCTGTTGTGTGCTTGGAGGGCAATTGCAAAAATTCAGATGTCATGTTTGGGTTATCCCTTGCCATGCAAGGGTTGCAAGCACTAGGGCAAGCTGCAACATTGGCTGAGAGGTTCTTCTTAGAAGCTGTATTTGCTGTTATTGATAAAAAATGAGAGTTGCTGCTGCTCTGGGTGCAGGGAATGCCTGCAAAACTTGACGTTTCATGGTATGTGAGTCTGCTATGAATTGTAAGTAAAACTTGAATTAAGCAAACTAAACACTGAAGTTGGTGAGAAGGCTGAATTGTGCATCTGGACTTATGCTCGCATGTTGCTACCATTGAAGATTGTAAGGTACCAAGGCAGAACTGCAGCATTTTATTACATTTTCCACAGTTAACATCTATGCAGAATTGTTTCACAGTATCACAGAATTGCAGGGGTTGGAAGGGACCTGAAGAAATCGAATCCAGCCCACCTGTTATAGCAGGTGCCCTACAGCAGGATGCAAAGGTAGGCATCCAGATGGATCTTGAGTATCTCCAGAGGAGTAGACTCCACCACCCCTCTGGGCCGCCTGTTCCAGTCTCTGTCACTCTTACCGTGTGAAATTCTTCTGCATGTTAATATGGAACTTTCTGTGTACAAGTTTTAGGCCATTACTCCTTGTCCTATCTCTGCACACCGCGGAGAAAAGCGTGGCCTCATACATTTGCCTCCCATCTCCCTTCAGACATTTATAAACGTTAATTGGATGCCCTCTCAATCATCTTTTCCCCAGGCTGAACAGCCCTAGGTTACTCAGCCTTAAGTTTCCATTTGGAATCCCGCTGGTAACTCAGTGCCTTGCTGATTACACTAAGAAATTGCCACCTTCCTCTATAAATTACTTGCATGAAGTATATCAAAGTGTCATCTATTTCTGTAAGATGAGAAACGAGGAAGAGTGATGGAGGATGACACTGAACCTAGCGCTGTGTAAGAAGTGTAAGATGCCAGGCCAGCCGTGTGGTAATGCTGCTATGCTTACACACAGCAGTTATTACCTTCTCAGGTAGTGATCAGCAAATGCATTACAATGCTGTACCCTCACAACACATGTAATTTGTATGTATTATTGAATCCATTTTGCAAGTGAGTGAACTGAGGTGTGGAAGCTTGTTACCGAGGACACACATGGCTTGTGTCAGGCTGCTGTGTCTTTCTCTCAGAAAGAGAACACAACTCTTTTTGAACTAGTTCTTTTATTCCAAAACGCTCATAAGCTTCACTGAAAATTCAGTCTGAGTTGCATGGAACTTGAAAGAAGCGGATGCCATGCCATTACTTCAAATAGAAGTCAAAATGCAGGAGGAAAAGAACAGTCCATCTGTCCTTCCCCTTTTCCCTTCCCTATTTTCTTTCCATGCTGTTGAACTCCAGATGATTATTTCCGAGATTGCACATGCTCAAAATCTCTTTAGAGTCATACCTTTGACCTACGAAATGGGCTCTGCTTCCCATAGGAACTAGCTCTCTAGTGGTTGTATCTTGTATCTTCAGTCTTATTAACTCAGTAAGTGGAAAAAGCAAGATAAATGCAGCATCAGACCATGATTATGACCGTAATGAAGGGTTAGGCTTCTATTTTCCATGGTAGCCTGCAGAAAGTCATCTGAGTCTCTAAGGACATTTCAAGTTGTCTTGATAATGGGTTCTGTCTTTGTTCCACTTTCTGTCCATCCTCAAATTTTTATTTGGAGAAAAGATTCACATTATGCTGTCCCTTAAGCCATGTTGTGAAGAATTCCTCCCCCATGGGATGCCTTAAGCTTCAACTTCTGTGTCCTTTGGTGACGGAGTTTGCTACCACAGAAGACTCTCTAGGAGCCAGAGACCTTGAGAAAAATAATCTGGCATTGGCAACAATGTTGTGACCTTTTCATTACTGGAGTGCCCAACTGCTTCTCTGCTTTATTAGTCCAAATGGTTTCCAAAGGGTAAATCTGGAAGGTGGGAGCAAAGGCCACAAGGCTTATTCTTGAATGTTATAGCTTGGGTGGGGAGTGATGCAAAAATGGTGAGGAGGAATGCATGAGAAGCAACTGCTGAAAGCATAAGAGATCTGAAAGAAATTTTGGGGGAAATCCTGTGAGCTTTGGAAAAAGTAAATTTGATCTAAAAGGAGGAGGGAAAACCTCCAACAAGACATAGATAGTAAATTCAAACAACAATAAATTACTTCAAATTAAGCAAGTTTAATTTCCCATGATCAATAGTTTTACATTGTGCAATTTGTAACTTAATTTGCAACAAAAGTGATTAAGAAATGGAGAGTTAAAAGGCCTCCATTTTCAACTTTAGGTCTCTCTTTTTTTTTCCTTTTACTTTTTAAAGAAATGTATTTTCTGAAGAATACAGATTGAGAAAGCTGACAGAGCACCAGTATACAAGTGAGATGTTTTTCAGATGATTATACCCCAGTGTCTTCCTATCCCTCCTCTCTGTCTATATAAGAAAGCTGGTGGATTCCTTCTAGGTCTTTTTAGAACTGAAATGCTTTTCAGTATCTTGGGCTAACAGATGGATAACTGTTGTTATCAGCTAGCCAAAGTAAATACAGTTGCATAGAGTTCTTAGTAATAACTATGCATAATTAAGCAATTAAATATTTCTGCTGGACTTCAGGAGACTGCATAGATGTGTAAATGTACCTGACAAGTACTGCTGTTGAGTGGTACGTTTCTTCTTGTGTAGGGCTTCTCCTGCATGAAGAATCTGCAGCCTTGGAGCAAACATGGGACATACAGAAGAGCGAGTTGTCCTGCTGCGTGTTGGTGCCCTGGCAAGTCATACTGCTACTCACATTCAGGTGAGTGATGGGTTCTAAGTAACACCGGCATTGAAACAGGCTCTAGGCCCTCTTGTTCTCAGTGTGAAGTAGCTTCAGAGGTGGCCTGCAGAGCTGTTATAGGCACAGAAAAGGTGTTTCTCCTAGCACTGAAAGAAATTTCATTGTCCCATCTGTTCTGGGTGTTTTCTCACTGTTTTGTGAATGTCTTGTGTAATAGGCTGTTGGTAAAGTCTGATGTGTTGTCTTTAATTCTTCAAATTCCAAATTTCTGGAGCTGAATAAGGGAGTAAATGGCCATCATGTTGTTTGGGAAAGTATCTGTCTCATGGAGCTGAGAAAGATGTGAAATAAAAATTCCCAAAGTTAGCCAGAAAGTCCAGAGACTTGCTTTGGGTTGAGCCTCAGCCTACCACTTTGTATGTTCTTGCTGCCTGTTCAGTAATTTGTTGGAAATGGGGGAAGAATCCAGACTTGGCAAGCTGGTGCTGCAGACAGACTTTGTCAGATGAAATCCCAGCAGACGTTAGTCCAACATCAACAGCTCCTGAGCTATCACATGGGAATGTGCAGGGAGATAAAGCCAACGCTGTAAAGGGTGGATCCTGTATTTTAAGGGGCAGAGAAGGGAATCTGGCTAATGTAATTTTTTTTTTCATTTCTTTGTGAAGTACAGAGAAACAATGGAAAACACTGGTTTCAACAGAGTTCTGCCTTCTCTTGAACTCTTAACTTCATATAAGTGTTGCTTAACTCTCTTTCTTGCCTTTTCCTGCATGTGAAGAGAGCTTAATCCTATCTGCCTTTACCTCAGAGGGGCCGTGAGGACAGTTTTGAAAAAAAAAAGTTGCCATCTATGCAAAGAATCCATGAGTGACTGCACGGTAAAGAAAAAAAAAACAAGACAGAACAGCCCAACAAACCAGACCTACCATTGGGAAAGTCCAGGGCCAGTCAACTGTTTTCTGGAAGTGGAGTGTCCTGTTACATAAACATCCTTGAAGCTTTGCAGAAGGGGTGACATTCACATCACATATGTGGGGCCTGACTAATTGGGTTTTGTGTGTGAAGAATGGGGATGGCAAGGGATAAGGAAGTGAAATCCCCAAGGTGCAAGCAGGGCCTCCTTCTTCCCATGGCCTATACTGTTGCTTACGTGTTGTAGGGGGTCTCAGAGCCTCCTGTGCCACTAAGCCCATGACTGGGAACTCAGCACATCCTCATGCTCTGGGGAGTGCAGGGCGTCCCGCTCAGCCCAGCACCAGCTGCAGCGCCCGCAGTGTGTGTGTGACTCAGAGCCCTCTGCCCAGAGGGGTTAGCCTCCATCGCACTGCTGTCCGTGTTAACTCAGTGGTGCTGGTCAGTACAAGCACAAATAGCATGCAAAACGTACAGCTTTGCATGCAGGGAGAAGGGAAATGCCAACCTGAGCTCCAAGTTGCCCTCTGGAGGAGGCTGCATCTTTCCATCGATCTTGGCAGGAACCAAAGTCCCATCGTTGCTGCTTTGATGCCTGAAGTGTGACAGCACTGGCAGCCCTCCATCCCAAATTCATCCCTGACCCAGATTCCAGTTCTCCACAGCCCTGCACCTTGTGCTATCAGGACAGGAGCTCAGTCTCCACTTTGATCTGTACACACTTTGTGAGGCTTTGTCACCAGTTCTGGGCAAAAAAAATATTATCACAGAATCACAGAATGGCCAGGGTGGGAAGGGACCTCAAGGATCACGAATCTCCAACCCCTCTGCCACGTGCAGGGCCACCAACCTCCCCATTTAATGCTAGACCAGGCTGCCCAGGCCCCCGTCCAATCTGGCCTTGAACACCTCCAGGGACAAGGCATCCACAACCTCTCTGGGCAATTCCTCCCCCATCCCTTCAGAGAATACTGTTTGCGTAGCAGCACATAATTAACAGAACCCACTATAAAACCCAAATGCATATTTTCCATATTAGATGACAAGCACAGGATAACAGCTTGCTGCTTTGTCACGCTGCAGAGCAGCTCCCAGGGTAGCAGTTCAAATGTAGCCATTGAGGTAGCAGTGAAAGGGAGCAGATCCAGAAGTGAAGGAGCCACTGCTGAGCTGGGGAGGAAAGAGTAAAATCTGAGTTCCCAAATCTTTTTCTTTTCACAGCTGTTAAGAGTTCAGTGGGTTGAACTGCAATCCTTCAAGTTCATCTTTGACTCCAACACAAAACTATTATAAACTGTGCCTCTAAAACACGTGATGAAACATTTCTTGAGGGCTATTTATTCCAACTGCAGCAGAGGAAAGTTTTCAGAGCACCCGGCGTTTGGGAGAGGAAAGGTCTCTTGAGCTTTGCACAGGGAAGAATTATTTGCATACCGACGTAAGTTGCTTTTTGATTTTTTTCCTTAGAAGCTTTTCCCCTTTTTGGAAATGTGGTCAAATAGCACAAATCTAAGTTTAAGTGTCTAGCAGCATTTTTCTGTATAGTTTTCTTTCTTTATTTATGTGCCTTGGGGGTTCTGTACTTCAGAATATCACTCACTGTGATTTAGTATTAAGTATAATTTCCTCTAATGTTCTCTTTATCTGGGTAACAGTACGTTCAGCTACAATATTACTGCAGAGGCATGGCAGACAGCGAGCTTCAATCAGATGTGTCCTGTGAGCCTCCAATTACAAGTAATAAAGAATAGCTTGGGGATATATCCCTTTAGATGTTTCTTTAAATCTTTGATCTGAGGTTTAATCTTTGTTTCCACATCAATTCTTCCCCAGGCTTTAGCTGTGGTTGTACTGTTTCCATGCTGAAGATGGACCATGCAAACATCACCCAAGCCATGCTGAACACTGAGTCCCGCAGCACGGAGAAGAATAACAGCAATGAGTATTTTTACATCCTGATCGTCATGTCTTTCTATGGGATCTTCCTGATAGGGATCATGCTTGGCTACATGAAATCAAAAAGGAAAGAGAAGACATCCAATTTGCTTCTGCTCTACAAAGATGAGGAGAGAGAATGGGGAGAAGCTGTGAAGCCTCTACCAACCATATCAGGGCTGAAGTCTGTCCAGATCCCCATGATGCTGAACATGCTGCAGGAGAGCATGGTGCCCTCCCTATCCTGTGCCATCTGCTCGATGGAAGGCAGCAGCGTCAGCTCAGAATCCTCCTCCCCAGATGTGCACTTCACCATCCAGGAGGAGGTGCTGGATGCTGAGCTGGGGGAAGTGTCAGAAAAACTCCTCAACGAGAGCAGCGAGGGCTCTGTGGAGAACATCCACAAGAACTCCTAGCACCTGCCGGGCTCCCCTGGGTGCAGCCAGAGCACAAGCGGAGCTCCCACTGACGACTTGTGGTTCTACCTTCCTGCTTGCCTGTGAACTTTCCACCAGCAACTGTGCCCTGGGGCCCACGATATTCCTGAGAACTGGCAGCACAAGGAAGCGGTGGTACCAAGCTCCAACACCTAACTTGCACATAATTGGGATGCTTCATTTTATTTTTACCATTGTAATTTCTCACCATAAGAGCTAAGAGCAAAGAGAATATATATATGTATATATATATATATTCTAATGAGGTAACTATTACTGGCATGTCTCTGCATGTTGCAGGATCCTGCAGATAGCACAAGAACCTGGCTGTTAAAGCTGATGGGTGATGCTCATTCACACAAAGCTGTGATAGACTAGAAGTACTTCCACTGTGTTTTTCCTATAACAAACTACAGCCATCAGCAGATTTGCTCAGTGAGATCTCAAAGGCCAAGCCTTTGTGGATGATGGTGTTGGAGGGAGATTGCAGCATGGCTGGAGACTGACCTTAGGCACAGAGAGAATGAAAGATGGAAACAAAAAGCAAGGGAGGCTCTATATTTCCAGAAGGTTTGTACAGATGGGTTCAGATCCATATTGCTACATTTGTCTTTGCTGAAGTTGAACCTGTGCTGGCTGGGTCAGGTATGCCAACTGCTGCTGCAATCCAGCCTTTGGCTGAACTAACAGTAGGAAAAGTGGTCTTGAGTTTTGCTTTTCTATTCTTCAATGACATGTATATTTGATCACTAAAACCAAAGATCCGTAAGTTAAAAAAGCACCTGAAAAATCTTTGTTACAAGGTGCAAGATCTAGGAAGGCTTGAACAAATGCTGCTCTGTTACGCCCCTTGAAAATGGGTGGAACTTAGAATGAATTTCACCTAGCAAAGGTGAGATCCTGGCCTCACTGAAGTCACCAGCAGAGCCCTACTGACTTCAGGTAACAGGCACAAGAAGTTGTGTTTCTCTGCTGGAGTCACATTCTCCATTTGAGGTCAGTAAAACTGTATCCATTTACATCACTACATAATCCAGCTTTTCTGCTCTATTTAAACCAGCGTAGATAAACGTTGCATTACGTCTTTATTTTTTTTCCAGCTCGCATGTAACACATGCATTAGGCATTAGTAACTAGTTTTTAAAACCACCATGAACAGCCCCCCTCTAATTTAATAGTACTGTGGTTTTTCAAATGCTCATGAACTTAGTTGCTAAATCATTGCACTGTTAAAAGGAGTAATATTGATGTTGTGGCAATGTATGATTATTTCAATCATACCTTATATTTTATAGTAACTTATTACAATGGTTAGAATAGTTCTGAAGCATGAGGGCTAGAGAGCCTGAGACTTCAGCGTTGCACAGCAAAATGCTTGTAAAACATCTCCACATATTTCCCGTGTTAAAATAGCTCTGCGATATGTCCACCGGCATTAGAGTTTGAGGGACAGCTTGAAAAATAGGAGTGCAGAACAGCGGGAAGGAGTCGGGCTGGGGAGGCTGCTGTTGTCTGGAGCAGAGCAGCATGCAGGGCTGGAGCGGAGGTGCTGCAGCCCAGAGGTGTCCCAGGCAGCAGAACAACGACTGCGTTGTGCTCCAAGGGGTCCTGCTCCAGTTCAGTCTGAAGGCAGCGGGAGTTTTTCCATTGACTTCAGTGAACTTTGGATCAGACCATATAAAGCTTTTTGGTAGATTTACTCCAAAAGGGGTTGTTTTAAGTTTGAAAGAAGCCAAATTCAGTTTGGCATTTTGCCTGGAATCACTTGAATCCTGAAACTTTCCAAACGAGACTGACATGCGTGAGTTGTCACATTTTCCATTGCTTCCTCCTTCGTCCTTCTACTTCATTATAAATGTATTTGTATCTGTAAAAACCTGATGTATATAATTCCTGACGTTGAGTTGTATATAATTGTCTCACGTATTTAAAGTTTATTGTTTCTACTGGCACTCATTTTTATTTAAATAAAGAAACACATTTCCTGGAAATGTTTCCGTGTTTGTTCACTATCTCGAATAGATTTCAAGGAGTGGGACCGAGCAAAGTATCTACAGGAGCTTTTCCTCAGCTCCTCTGGGAGGACCCATGTGTCCAGCAGAGCTGCAGCACCGCCAGCCATTTGCACCAGGGCTGTGTGCTGGGCCCGCACCGTGCTCCTGCTGCCGCCAAGTCCTCCTCCAGGGACAAGTTGCTGTGAGAGCTTTTTTCTTTGCCACCAGTCTGTGTTGTGGGATTTAGTTTTAAGTGTGTGCTGCAGCAAATCGCGTGGGTTAGGGTTGAGGTTAGTGCAAGTATCTGACACAGGTTCCCACTGGATTTCCAGCGCTTGGCCATGGTACGTAGCTGGCTTTGTTACAGGCTGTGTGTGACCCCGGGTCTCGTTGCTGTGCTGTCATTTCCAGCAGCAGGGACGGGAGGCTGCAGGGTTCTGGCTCCCAGCGAAGGGAGGAAGTGTTCAGAGGCAACTTTGCACTTCCGCAGCTCCTTCAAGCTGTGACGGTATGTATGGGGTCACGGGCACTGGCTGAGACCTACTTGCATGTGGGTTATTCTAGATTGCTTCAAAAATCAGGTTGTGTAAGGTTATGTCTGTTTGCTTTCCCACAAAACCTGCTCCCCTGTGCTCTGTTCTCTCCACTCCCTCCTGCTTAAATTACTCTGGGGCCTGTTCTGTGGACCCAGAGCTGCCCAGCAGCTATGTAAGCAGCAGTGTAATCTCCTGGGACACCCGCAGTGTCCTGGAAGAGCGGGTCAGTAATGCTGCATCTTCCACACGCACCCGTGGTGCTGCCTCAGTGTTTCCATTGCCACAATAATGAATCAAGAGACTCCTGACAACGCTGGCGATAAGAAGGAAAAACAGAACAAGATGTAAGTTACAGCTCTGCTTTGCGGATCAAAAAGCTATCTTGTTCCAGCAGTCTCTTGTGTTAAACTGAGCTGCTATAAAGGGAAATGCTGTGCTTTGGGCTCTAAAGTGAGCTGATAAGCACGAAATTGTGACCACCTTCTTGTGGACAGCTGTGGAGCTCTCTTGGCCTGTGGGGCTCAGAGGGTATGCATGATAGTCTGGCACACGTTCATTTACTAGAGCAGTTCTCTTTGTCCAAATTAGTATTTTAATAGTACAAGGGGTGAAAAAAGAGCAGCTAAAACATATTTTGGCTTTAAAAGCTAGTTGTGTGTGCAACTGAAAGCAATGATCATAGATTGGCTTGGGTTGGAAAGGACCTTAAAGATTATCTGGTTCCAACCACTTGTTGCGAACAGGATTGCCACCCACCAGGTCAGGCTGCCATGATGCCTTGAAGACAGGCTGCTATCCCAGGAATACAAGCAGTAGTTTTTCCAAACCAGAAGAGATGTTGCTAGCCTTGAAAAGCTATGGATGGAGGGAGGAAAACTGCTTCCATTAAGCATGGTTCATAATCCTTTTGACTGCTACAGAGGAGAAGGTAGAGATAACCTCCTTTTTCTCCCAGAATGGTAGAGGTTTCCAGTGTGCTTCAGTAAGTTAAATCAGATTCACAGCTAACAAATCTGGTTTTGAAGATAGTGATAATTGATTGTAATTGAACTGAATGGAGATTTATTTTTACAAATGTGCTGTCTTGAAAGAACACAACAATTGGGCTCCCTCCTCCCAGCAATGTTCTACCTCATACATTTGTTGGAATTACTAACGCATCTCTCCTTTGATAGATAGGAAATGTTGGCCATATGTGGTATGCATAGCTCCAGGACCTGCTGGAAATATAAACACCAGCTCTCAAGATTGTCAGTCTGGGGTCTGTGGTAGCACCTGGCTGATTCACAGTCTCAAAACTCTTCCAGTGGATTGCATGCAGGTGAGTTACTCATTCAACAGCTTTAACTTGCTGAATAATTGAAGTGGAAATGAAGAAATCTCCCAGGACTGCACACTCCGGTCCAGGAAAAGAGCTAGCCAGGGAGGGAAGGCTATGAAAGATGAAGGACTTCACTTTCCCAGATAGTGGTAGTAGTGATAGTAAGGCCAGGAGAACTATGTGCTTCAACTCAACACAAAACCTCTCTCCCCAGTTTGGGCCTCTCACAATGGGTTCCCCTGGATCTGTCTCATTTTTTCATACATATCCCCACACCCACCCAAATAATCAAATTGAGTCTCTAGGGGGTACAAAGGAAGGAAATAGGTCAGCCATTACTGCCACTTCTCAGTCCTCAGTGACTGGTGTTGGACAAGGATAGGTGCATAACTCAAGGACAGGGAGCAGACGAGTCCCCAAACATGAATATCTCTTTTAAAGCACTCATCTCATTCAGGAGAAGATGAAATCGCCCACCTTAAATTCTCATCTCAGGATTTCAAAACCTTGCAAAGAAAGGACGAAGAAGCTCCACCACATGGTAGATAAGCAGTGGTCAGTGGGGTGAAGGACACTGTGCTTGATCACAACAAATACATTGTGCCAAAGTTCTCCTGTGGCTGTGGACTTACTGTGCTTGGGTTATAAATTTACTGTTTCATATTTCTCTGAGTTCATGGTTATTTCAGATTTAGAATATAGTTTTTCAATTTGAGAGACACAGAAAATTAATACAATTTTTTAAGCTATTGCTATTTTATGCACTGACCATATTTGCCTCTGTGCATTTGGTGTTTTGCTTTCATATTCTTTCAATTTTCACACCTCTCTACAGTTCCTTCTGCATGCAGCCAAAAATAGCTGCAAGATGAGCCTTTGTCTTATTGCATTAACACTTCCGTATCCATTTCAACAAGGGTAAAAATGGAAAATTATACAAGATCAATGAGGGCCAGAGTTTTTTTGGTTTAGTTTAGCCTTGGGCAGAGTTTGAGTTTATATGATGTCAGGGTAGACTGAGGCTTTTTGCTGTCGCAATAAGTGACTAAGGATAATAAAAGCTGTTGAATGATGTACACTAATCTGTGTTTCTATCTCTCTTCCTGGGTGATCTGTTTAATTGTCTCGTGCTTCACTGATTTATCAGATGCTGCTGCTTACACTCCTAGCTGTGAGAATATGATGTGTCCTTGACAGACACGAAATGCTTGCAATTTTCAAGTGGAAGATACAGCACAAATAAAGAAATCTACCCACCTAGGAACAATGAACTTTTTTACCCTCCTTGATGTTACTAGATGCCAAAGTAACCACAAGCAACAGATGACACTTGCTAACATTTGTGACTGTCTGGAAGAGCACAGCTCATCCCTCCAGCTCTTCCGGCTCAGCAGCAGCCCCGAGGTGCCTCAGTCCCTCCCCTGCTCCAGGTTCACTCTGGTACTCTGGAAAATTACTCGTTTTGGCTGAGATTCTCCTTTATAAACTTTTAACAATAGTCCATCTCGACTGCCTGTGGTGGATGTGAGAATAACTGTGTTGCAAACGTCAGGGTGCTGAGCTCTGACAAAATGTTACTCTTTGTGTTTGCAGAAGGAACCCCAGAGCATAAACCGCTTCCTCTGGTGTGAGCTCTGGTGCCCAGCAAGTGCCTCCATCCTGCTTCTTACCTCCCAGCGCAGAGCCAGTCCCCAGCCCAGCCTTCCCTAGCCAGCTGTGTCTCATCCCAGCAGTGATAATGTGAGAGCAGGCAGGAGGATGTGAGATGCGCAGTGTTTGCAAGGAATTGTGAATTGTGTCCTAGAGAATAGCAGAAGACCAACCTTTCCTTCTCTGCAGGAAGAAATGTAAACTGTGTGCCTCCCAGGATGGATACCGCCTTCCCTCTCTCCAGAATGTGGTGATGTGGTGAAGCCAAGCTTCCTGTAAAAGGGAAGGGAGGAGCAGAGAGGAACAGACTGCTGCCACTATTTTTAATGAGATATGGAGCTTTGGAGCAGCAGATACATTACCGTTCAGTTGAAGCCAGTCCCCACTGGCCTTAGAGGAGCATCTCCTCACCCTTTTTCTTCCTGCTACAAAATGCCTCACTGCTGTTTCCAAGCTAATAGCAGCAGCAGGGCATCCAGTGTCACCAGTTGCTTTCCAGCCTACTGACAGTGTGCTCCAGCTGCACAGGGAAGCAGGGGGCACTCCTGACACTCCAACAGCAGGGAGCAGATCTGTGGCTGCTGAAAGCCCAAGAACCACTGCAACACTTCTTCAGAAGTGGTTTTCCACATGCAGCGCTGCAGAAGAGCACTGTGGGGTCTGGGGCTGTGCACATATCCTCTGTGTGTGTGTTAATTTTTGCAGCTGCATAGCATTTCGAACCAAAGGATAATGACCTTTATGCTGCTGCTGTTAAATGGGTGTTATCTAAGAGATGATGGTGAAGCTCATGGGTGATGCAGTGATGGCACCTACCCGTACTTACTGAGGAATTGCTCCTGCACTAAAGGCTTTGTCATGTTCCCTCTCATGGTGTCTAGCTGATGAGTGTTAAACAGAATTAACTTCAGTCACATCTAATTAGCTGCTCCTTGGCCAACATGTGCACCTCAGAGAGATTCTCATGTAAATTTTTTGTCTTATTTTCACTAAGCTCTAAAAAACTGACATGAATGAAGGAGTGGATGAAAAGGACCGTGCAACTTAACTGCTGGTGGGATTCATCACTGGTGAGATGGAAATGGCTGCTGACAGAGCTCAGTGTCAGCAGTGGTCATTATGCTGCAGTAGAACGTGAAAACATTGCCTTCAATTTAGCTGCTCAAGGTTTGCTACTTCAGGTGAGCTGCAGGGGCTACGTTCAGTGTTTGGTTGATGTTTGTGTACCTCATTATGCATTACTATTTTATTAAGACTCAAGAAGGACTTTCAAAATATCACAGGATTTCATCTGGTAAGGAAAATAATTTTTTCCAAAGCTGTCCCGTGACACATGGTTTGTCTTGTGAAGAACCATTAGTAAAAAAAGGAATATGATATTCATATGGAATGGGCAGATTAAACACTGGGGATTAGGAGTGTCTTGTATAGGAATATTTGTGAGATACACGTGTGCCAGGGAAGGACCACAGACCCAGGAATTTGGAGTAAAAGTACCACATGTCTTGTGTCTTTGTCTTTAAGTCTAGATAGACAGCGAGCTTTCCCCATCATTCTGCTGAGGACTGTGCCAGTTTGAATGCCCACTGTGGGCCACCAGTTGAAATGCAAACCCAGGACAGGACCAGCCAAGGGGCGTGGGGCATTGAGGGGCTTTGCACCGCTGCCTCTGTGAGATTGGCACCCTCAGCACACTGCAAGGAAGTGGTTCAAAGACAAAGAAGTTGCATTTGATTGACTTTGTTCTCATGAATGCTACCTGCACAGCAGCATCGGGGCTCAGTGAGGGAAGGAAGGGGCAGGCTCCAGGTGGGATTTGGGCCAGATAACCCCGCATGCCCCTTAGACCCCACAAGCCAGGAAGTTCTTTTAAAAGCAGTGTCACTCCCTTTCACTTTTTTTGTTGTTCCCTCTGGGCTCTGGAAACACGCACTTTATAGCTACACAGTAACTTCCCTGAACTCTATCTGGAAGATTAATGGCTTATTGAAGAACAGGCAGGATTTAGATTGTCATCGAGAGACCCATAAAGTAAGCATGTAAAAAGTGTTATGGAAACAGAGCGCGGCCCCTTGGCGCTTTCAGGGATGGAGGCTGGGCTGCACACATGCCCCACATCCAGCTCTGTGCCCCTTTGCCTGGCACAGCAGGAATGGCAGTGGGAGTCATTATTTGTCCTGGGAATTAATGGGTCACTGGTGATGCCTTTTACTCTAAGTGCACCTTTGCACACAAACTGATTTTTTTCCAGGCTAGCTGCTGGTCTGTGTGTGTGTGTGTCATATGTCACTGGGAGTACATTAATGGCAGTCAGGAGCATTTCTTTTGGAATCCTCGCAGATATCCCTAGTGATCCAATTTGAAACACTGCCTGGAAAATGATTAACTCCTCTCTTTGGTCTTACACAAATCTGCTCCGCTGTTTCGGGCCAGGGCCAACGCATTCGTGTAGACATCCTCATGTTCTCCTCCTGGGACCCGTGGTTTTAAGGAGCCTTGCACGTAAGCTATTGTTACATTGGAAGGCCAAACTGTTCCATTTAAACCCTGGTCCATAAAAATGACTGTGCAATAAAGCCTTAGGGAAAGACTGGGTTTCAAGCAGCCAGCACGACAGTGAAAACAGCACTGTGCTCCAACGTCAGCTATTTATTGGCCTTTTTTCCCTCTTCTCCCAATCTTTCCACAAGATTTGCCACTGGTGATATTTTTTGTGTAGAAATAATGAGTTCATATATACCCTCAATGCTGTGAGGTTAGTTACACAGGAACTGGATTATTTTGCAAGTTCAGTTGCTGTCGCTGCTCCCATGACTTTGAAGATTGCCTGAAGTTCACTTTTTCCCCATGCTGTCCCTGCATGTTAAAGTACAGTGAAACAAGTTGAAACATGAATGCTGAGCTGTAATGACACAGCTTGCTTGTTTAGGAAGCGTTTTGCTTGGCTAAGTGCTTGAAATAGAAGCTCTGAAGTCTCATTAGGGCAGGTCATGTTTGCACACACAGCCCTTAGAATTACAGAACAGTTAAGACTTTTAAGATCACCTAGTCCAACCATCTACCTATCACCAGTATTGCCCACTAAACCATGTTGCAAAGTACTACATCTACCCAGCAGCATGGTGTGATCCCTAGATACTTGTATTTTCTCTCTTAAAGGCTTTTCTTTGCCTTCAGTCACATGTGTCCCCAAACTTGGGTACAATCACAACAGTGCCACACCAACACCGTGTCCCTTCCCCACATGGGGCAGTCAGAGAGCTCTCGGGCACATCAGTGTGGCTCCCAACCCAGTGAGGATGGATCTGTTGGTTAGTTGATCTGACCACTGCAGAAATAGGGCAGACATCCTGGCCTTGCGGATGCCTACACACCTTATTTTCCTTGCAGTACCCTTGGGTGCTTTGTTAGCAAGTATGAAGCAACTGGAAGTTGTAAAATTCTCTCTTAGTTATGCCAATAGACTTCAGAATAAACTGCAAGTTGATAAAAAACATAAAGTAAGAACTGGAGCCTGCAGCCAAAGGCTCACTGTACTGATGGGGGCT
The DNA here is from genome assembly GCF_951394365.1 of Tetrao urogallus. Classification (NCBI taxonomy): domain Eukaryota; kingdom Metazoa; phylum Chordata; class Aves; order Galliformes; family Phasianidae; genus Tetrao; species Tetrao urogallus. The sequence goes on from NC_136822.1 coordinate 7,588,017, forward strand.
CTGAGAGAAGTTTCATTGTAGAATGTGGGTGCAGGGCAGCCCAAGGGCTGCACCCAGGCCTTTCACATCTGGAATGGCCATAAGTGGTGGTGGTGGTCTCCTCGTGAGCTGAGAGGAAGGTCTGGGCTAGGGTAGAGGGCACTCATTGGGCAGGCCTTCAGCCTCTGAGCCCACAGCATGAGTAATAAACTTGTGATTTTCTTCATAACTGCAACTCTCAGATGCCATTGCTCACAGCTTTATGCTTTTTAACACCCCCTGAGGCATGTTATTACTCCTTAGCAATCAAAGCATGGTACACTTTATTGCTTAATTACATATCCCCAGTTTGAGTAACGTCTCCAGTTGCTAGGCTTGTCAAGCCCTATTTAACTGCTAATATTTGCCTTCCAGCTCTGAAAAGACCAGTGAAAGATGTGCTGAGTTTATACAGTGTGTATTTTGTCATTGCTATATCTTGTACTTTACAAAGCTTCTTTTGTAGGATAAAAAACAAAGTGGAGAAGCCTAGCACAGTGTTACCCAGGTTGTACTGTCTGGTGGTTGTGTCCATGTTCATGCACCAGGGATGCAGCTGGTTTGTGGTGCTGATCACAACCACAACCTCCAGCACGTGCCAACTGACAACTGTTCTTTCCCACAGACTGATGTCTGCTTCAGCTCTGTCTTGTCTGATATCTCTGATCCTCTAATTAGGCATCCTTTCATTTTGCTTTGTGTCTGAAGATGATACCAGGTCATCCTCTATTCTCAGGAGTTTTGATATTTCCAGTGACTTACAAAAAGGGCAACTCTGTCAGGCATTTTGTGACCTTTAATTTAAGAGAATGTCATTCTTGAGGATGACTGAGGTCATTTAGTCTGCTGTGTTACTTACAGTGATAATTTTTGCAATTATGTTCACTCTAGAAAAACAAAGTACAGCCTTACAAGTATGCACTAATGAATTCCAAAGTGACTTCCTTTCTGTCCAGGCTGTATAAAAATAGAACTCTTTCTTCTTATGTTTGCTGATATTTAATGTGCACAGTGAAGTGCCCCAAACGACCCAACTGGCCTTCAAAATCAAGGGGAAAAGAACACCAAAAATAACAAACCTTGTGATTAATAAGGTTGGAAAATGGTATTTAGGTCATCCTGAAACTATTTATGAATTCAGGTCAATTTCTGTAACTAGTTGCTCTTGGGATTCATTTTTGTCTTGACAGACTCTGTTCCCTTTTACTTCAGTCAGAGACTGAAACTGGGAATCCCTGAGTCAGTTCCAGCCTTTAGTTGGGTGGAGCTGGATAACCCAATCACACTGAATTACCAGTGGCTTGGATTGTCTTAGGAAGAAAGGGCATTACACTCACAATTTCTCCCTCTGGACCTATGTCCTTACAGTACAAATTACGTTTCTCCTGAGCCGGAGAATAAAAACTGAGAAATACTCTCTAGCTCAGTGCTTAGCAAGTACTCACAAGCAAGAATATACCAAATTTCAATTCCTATTCCAGTGACTGTTATTTTGATAAAATTGCACACTAATATCAAGATGCTCTGAGATTTGGCTACTCTGAACAGTGGCAGCTAGGCATATCTCATCTGATATGAGATATGGATTCCTTCAGGACTTGAATAAGATCAGCCTACGTTCCTTGCTTCTTTGATCTAATGAGGAAATTAAACGTCCTGTGTGACCTTCTCTAGTCTTTTCAGTCTGTCCTGTATGCAGAAAAGAAGGTGGAGCTGGACTGACATTTATTTTTCTAGGAAGAAACCCATCTCTCTTTAAACTGTTCTTTGGCTTTTTCCATCTGATTTATAAACATGTTCTTTTACAGCACCCTTAACTAGAAATGAGTCTAGGAGTTTTGATGAGAATGTTTTTGTCTTTTTCTTGGTAGCTGCTTGTACTGGGGAAGCTGCAGCGGACAGAATGTCAGGGAAAATCCTATGAAACATCAACCATCAAACTTAGATTTTTGGACTGGTTTGGGAGAGAGGCATTGCACACCATGGCCTCTGCCATTTTGCTCACTTCCCTTATAGACCTGTTTTTACTGGGCAGTGGAACCAGAGCCAAGTTGGGACTCTGGTTTAAACAAGCAGCCCTCTGCTCTGTCCTGCTCAAGTAAGAAGGAACAGATGTCATGTCTACATGTCAAGATTAAAACCATTTTATTCCTACTGCGTACAGTAACAGGTCAGTACGAGACACCATGGTAAAGTGAAACACTTCATTAAGCTTCTAAAATGTCCCTGAACTCTTCTGTTTGGATACTTTGCATATGAATGTCTTAGAGGGAACTATTACAGCATTTTAAACTTGGGGGAAGTAACAGGTGTCTAATCATTCTCTGCATGCACATGGTTGCTTCCTGAATTTCACATGGTAATTGATACTATTTGCTACTTTAGGTATGTGACAGGTTGATACCCGGCCTTGGAATCTCATTCCTGTGCATGTGAGGAGGTACTGATGTTGGAAGGGAAACATGTAACATAATGGCTTTACATCTGTAAATGAATGTGTGGCTTACTTTGCTTGCTGGTTGACAGAGAGGATGTGGGAAGCAGGATAGTTATTTCGAGGGTTTCCCTGTAAACAAACACAGGCAAGAGAAAAGCAGCAGCCTGTATTGAAGACATTCTTGTCGATTTAGTGAACAAAAGCAGGGGATTTGCTGCTTGAGCTGCTGGGGCACTGATCCCATGGCTCTGCAGAAGTGTGAATGTTCACTAAATGTGTTAGTGAACATTAAGTACACATCAGTACTTTGTATCTAGTGTTCCTGCCTGATTAAAATGACAAACCCCACTGGAAAAGTCACTTGTAGGTGTGTTATTAATTGAAGGACAATTTTAAACCTTTTCAGCATTTTCAGCTTCCATGACTGGAAGGAGTGTTTAGGTTCTTTTTTGTACCCCATGCTTGCAAATTTTCTGCCTCTGTGTGGACTGGAATACCCTGTTGCAGTAAGAAACTAGTCAGGCTCTTCTGATCAAGGAATTAATAAATGTGGTGACGTGTAGTATGGAATCCTCAATAAAAACATGTCTGTTTAACAAGGGCTTTGTGGGTTCCCAGGTCTGTTGTGCTTTAGGGACTTTTGTCTGTAGATGCTTGCAATGTATCAGGGATATGAGCCTTCCAGCTCATGAGCTGCTTAGGGAGGGTTAAACTAGAGAGCCTAAGGAGATCACAGAACTTGAGTTTTGTTGCTGATTTCTCTGGGGTGGCTGAGAAGTTTCTGGTATTTAACACAGCAATGTATTCTTTGTAAGGCAATACGTACTGCAAACCCGTAACTTGAAAACAGTGCATGACTCATCACATTCAAACATGATATTCTGTTGTGCATCCCACATGGCTGCTGGGTGACCTACAGATCACTGTGTGGGCGCGTTGTGTCCAGTGTATCCCCAGCTGTGCCCAGTTCACAGAGGATGTGTGCATATGGGACACATTTGCTTGGGAGCCTGGTGTTTTAGCTGGAAGAAATGCTTTTGAGCTTTGAAGGTTAATGTTTCAGTCCTTGATTTAGCCAAAATGTCCCATGATGGTGCACTAAGAGCTTTGAGGTTTGCTTCAAATGAACAGTGAAGCATGAAGCAAGAGGGAGCAGCAGGCAGATTGCAAATACCATGACATGCACAATAACCCGCCTGCCACGACCACTGGGCTGAGTACAACTTCCAGAAATCCACAATAAATCTTAAATATTCTGAATTTTTTGTTTGTTTCCTTTCTGGAAAGCCAGGAAGGTGTGCAAGCACACTGCCAGGAATTCCCTTTAACTGACCATCCCTTCTATCATCACATATATAGAAGCTTTGCACATAAATAATTCAGTAGTCTTTAAATGGACATTAAATGTTCTAAGAAGAAAGTTTAGTGAAAGCTGTTACAGTCTTTCAGATTCTTCAGTAAATTTGTCTGCATGTGCATGTTTGTGCAAGCGTTCATATGTATGTGTAATCATATGGTTCAGGAACAAAACCTCTGCTTAACAGCAAGAAAGGCAGCATCAAACCTCCAAGGTGATCTAAGAACCAAGGAGGTAAGTTAAGTACAACGCTAATTTCTGCTATTTCATATGGGACATTAATGTCTGTGAGAATGGCTGTTCTGTGGCACAGTACAATTTTTGGGATCTCTAGTATACAGTGCTTTGGTGAAGGGCTGGAAGTAAGTCTTCCTGAGCACAGTCAGCAGAGGCGCCAAGCCATAGCAAACTGAAGGCGGAAAGAATGTGTAGGTTTATTTTCCATGATCTATTTTTTTTGAAGGCTACAGGGTATATTAATGGGCCTTTCCTGTTGCTTTGCTTCCCAGGCTTTTGTATTGCTGGCTGTCTCAGGGTAGCAGCAGCTACTTGGAAGTGGAAGGAGAAAATGCAAAAAGCAACAGTCAGTGGTTTGGCTTTGGGCACTGGTTTTCTAATATTGCTGGAGATGTATGAAGACACACTGCCAAAGCATAATTATTACCTGGGGACCTGTCCATGGAAAGCAGTGCGTAGGCAGAGACCAAGTCTCAGGACCTATTGAATTACTGGTGAAAGATGGTCAACGAAATGTGGAAATGCACTAGAATTTTCCCAAAGCTAATTTTCATTAAAGTCATAAAGATGGCAATTATGTTTAAAGTTCACATTGTCTTGCTTTTTATTTGTTGTCTGTGTTGCCATAGCACTGGAGCCGCTTGTGAAGGTAAAATGAAAACGATGCGAGTGTGTACAGTGCCAATGTGTTCCCTTCATGTTCCTGAGGGCAGGAGAGCTGTGGCTTCGTGCAGGTGTAAGCCAGCATCCAGGTGTGCCAGCTGTGGTAAGCAGGCATGTTAAGGTTTGAAGATGTAAACTGATCTCTGATTGCACTGTGGTCTCTGGCTAAGAAAGCTGAGTGAGAAATACCAGGATGCTGGCAGATTATTCTGGGCAATTGCTATTCTGTGCTGTTATTCTCTTTGTTTGTATTCTTGGAGATACTGTGCTAGATTTGGTCAAATCAAGTAACAACCATTTTATCTCCATATCTTCCCTATCTGTGGGGAAAAAAAGCTACTTACACAGAAAAAAGCTTACTAAAATATTTACAACAATGGACCCAGATATTGTCTTGATGATGTTGTAAGCAGCTAACATTTCTTGGATAATCTCATTATGATATTACACTTTAAATAATTTGTTCTCTGCTGGTGCAATTTGCACCCTTCTGTTCTGCTGAAATGGAAGGACACATTACTCTTTGTGCTGCACCACCAAGCTGAGTGGAACTCGGTGGCTGAAATCCTTGGGCTAGTGTGCCAGGTGCCTGGTGTGTGCCAACATCACTGCCAGCCATGGGGTGCTGCCAGAGGTTGGGGGTCCTCTAGGGAGAGCTTTCAGGTGAGCAAAGAGATGGAACTGGGATAGCTGAGACCTCTCCAGGCTTTGGAAACCGCCAGCAGCTGCTTGTTCAGTGGATATAACGTGTGCCATGCAAGCAGAAGATCTGACTGCACTGTGTAACCACAAAGCAGAATCCAGGAGTTGCTGTGCAGTGGTATTCACTAAGGGTGGCTTCAGGTTATGCCATAGGTCTTTGGGGTACTGGTTTACTACTGAAGTGTCCTAAAGTCAGTGCCTGTGAAATTGCTCTGCTCATGTGCAGCAGTTCAGAAGAATCCACTCTTCTGGGCTTGATGAGAGCAGATCTGGTTGTTATGGGCATTTAATGAAGACTGAGTTTTCCTGTTCTTACGGGATGGAGTCACTGTGCATGAGCAGCAAAGCTGGCTCTTCAAATGCTCAGTGCTTGTGGAGAGCAGTCATGCTGATGGCACACAGTGAGAAGAACCTCTCTGCCTTGTTGATTGCGTGGCTGTGGATGCAAAGGCCCCACATGCTCTTGGAATGTCTCTCAGTGGATGTGAGCCCAGATCTGTGAAATAAAAGCATGATGCTGTGAAATAGACTCTATGACATCTGTGTGTGTATAGAATTTATATCCCACTAACTTGTGCAGTGTGATTTGAGTAATCTGAGACAAAGGTGTCTCTCAGTTGTAATTCGTGGCCATATTTTAAAGGTTCTTGCAGCCTAATCTACATTTTTTCTTAACTGAGCAGAAATTCAGGGCGAAATAACCACAAAAACCTCAACAGTAGCTTTATCATTGAGAGTGTTAGCAGGTGCAGAGACACTGCAGTCTGGTTTTGTTGGCATGGATGCTGCATACAAGATTCCTTGTTCCTGTTGTTTTTTTTAATTGTCTCTGCTGATTTGTTGTGTGGCTATTCTTTTTGTTTTGTTTTTGTTATTTGTTTTCAATTGTTTTATAATTTAGGGACTTGGTTGAATGTCTATCGACTACTTAAGTCAGTCAAGACTGGATTGGGGTATTTAAATGCCTTACCCATATAGGATTCAACAGGAACTGGGCAACAGGAACTGGGCAACTTAACATATATAAAGCTCTGAATGTTACCAGTAGTGAAAGAAACTGGATGATGCCTTTTCTGTCTCCAGGTTGAAATAGAAATGTATTCCCATGGGAGCAATAGAGAAGAGCACTGCATGTGTAAGGTGGGTGTATGTTGCTGTGAGAATGACCAGACCACCAGCTCAGTGCAAACTGGTCCCAGAAGAGCTGTATGGGAGGAGCTCTCCACGTTGTTGCATTGCTCACAGAGTCGAGCCTTCTGCTCTTGAGGCCGAGTGCATGGGTGCAAGGAGTGCAGTCTGGTTGGCTTGTTGTGTCCGGTGTTCCCTGATGTTGTCTGTTACAGCTCTTCTGGTAGAGCAGATGGAATCTGTCTGGGAGTGTGATGTCAGTGTTGAGCTGCTGCAGATGTAGCTGAGTTTTTGAGCCCTCATATGAAGAAAATTATCTGGGGCTTTAGATTTTAGAGACCCACCAGGGAAGATAGTGAGTGTGCATGAACTTGTGAAGGAGAAAAGGAGCACTCTCAGCAGCAGAGAAGACTTAGAAGAAGGTACACATGGCAAATACCTGGAGCATATGTACACGCCCGATAGGATGAAAAATACTGCCCTCCAACTCAGTGATATTCACATGAAAAAATACTTTTTCCTCCTATAAAAAACTGTCAGGCTACCTTTGCCCTGGAGCACTCTGTGTTTGGTGTCTGAATTGATGATGTGGGTATGATCAAATTCAACCCGACAAAATAAGTCAAAGGATGTGAAATCCTCCTTTTCCCTACATTTCTCTGCGGGGAAACAAATGTCATGTCAGCTTAGCAGAAAGTTATTTTGCTGCAGGTTGAGACTTTAGATTTAGTGAAATTGCACAAGAAGTTTTCTGAAAGTGAAGATACATTTTTGTATATATATATATATGTGAGTGTGTGTGTATAGATCTGCATGCGGTTGTTAAGGTGTGATATATTAAAAAGGGATTATTTGGTGCAGGGAACTAATTCTTCCTGCCCTTCCTGGTAGTCATCTTGTAAGAAGATGACTTTTCATTGCTGGCTGCAGGGTTGGGCAGAGCCAGCAGCGCTGGAAAGTGCTGCTAGCTGTTGTAGTCTGTTTTTCCTGTGGGCAAAAAATGTGTGTGTGGGGAGGAAGACAGAGGTAAGGACCACGTCTGATCAGGAGGCCTGTGTGATAACTAGCACAATACAGAAAAAGGGATACAAGGAAAACATCAGGTAAACAACAGTAACAACAGTAAGCTATAATGTTATACTGGAGGACTTCTTTCTTTGGTTATGGATGGTGAAAACAGGGGCTACAACAGACACTCCATGAACTAAAACTCTGCAGCTTATTTAGACCTGAAATATGTGGTCTTCAGTTTTGCTACGTTATTTTAGGTAACACACCACTTAATTTTGCAGCCTTTTGAAAGCAAGCCAAGGAGAAACCCAAGGACAATCTGATTGACTGCTTGTTTGCCTTAGGAAAGATGCTTTGTGCTTCTTTGCTCTTTTCCCTAGCCACAAGTAATGTGATTATACTAGGGTCTTGCTTACATTTAGTCTTCAAACTTTTCTAGCACATAGAAGCAAGAAAAAGGTTTCTTTCACCCAGCTTGGAAATTTTCCCTGCTGAGTTATAAACGGTGTCAGCATTAACATTTGTGTGTGTGAAAGGAAAGATCTTTAAATGCCAAATTTGGAAAGAGGCACACTTGCAGGGTTAATGAGACCTTTTAATCTTGTGATATGTCATGATGGCCCCGAGCTCTCTCTGGGAATCCTGTTCTAAGGACAGTCTGTGTGCTTTCTTAGGTGTGCGCAGCATTGCTGTGACACAGTCTGATGTGAACTCACAGAGGTTTTGAACCAATTTCCAATTGAGATATCAGCAGAAGAATTTGGAACAAAATCAATGCAATCAGTGCTTTTTGCCAATGTGAAATGGTATAACCCAAACGTTACAAAGGAATTCAAATGTGAAATTACAAAGCTGTTGGCTGTGGTTCATAATATGTGACTTTAATTAGCCTTGCTGCCTAAGGAATAGCAGGTAGCAAATGGATGCCAGATATTAAACGGATCTGGGAGGCTCTAGGTGTGTAGGGAAGGATTTCTACTGGGAAAACTGCTAGCAATTAAAAAATAAAAAATAGAATGAGTCATCATGTATACACAGTGAAGAGGAGAGGTTCACATAACCTTTACACAAAGAAACCATGCCTTACATCTGTCATGCTTTTATATGGTTTTAGTAATTAAGAGGATAAGCCCCAATCTCTCCTATGTTAGAGTACCACAAATCAGAACTGTATAAACAAAAATCCCACCACATGTAAAATTCCTTTCTGAGATGAAGATGGAGATAAAGCAGTAGTTTTTCACAGTAGAATGATTGAAAGCAATTAAAAAAAAAAAAAAAGACAAAAAATGACTAGGATATATACTAGAAGGACAGAAGAGAAAGTGTCATATAACCTCATGACTAGTTTCTGTTTTTCTTAGCCTGGAAAGGCAGATCATGGCAGTTTATACTATCGGAGGAGGTATGGAAAAGGTAAACAATGAAGGCATAGGCAGTATTTCTCATGACATGAGAACTATAAGAACACAATGAAGCAATAGGTTGGCAAGATGAAAACAAACAAAAAAATTTACTTTTTCCATAGAAACATAATTAAATGGTGGCATGCCTTGCCACAGGATGTTTTGAAAACAAAATGATTCAAACCATGATTAAACAAATCAATGGAGGAGAAAGCCACAAAGGGCTCCTGTGCACAAATGTGTAGATACAGTCTCTGGCTGAGGAAGTTCAGAGCTGGGAGGATACCCCAGGGAAATATCATTGTGTATACTTTCTCCAGGCATCCCAGCTGCTGGGAGGGAGTCAGGAGAATCCAGTGGGTCTCTGCCCCGACCCTGGGTCTGGGTCTGTAGTATTGCTAGAAAACCTCCCTGGTATATTCCAGGAAAGTTCTGTCCTCATCTAGATTTCTGCCCTGTGAAATTCTGAAGAGCAACAGTCCCTTGGATAGGCACTGTAGATTGGAGCCAGCAGGGCCGGAGGTTCTGAGGCACCTGGGAGTAGCATAAGCTGGCTCCAAGCACTTGGGGCTTTGGTAACATTTCTGATTTCTTTTGGCTCTAGTACAACAAAGCTCTCTGGGTAGGAAGAAAATTGTTCTTGAGGACCATTAAAACATTCCCTGATGGCCAAGAAGATCAGTGGTATCCTGGAGTGCACCAAGAAGAATGTGGCCAGCAGGGCAAAGGAGGTAATCCTTCCTCTTTACTCTGTCCCGGTGAAGCCACATCTGGAGTACTCTGTCCAGTGAATGAGGATGCTTATGAATTAGAAATGCTGCCCTTGTTCAGGATCTAGACCTTTTGTAGACAGAACTCCTGTGATGTCAGGGGGAAATTTCTACAGAAACAGTGGTGAGGTGCTGGAAGCTGTGGATGCCCTGTCCTTGGAAGTGTTCAAGGCCAGATTGGATGGGCAGCCTGGTCTAGTATTGAATGTGGAGGTTGGTGGCCCTGCATGTGGCAGGGGGGTTGGAGATTCATGATCCTTGAGGTCCCTTCCAACCCTGGCCATTCTGTGATTCTGTGATTTCCTTTTTTTTTTTTTTTTTTGGCTGATGTCTTGTACTACTCTGCTTGGGCTTTAACAAAGGGATGGTGGTATCTGTTTTTAGCTTTGTGCTGTGCAAATTGCTCTTTGCATATAAAAGACGGTAACATTTGATTGAAATATGATAGTTTTGCTACTGCTGGGGATCTCTTGGAAAAGTTTTTATATATAAATGTGCATATGCACACACATACTCCTCTTGCAAAAAATCTGAGCCCAGTGGAGGCAACGGTGCAGGCACTGGAGCAATGGGAAGAGAATCATAGAATCACCAAGGCTGGAAAAGATCATCCAGTCCAACTGTCTGCCTATCACCAGTAGTTCCCACTAAACCACGTCCCTCAGTACAACATCTAAATGTTTCTTGAACACCTCCAGGGATGGTGACCTCACCACCTCCCTGGGCAGCCCTTTCCAGTGCCTGACCACTCTTTCAGAGAAGAAGTATATCCAACCTGAGAAATTTCATCAGGAATGGCTGGCAATAAGTAATGTATGCGATGATGAAAAGGGAACTTGGAAAAGCTTTAGGTCTGTTTAGAAAAATTATCTCATGCTTTTTAAAAATAAAAATAATAAAATTATGAAATCTTTGAATTCACAGTTATTTCCCCAAAGAGAAACGAGTACCTACTTATACGCAGTGCAAATGGAATCCATTAACCTCACTGTGGATGAGGCAGATTTATTTTCTTGCAAACGCATTAAATCAGAGAAAGGCCTTTCACAAAAATCTGTATTTCAGTTTGCCTGCTCACCTTTAACAGAAGAATCTGACAAATGCCAAGCATGTATTGATAGAAGGAAAAAGGAGGAAGGCCTTACATGATTTATTAGGCATCATCTTGTGTTAGGAAACTTAACACCTTTTCCTCACTAAATGACATTTGCTCCAGTATTTATTATTTTGTTATTTGTTACGTATTTTACTGGCATATGGGAGTAGAAACTAAATTCCCTAATCTTTTGTTTGCAAGAACACTTCTGAACACTACAGATCTGTGAGACATTTGCTGCTCGCACTTTTCTGCAAATGCTGGAGATCTACGTGACAAGATATGCAGCCCAGTAGCTCAGCAGAATCTCATATGTGAGTTCGCTTAGCACCTGTGGATGAGTATTCAGGTCTTGACTATGCATTGCTGTTTGCTTTCCAGAGCTGGGAGGAAGCCACTTCTTCAGCTCCTTGACATGAGATGGTTGCTCAGGAAGGCTGGCTTATGGGCGAACCTGCCTGACCCCTCTCTACTGAGTGCTAATGGAAAGAATTAGTTAGTTTCCTGAAACAGCTTTATCTTCTAAAGTGATTCAATCTTTCTGATCTGCTGGATTCAGAAACTTTCTGACAGGCCTCTGCTTCTAGTATGTTTGAAAAAGTTGTTTTTATTACTCTTTATGCCTATAGCAAGTTGTACTTCATGCCAACAAGGAAAAAGTTTTAATGTGCTTTTACTTCTAACTTGATGGAATACGTTCCTTTTTCTATTTTCTCCACCTGTCCATGTCTTCCACATTTTGAAGTACCTTTCACTTCTAAGAGCAGTCCTTACTCAGGTGTTTAACCAGGCTGTCTTCTTATTGTGACTTTCTGAGTCATATTTCTTTTTCGGTCATGCGGTCCCTTTATGTGATATTTTTGAATAACCCCTCTGCCGTGTGCTGTCACCCTGCTCTCGTTGCTGCTCTTTTGTATCTTAACTGTTTCCATTTTTCCGTAGCTTCGTTGATAAACTTTAACATTCCTGTGGTGGAATTTTGAGTTGTTCTGTCTCTTATAATGAAAGCTTAGAGTGGATTGTATTGTGATCATCAAATAGCAGTTTTTCTGTGATTCAACTTGACACAGATTCTGTGCTGACTTATGAATCACTTCTTATGAGTTTTCAGAGGTTATCTAAGAGGTAGTTTCTAAGCTTATTTAAAGTTTATTTCAGAGAGAAGGAGGAAGAATATGAGTCATGCCATTGCATGAGTTTTGCCTCACCAGGAAAGGGGTAGCTGAAGTTCCCACCCTTGCCAATCTGTGCAGTCTCTCTAATCCTCATTGCCACTTTGGTCCCTTTTGCCGTCTCAACTGGGTTTAAACTTTAGTTGGATGCTGTAGGCAGACTGTGTAGGGTTATGTTTTTCTAACTAGCTGCTGCATGGTATGAATGGAAGCACTTGTTTCCTTTTATTTCTATAACTAGTTGAGATGTCTTGTGACCTCCTCCACAAAAATTTATCACTGTATGTGGAATAATGCGTGCCTTGGTACCACAGTCTCCCCAAATTCTTCTGGAATATCATGCCCCACTTTAAATACAGTAGATATTATAAATCAAGTTTGAAGCCTCGACGCTGACTTTGATTCTCGCACAGGAAAAAATAAAATAACAGATTGGAAAAGGCCTGAACTTTTTCAAAGCTCCAATCAATACATTGGCCCTAACCTTCTTAGTCTGGAGAAGAGGAGGCTCAGGGATGACCTCATTTCTCTCTGCAACTACGTAGAGGGTGTTACATATATCCTCAGAAGAGGGATTCAGGAATAACATCTTCAGATTCTTCTTTCAGTTTTCTGATTGGGACTTTCGTATTGGTCTGTAAAATACTTTGAATTGTACTGTGGTGACTATACATCCCATGAGGGTCATGTATCCAACACTTCGAGAGGAACATAGTTTTAGAAGCAATGGCTAACAGCAGCAAGCAACAGATTTAGGAAATAGCAGATCAGGAAATCCCAGTCTGCAAGAAATAGGAATATGTGACATCGTTTCAGTCCAACCCAGCCAATGTGCTGTTTGGCAATGACTAAAAATCAATGAATGTCTAGTGAAGAGTGAGAGCAATTGAAGGTGCATGGTTTCCCTGCAAGCACTCCCCTAGGCTCCAACTGTTTGCGGCTCTGATACTTCCTGATCAAGGCAGAGCACCTGTGTGTTTGGGATCCTTCAATAAATCTCTTTCATGAATTTGTGCAGTTTTTCCTTAAGTGCTTGTAAACTTCTAGCATCCACAGCGCCCCATAGCAGAGTTCCACAGCTTAACTATTCTGCTGAAGAATAGTTTCCTTTTGTTTAATCTGTGTAGGAAAGCCTTGAGATTTATTTTCCAGAACCCCTCAGCAGTGTGTTTGGATCCATGACTGGAGTCCTGAAATTCCACAAGAGAGGCTTTATGGAGACTGAATACATATGCTAAAGTTGATGCTGTAATGATATATCACAGGTCTTGACTTATATTTATGTGCATCAACTAAAAATGGACAGTATCTACAAATTAAGGAGAAGGTACCAGAACTTCGCTGCTCAACCGTTAAGGAAAATTTACCTTCATTAAAAAATGACTCCAGAGGGTTTCCAAATAATTTCTTTGGCAAAAGAGTCCATGCTTGAGTGTGAGAACAGCCTTTACCCAATAGGAATGGTTGTGTGGGGTGTGCTATGGAGGGAGTGTTTGTTGTTTATTCACATTATCTGTGCTTTCAGATTTAGGTAAAAAGCAGTTTAAAATATGGTTTGAACAAAAACACCATACCACTGCCCAGCCCTGCATCATCAACAGGTTTCACTTCCATGTTTCTTGATTGAATATATGCACATTTTTGGATTTATTTTTAAGGCAAAATTGAGTAAAGATTTACATTTCATATCTACAGCCATATGGTTGTCAGCAAACACTTGGGATCCATATTTGCAATTAGCTGAGAAAGAATTGTTTGTCTGAGGAAGCAACAGAACTAATTAGATGGCAGGGAAAAGTCCATAAAAATACCAAATGATGCAAAAAAAAAAAAAAAAAAAAAAAAAAAATTGAGCTATCCTTGAAATTCTATTTGTGTCTTATTTATCTTAGGCTGCGCTATTAATTTAGCACACAAGTATATTTTAAGTAGAATTAAATCATCAACTAGGGTCTTTGTTTTCAATGAAAATATGTACAGTGGGCTAAACTGTCAGCAAGATGTCACACTGGATTTCCTGGCTGGTTTTGATCTTCTCAGAATGTGACATTTTATTTGGTCCTTTCCTCAAATATTTTCACTAAGCAAAATAAATCAAGTAAGTGATCTTTTTCAGTGTCAAAATAAAGAAACCTATCTCTTGGTTCAGGAAAATGTTTGCATTGTAATTTATTAACACAGTTCCTTAACAACAGGTAAAAAAACAAAGGTAAGATGGCTTTTGTCATAAGTTTCTTTTTCTCAGCGAAGAAAAAGATTGCTCCTGTTAAAGTGTCTTACTCTACCTGTATGGAAGCTGATGCTTCAGCAGGCTGAAGCACTGCAGTACTGAGAGTCATGCCAAAAGCTGGGAGGTTAATGAAATTCAGTGCAGTGAGAGGGGATCTGACCTCTAAATGAGCTTCACTCCATTTAGTGTCATGAATCTACCATGACTCACAGCAGCTCATGGAGCTCAAATCCTGGTCTTAGAGAACAAAAGTATTGACCACACAGGTCAAGCAAAGAAGTCAGGGAACAAATTTTACTTTTGTGCAAAGCTAGGGAAAAGGCTGACTTTGTCCTGTTGAACAGCCACTGGGCTCTATCCTGTTTGACGTGTCTGGACCATGCCAGTAACAGCACAGCCTCAAATGGATAGAGGACATTTAGTCTCCCTTTAGATTTCAATGGGGTAAAGGGAAGACAGCATAGAGTTTGTGTGAGCAATCTTTGAAGTCTGACAACTGGAAAGAATTCTTACACTGTTCAAATTAGATTTAAAATACTGTGGCTTTATTTGCTGAAATAATTCTTTCATTTTGAATCAAAAGTCTCAAATGAAAACATTTCTGAAATAAGGATTAATTGAGATAATTGTCTGCACATGATTGTTGTGGAGATCCTAAAAGGCATTGCTATTTCCCTCTCTGCCCAAAGCACACCAGTTCAGTTTATAACTCCTCTGAAGGTCCTGAATTCAAATAGTCTATCACAGCTCTTTGGCCACTACGAAAGATCACTATATTATTTGATTTATTTTTAAAACTATTTCCAAGAATGCAGTATGGTTTTTATGGGAAGAGCTTAGGGAAGTGCAGAATGCCATCTGTCCTCTCCTTTTTGGAAATTCAGCAGGCTGAAAGGATCTGAAAATGGTAGACTTATGTCTCCTACAAACCAGAAGAATGATCTAGAACTTCCAACCATCCCCAATTTGAAGGAAGCAAATTTATCAAAACATTTTTTCAGTCAAAACTGTTCAGCAAGTAGGTGGCGTGTATCTAATGCAGTGCCTTCTATTTGATATGAGGTTCTGTTTGGATGTAGTACTTTACTGCAAGTGATACCTTGGGGGAATAAGGCCTTCACTTTTGAGTTGTGGGTCTTTGTTAGCTTGTTTGTTAAATCAGAAATAGATATATTCTGACTGTTCCAGATCATCTACTTATACCTAAGCAGTAATGAGATAATTTCCCGGGTTGGTAATTTGTATTTAAATAGAGTTCAGCAACAGAGAAAGAGGCACAGGTATCCAGAACCTTGTGTATCAGTTAGAAAACAAGCAAACAAAAGCACCCAACCCTAATTCCATGGGAATAAGAAATATGCTTATTGCAATTTTAATGAATGATTTACTCTCCTTCTCTACCAGCTGGCTTCCTCAAAGTAGATCAAGTAGTATTGACTGTACAGTAAACACATCACTTCCGTTGGTAAACAATATCTATGAATTCATCCCAAATGCATGTTTAGCTCTAGCAATGCTCCTCCCATCCCCACATCACTCATCCTAGATCAGAGACAGCTGAGCTATGGGAAACAAGGTTTGCCTATTATATATGGGATCAAAACCCACAGATTGTTTTTAACTGGTTTCTTTTTTATAAATTAACTGATTGAATAGTAAAGTAAGTGTAATAAGGGATAAAAATAACTTGTCCAAGGTGTTAGAAAATAAGCTGTAGTTTTATAATTTGTATACAAGAGGTGGTCAGTGATTAGATCTGTCGTCATCAAAAACTTCCTTTAGTGGCTTTTCTTACCACATATGGGATTCCCTGAGCATCTTCCAGTAGCACAATAATAATGTGATTAACATCTGCCGCATGATGTGTCTGTTGTCCTCTTCCCAAAGGGAGAAAGCTGTTTTGTAAAGTGTCTCGGCTATGGTTGTCCTTGTTAAATTCACATCACTATTAATTTATGTTAGAAAATGAACAATGAGAAAAGTGGTCACAACAGGAGGGAGTGAGCCTTATGCTCCTAGGGGAATTCCCTTCAGGGTCTCTGACTGTCTCTGGCAGACTTCCGTCTCCAGAGCAGACAAACTCTAGCCTTTACCGCAGAGTGCTCCGCCATGCCTGAGGAATGTGGGTGTTGACCACAGTCTTTCTCACAGAGCTGGATGTTTTAGACATCCTACATGTAAGCTGGTGTAAGTGGATTATCTGAAGCAAGCACTGAGACTTCAACCTCCAGTGGTGCAATGCAAGTTTCTTACTTAAAGATCACATTAATGCGTTCCTGCATGCACAGATTGCCATTAAAATATGATGGGTTTTGAGCTGTCATTACTCAATAAGTTCCAGTATAATTTCTAGCATACCTGTGACTTGCAGGCATCTGTATTTTATGTTCCACTGCCATGGAAGAGCTAAATGAGCTGTTCAGAAATTGATGTAATCTTTGATAAAGATGGGAGGACTGACTTTCCTTGACAGCAACTCTTTAGGAGTAGAGAAGAATCACAAGGTGACAGAGTTTAAATTTTAAAAACAAATGGAAAAAAAAACACAATCCCAATCCAGTTCTAATGTTAAGTAACTTGTATAGTATTTGAATCACTACTTTTCTATACCACTGTTCCTTTGTTGTTATTGTTGTTCTCTAATATCACTTGTGTGCTATACTTTCTGCTTAGAACCAGGTTCCCCAAAATTCTTCAGTCAAACTGGGGTTGCCTTTGAGGTGTTGCATAGGAATTGCCAGGTCATAGCGTGAACCAATGTTGAGCAGCAGGTGAGAATGCATGGCTAATCTAGGGAGCTCAGGTGCAAGTAATGAAACAGAATTACCACCAGATCAATCCTCACCACCTCCTCGCCCTCATTTAAGCGTTAGCATCTAAGAAAGTAGTGTCTCAGGATAGAGATTGTAGTTCTCTTGAGCTGTTGCTGGTCATCAGAAAGGGTGAGCTGTTTTTTCTTTGTTGTTACCTTTCATTGCTCCACAGCGCTTGTATCCTAGTAGAAGGCACTGCTATCACCTTCCTTCACTCCCAGGTGTGAACTAGTTGGTTTGTAGCTGCTAGCTTGTGCTTAGTGCTGCTGCAGAGTTTAATTCTCAAGCACAGAATACGCTGCTGAGATCTTTTTAAACTGGTGTCCTTAAAAGTGGATTTCTAGGTCTCATTTTATGCACTGAAAAAACTGGTTTTTTGTTGGTGTGAGAGGTGATTGGTAGGAGGGAGCATTTATGAGAGAGGTTCTAAACAAGAGAGACTAGCTGCAGCTGGGTAGCAATGTAAGCCTTGGATTGCTCTTCAGCTTATTGTTTGGAGGTTTTTGGCTTGGAGGTTTGTTTGTATCTTGGCTTTTTTTTGTTGTTGTTGTTCTGAAATCCTCAGCAGCATGCAGGGCTTATTTTTGAGGTGATAGAAGTAAGAAACATCACTCAGCAACTTTGTGCTGCAAGACAAGATCTGGGAGCGTAGGAGCTCAGCTTTCATGGCCCCTGCTTGAACTCTGAGGCAACACTTTCCTATCTGATGCAATCAGATAACTTTTGTGCTGTGCAAGTAAAGCGGTATTTTTCCCCTTTCAGCCTACTGTACTTCTCCCTGTTCATGCTTGCACTAAGTTACGCAATCATTCTTGTCTGTAAATAAAAATGAGTATATGTACCATGTGAGAATTTGAATGTAGTTCTTTGATGTGAACAAAGGACTGCTTTCCCATGCCTAGTCATCCATCTCCTATGTAAATAATTCTGATTGCCAAAATGTTACTGTTGGATTTTATAAGCCATTTGTGAGCAGAGGGAGAACGCATCCTTACTGCAGAATGCTTTCCCATCGTATTTGTCTGGTACCACACTTAAAGGGAATGTTCGAAAATATGTTTTTAGGAACTTAAAATAACAGGCAAATCATAAAAATGAGATTGAAATGTACTAGACCCTTTTTTGAAGTGACAGTATGTTGTATGTGAAACTGCAGGGAAGATGTTGCTGCAACCTGAGGCTTTCCTTCCTTTGACTTAGTGGATGGCTGGTGAATCTGAATGGATTCTGGTGTGACTGTCCGAGCAGGTTGGGTTAGCTGAGTCGAAGGGCTGGGTGCAGTTTTTGATCAGGGTTCTTGAGTAAAATGTCCTCGAGTGATGCTGAGGCACAACCGTGCTTTCAGACTTGGACTTCAGAGTTGAAATAATGGATTAGCAGATATTAGGAAGCTGTATCCGTGGCAAATCCAGGCCTTCTAATAATGCGATTCCAACTGTAGTGAGAGAATCCTCAACATTCTAACTTTCACTCATGTGAAATGGCACCACTTAACTGCAGAATGGCTTTGATGCAGTGTAGGCCACTGACCCGGGAGGACCCTCCTGCCTATTTCCATAGACCAGCAGGAGAGCAGCACATCTGCTCACTTCGATGTTGCTCAGTTCTCTCTCACCAGTGGATACCACACACTGTTGACCAGATGACTCCAAATGTACACCTTCATTTGAGTATCAGTATCCAATCTGACTGCTAAGGTATCTTTTTAATAAATTGGTGTCGTGCTGGCAGCAAGATTCCTCCTGATACCTTTTCTTTTCTTCTAGAAATCCACCCTCTCCAGGAACAGTTTGCAGCGTAATGTTTCCTGTACCATTCATATACATTTTTTTAACCATAAAAATGCTGTTGATTTTGTGCTTGATTTTGTTTCTTCTTAGGAAACTAGGCTGTTTTTTTGGATCCCCTTCTTGGACATTCCCTCCTGAAATGAACTGTCAAAAAGACTGACATATTCTGCATAGATAAGGTCTGACTGTAGCATGGAGAGATTTTAGTGACGTTCTGTTTTCCATCTGCATTCGTATCTAAACTAAGAGATACAGAAATCAAAGTGACTTCCTTCAAGTTGCAGAGGGAGCAGATCATTCCAGATAGAATCCCAAGAGGATCCTTTGGTTCCCAGCCCTCTTCTGTAACCTCCAGACCACACTGTCTCCCTAAAGTGCAGTGCAATGTATTTGGCCTGAACATTAAATTGCAGTTTTGGCAATGTAGTAGAAGTTCCCTGGGCTCTCATTTGTGCTATAACTTTAACTTTCCAGATGACTTTCTCATTGTGGTTTCTACAGTCTTCCCTGTTGACTGTGCACATCATGGTGAGCACGGTGTATTTAGAGAGAGGTTCTAGGGCTGCAGTTGCCCATTCTCATGTTAGCTACTCAACACAGTAAAATCTGTTTCTTTGGTACAAAATGAGAGTCACAAAACATCATGTGAACTATTTTGTTTATCATGGCTTTGTCAGTCATCTAGCATAAGTAAATTTATAGTGGACTGCTGCTCCTTTTCCTCCTCCCCCAAGCGTTTTGGGGTTATATGCAGCTGTGATGAACAGCAAAGCCATATTGCTCAGAGAGCCTCTCTGGGCTCTCACCTTCTGTGCCCCTCCACTGTCAGAAGAGCACTAATTACTTGTGGTCAGTTCCTGAATGCAGGGCTAATAGGTGTGCTGGCTGGCCATGGCTCACTGCTACAGAAGCCTGCACCATGCTTGGAAAATGGGAAGGAAGTGTATTTAACTTGCTTGCCATTAAAAGACTAATTTCTTTGCAGTCCTATTAAAGTACAGAAAATGTTGACAGGAAACCAACTCGAACTGTGAATATACCTTTACTGTTTACAGGCAGTATTATATCCTTGGTTGTGTCTGATAAGAATTGTCAGGATTGTGGGTAATGATCTTTGCAACTTGCAATTTAGAAATAATAGAGATCTACTTTTAGATACTGTCTCCTAGAATAAGTTAGCATGTATTCTCAGAATAAAGGATATAAACTAACACTGTACAAAAAAATCTCAGCTAGTCAGTCATAAGACTTCCTCGAATACCTCCAAGTTTATCTAGATGAAAGCATGACACTGAGGCCAGATTGCATTGGAGAAAACTTGTAACCTTGCAGACTTCTTATAAAATTTCTTATGGAAGTTATTTGTGTAAATAGAAATGTCCTCCTGTCCAAGGTTCTATTGCAAAAATCCTTCCCAGTAGTAGTCTTTCTTCTGCTGAGCCTAAAAATCATCTCAGTGTTCCCCAGTATAGTCACCTAAAAGCTAGTTCAGATTTTTATAAAGAACAGGGAAGAAAATTAGCTTCAGGCTGAATGGGAATAACTTCTGTCAGATGAAGACAAGTCCTTTTCCTTGACATGGCACAACTCCGTGCTTTTAGTTTGACGTCTCTTGTGTTTCCCTTTTCTTGTTCTTTCCCTTCACATCATCTGTCTAATGGATATTGTAAGGAAAGAAGTGATGGAATCGAAAACAAAACAAAATTGCTTAAAAAAAAAAATAATGACCTTATATTAAAAACAAAGCAGCAACAACTAAAAAAATCAACCCCTCAGCTCTTCCTCTCAAACCAGCTGATTTTTATGGCTAGAGGCTCCTAATGGGTGAACTTGGAGCCAAAATTAATCCTTTCATGCAAAGATGAGAAGTTCCCACACTGAGTGCTAAATGTCATTACTGCATCTCTGATGTCACACCACAAACATCCAGCGTTGTTCATCTGTACTGTGAGCACATTCCTTTATTGACATTTTTATTTTTTTTCCACCCATTAGGTCAGGTCTGGCAGTGAGGCAGAACACAGCTTAAGATCTTGTTTGATGCCTGTGGCTTCATGTTTGCCAGCTGTTTGTTGTTTTACCTGTCTTGTGCATAGATCGCCTGGGATTTTGGGGGTCTCCTAACCAAATATTATTAAATACCTAAAAGTGGAAAATGTTTAGAGAGTTTTGTCTTGTATGTAGAAGGACTGATCCATATTCACAATCGCGAACACACCTTTTGATTTATCTTCCTTAAACTTGAGCTCCCTTAATCCACAGTATGCGTATATATTATATATATATGTATATATATATATATACACATATATATATATAATGTGACTGGGTAGTGTGTTACAAATAATAATTAAAAAAATCAGATCTGAAACTAAAACCCTTGGTAGCTCCCTTGCACAGATCCTTACTTGGGGTATGAGAATATGAACAACTAGTGTACTGCAGCCATTTGGTTGTCCTTGCTGGTTTTCAGCTTGTCATCACGTACCTTTATATAACATTGTCATTTTTTAAATCCTGTTTATCAAGCTCAACTTTTCAAAAAGAACAAGGCATTTTAATGCAAACATCATCATATCTTGAACATCAACATCTATTCTCCTTGAAACTACCAGTGCATACAGCAAAGAGACAGAAGCTGTACCGTTTAGTCCATAGTAAATATAATAAGAGCTTTTCTACAAGTCATCTCCTAGAGCTGGAAGATGTTACCTCTGTTTTGCTCATTCTTACCCATTCAAATAAGCTAACTCTTTAATTTCTGTAAGACAGAAACAGAATCCGTATTTATTGGCTCCTAAAGAGCTTGACAGAGAAATAATGGACTAGAGATGTTTCTGTCCCTTCAGTTCCAGCCCTTCCCTATAACCACACTAAAAAATAAATATAATAATAACAAGGTTCCAGTTTTCAGGGCTGAGCAGGGTAAACCATGGCATAGAAGTGGGCTCAGTCAAGCTGGAGTAGATTATTCTGGAGATAGACGAGAAGCCTTGTAGTATCCCTGGCAATCCTTTGTGTACAAACAAATAGCTACGATCTTCAGAGAATACATGCATTTGTCCTCTGTTTCAGTTCAGGCCCATCTCCAGACTGAGATCCCAAGTGGAGCATTATCATAACTTGAATCGCTGTTTCCTGGAGGCTGCATGTCTCGCACACTGTCCTGCTGTGGCCAGGAACGCACGAGGCTTGCGTCACCATTGAGAACATGTGGTTATACAAGTGGTATCCTAAGGAGAGGCAACAGCGTGTCCCTCTCAGGGAAGATGTCTGAAAACCTGGCTGTGACCTAAAAAAGACACTGAGAGGCTGAGGAGTTGTTTATGGCGTGTCTTCACTAAGTTAGAAATCTGAATACTGGTGGATTTTTACGAGAGAACAAAGATTACAGGAGCACAGCAAAGGCCTTGTGTGCCCCCTCTAGCAGCAGCTGGGACTAACAATTCTCTAGAAAACAAGCCAAAAAAAAAAAAAAAAAATCCAGCTTTTGAGTCAAAGCAAGACTTGATCTCTGGGTCTGTGAGTTCTAACAAAATCAATAGAACAAAAGCTTTGACAGAGAATTCAATATAAGTTATAGGCATTCAGAGTAAAATATTGCAGCAGATAACAACTTGGTGATGAAAGTAGTTTGAGGAAGAGAGAAAAAAATGTGTGCACAACTTATCAAATCCTTCTACTGAATTTGAGTCTTTCTCTAAGTTTTGAAACGTGGGGAAAAAATGTGGGCTGTTCTTGTGTGCCTGAGTTTCAGTTTGGATTTTCATTGTCTCAGGCTCAATTTCAGAGAAAGCGATTATTCCATAGCTAAGGAAACATGGATGCATCAAGCTTTTAATAACTATGTTGTGATGTGGTGCAGCACAGAGACTTTTAAATTGACAACTCACATTATATTGTGGGTGGTGATATTAGGAATCTCTCATCACAGTGTTGATGTTGCTACCTTGGTGAGCCAGGAAGGCATGCATCATTCTGTATTGGTTAAGGTTTTTTCTTCCCTGTGTGTTTTCAATTAGAACTGAATTGTGGGGATAAAAAGGGCCAGGTTTATCTGAACAGGGAGGCTGTTACCCATTTTTATCTGTGTAAAGGAAAACTTTTAAGTTAATTTTGAGGGTCTCCCAATTTCTTCAGCTTCCTTATCCTCCTTCTGACTGGAGACATCACTTGCACCAAAAATCACAAAACCAGGACACCTATGGTCTTTCTCAGTGAAACTCCAGTCATTGATACAGTCATCCTTGCTTTTAACAACAATAGTGGGTTATTTTGCTTGCAAGCAATCTTAGGGTAGTAATTTAAGGAGTCTTGCCTCTTAATCCTTCTTGCATGTCTGTGACTCCATCTCTGCAGCTCACTCCACCATTTACTTTTTTCAGGTCTCAAAGGCATCTTCTTAGTGCCCACTGATAATATGAGGCCTATGAAACAAGAGGAATATTCAAAGCTCTTTTTAGCTAAACCTGTAGAAAACTTTAGCTGCAGCTGAGCATTTTGTTGGTCACACCAATCCTAGTCAGATAAATGCTAGAGTTCCAGTGCATAGTTTGCTTGCTTTGTATTAAAAGATCCATTTTCAATGTCTCAAAACATCTCTCTTGCTTTTTCTTTCTGTTGTTTGAAATTCCTTTTTGGCACAGTGCTTACATACTTGTTTTGACCACACAGCAGCGCAGCTGAAAAAATTGTCATGAAGTTCAATAAAGGGAAAGTGATAGCCAAGGCTGAGTCATTGCGTGTATGAGAGCTGGGAGGAGGAACTGTTGGACTGTACTGACAAAGATTCAGAAAATGCTGAGGAAGAATCTATCCCAGAGGATGCTGGCAAACTGTCAAGAAACAGAACAAGAAACAAAATAAACCATGGCTCCACAAAGGGATGGAAACCACCCCCCACAAAGTCAGCCAAAGAACTTTCCATCACAACATCCACATTAGACTAATTCTCCCTAGTTTTCTCAAGATGAGGCAGCCACAGCTTTGATACTTGTAGCAGTTTCTTTAAAATATTGATTCAGCAGATATTTAATGCTGGACCATTTGCATGAGCTGAAACATAGGTGCTGCTCAGCAGATGCATGCAGTGGCTGTGATGAAATGTCTTGTGTACTAGGGTGGTGTGCCTGGGAAGGGAAGGGGATCTGGGGGTAACAGTGGTCAAGCAAGCAGCTACCTGTGTAGCAAGAGTCTGATTACACAGCATCCAACTGGTGTAATAGCAGGTCACGGATTCAAAGGACCATTGGGAATAGCCAGGTCCAATCAGGAGACCAGACACACATCCATGGTGACGAGGCAGGTCTGAGGTCACAAGTGTGGAAGTTGAGCAAAGGTTCAGCAAGGTACAAAAGCCAGGTACAGTGTGCCTATTGCATGGCTCAGAGGAGGACCAAATGCATCTCTTAGTCCGGTGGGTGAAGGGTATGTGGGCAGGCAGTGCAGTTGAGACTTCACAGCATCGCTTCTCACACCTCTGCTGTTTTTATGGAAGGATGATCTAAGCTAATGCAGGGTTGTGGTATTGGAGCGGACTTGGACATAAAGAAATGAACCCTTAATGAGGGAAGATGTTGTATCAGAGGATTATAGAGGAGGGTGACTGGAATGCTCAGGGTAGTTAGAACCTGCCGGCCCACTCACTCCAGGCCCTGAGAGCAGAGGAGAGGGATGTGGTGAATCCAAGCAGGGCTGTGTCAGGAGAGCTGCAGGACTTGAAAGGACCACTTCTGTGCACCCTTTCAGTTCTATTGCACAGTGGCAGCACTGTGATTATCTGTGGGATCTGTGTTTCTGAGAAAACAAGGCATAAGACCATGTGAACTGTTTCACTGCTTAGTTTGTTTGCAATTGCAGGAAGAAATCTCAACTAGCACTGCCTGTAGCAACCACTCACTCTGCTCCAGAGGTAGTGCACCTAGAAGAGGTTAATCAGAGCAGACTCTTCCTTCCTACTGTTCTTTTAAAATCCTATCACATCTCTTTTCTTAAGAATGAGAGGTTAATAAACATCTTTACTTGCATTTCATTTTTAGAGGCAGAGTTAACTATGCCTGTGCTACTTGTCAAACATCTGTGGACTACATAATCAACAGAAAAAGATGCTCTGCAGACTAGAGAAATCTGTGACAATTCCAACAACTGTGCAAATTCTCAAAATACGGTGGCCTTTTTACTTTGTGCTGTCCTTGTAAACATGCAAGCTATAGGCACCTCTTCATGTCTACCCACAGAGACGTAGCAGTAATCACTCCTAATTAGCTCCTTGTCTCAAATGATAGGACCATCTTCCTGTCTTCAAAGGAAGATGCAATACACCCTCTAGTAGATGGCTATAACATGGTTACATTGAGCAAGCAAATTTCTTTCTTGTCAATTTTTGTGCAAACTTTCCAATGCTCAAATGAGCAAACAAAACTCCTCAGAGTCTGTTTTTCATACTGTGGGGCTGACAGTCAGGTTCATTAAATCATTGATAGCTCTCATTTTTATGCCCTTTTCAAAACTGTGTATGCTATAATGTATCTTCTAGACTACTCTTGGATACGTCAGTAGGTAATTGATAAAACTGAGCTCCACTCTATAATATCCTGGACAACATAGATTAACAATCAGTGGAGATATCAGGATTTAGGACTTGACATAATTAAGGGGAAACTTCCTCTCTGATAATCATGCACTTTTGGATCGATGTCTGTGAGCTGTGTAGAAGACACTGGCCTCAACTACCAGTGAATTTAACTCTGGTTTCTTGTTTACTTATGTTCAGTTGGGGTTATATTCTGTCTTCTAATGGATATGTTTTTGATTCAAACAAATAAGGAGCAATGTCTTAGCAAAGAACATCAATTTTTGTATTCATGCTTCAGGGTGTCTTTAACAAAGTTTTGAAAAAGTTCTCCTTATTGGGTATTCTGTGTCCTTTGATTATTATTTTCTCCCCTTCCCTGTTGATTTTTCCCTCAAGGACATTGCATTCAGTTATACATGGCAGTAAGTGCTCATTAGCAGCTCCACTAGACTCGTTTCTTGACTTGCGCCAAGACAAGCTAGTGCATTTTCAGGACAGGGGTCAGAACATCCTCTCCCCTGTGTGCTCCAGAACGAGTTGTTCCAAGAAATGATTCTCTTAAGGTCATACTTTCTGACAGAAGACAGTTTAGAAGCGAATGATGGAAATCCTACATTATAACTTTATTAGATTTTTGTTGTTCCTCTTATCTCCCTGCCCATTTTGCTTACTAGTGTTCCTTGTAGAGATCACTGGCATGTCGCTCCTTGAGGATATTGTAGTTTTCTGATAACTGAAATCTTTAGATTTCTTTGTATGGTCCTGGTTGCACAAATTTCTGATAAGGAACACTTCAAAGATTCAGGGAATCTCGTCTTTGCAATCTCCATAATTATTTTGGTTTCCAGTGAAGAGTTTCACAAAGAATAACCCCAGTAAAGTGAACAGAGATGTTCTTCAGGGAGAAAGAGAGAAGCTAGATTTTTGAGCTGCCTCAACACGACCTTCTCTGCAAACTTTATTTTGCAAAGTTATAATTGTCCAGACTGCAAGCTTCAAGCATTAACTTTTCGAGCTTTGTCTTGTCTTGCTTCTATTGTGAGTGACTGCAGTATCCTTCACTAGGTAAGGATAGGTACAATCCTTGGGTTTCCATAACTGCACATCACAAGTGTAGGCCCATTTCTGAGTAATGGAAATACCAAATGTTCTCCAGCTGGGCATAAGATCTCTCTATGGAACTTCAGCATTTAATGGTAAAGGGAATAGGTCTGAGCATCCCTTTCTGGGCAGGGGAACAGTGGGGCTCAACTGGGGTGGGGACCTCCTGGCCTTGGAAGCCTGACCATCTGCACCCTCATCCCCCTCCCCCCTCAACTCCTCTGCAGGCAATGAACTCTCTGGGTGAGTTGTGTCAGACTGAAAACCCTGGAAAGTCAGGATAGTGAAAGCAGGAGCTAATGGGCCTTGCATGTTTTTATCTCCATGTCAAGCCTTTTATCTTCAGTTTCCTGATGATTTGATTTCCCATCTGTGCAGTGCAGAGCTGCAGGCAGGCTGGCAGGAGCCTGGGCATGGTTCCAGTACAAGATAGGTTTCCACGGTATTTGGCTTTCTACAATTGCTAAATGCTTTGATTTTGATGAATTGGCATTTTCCTATGGAAAAACATGCCTTTGGAGACTTTCCAGTCAGAATGTAACCAAGTTTCAGCATATTGCAAAATTCCTCCAGATGAGGATTTATTGTGTAGCTATATTTTTAGTAATTTTACCCTTTGCTGTTTTCTCTGTGTCTTAACAAATAGAAACAAATGCAAATATCATTATTATATACGTTGTAATGAGGTTGTCTATTTTTGCCTACAGAAAAAGGATATAGGTATAGACCCTTAAATACAATACCTGGAAAGTAGGTAAAATTCTTCAGGAGCCCTATGTAATGAAATAGTGAATTTTCAAACCTAGTTTTGCAGTGGAGCAATATGAGACGTCATGGAACATAAAATTAGATTAAATAATTCAGTATTTGCTTAGTAATTTCCTTCTAAAGCAGACTTAGCACATCTTAATGGAATTCATAACTTTGAGCAGACGTTTGTGAACATGTGTTTGTATTCAGTGTTGGTTGATTCTTACTTCATGGACCAAAACACAGCCAGGGCTGCTGGGAGAATCTAATGGTAAATCAGTGCGTGTGAGCAACGCTCAGAGTGGCAAATGCAGCCCTCCTCTGTGCCTCTATGAACACAGTAAATATGAACCAACCATCATTTTGGGCTTGTAACCACAGGATGGCAGATAGGCACTCACCAGGGAAACTCACATCTTTACTTCTGCAAGAAACTCATTCCCTTAAAATGAGTTATGTGAAGTAGCTAGTGCAGGCCCTTTCTCTTTATTGTGTTACAGTTTAATGTTTTTGAAAACCCCTTCTCCTACCACATTTGTACAGAGTCTAGAATTCAAACCACAGCTCATCATTTTGTGTTAAGGTGAGGTAGTAAATGAAGGGCCACTCAGATGAGTTGCATCAACATAAATACAGAATGCATCTTCACCTTCTCAAGCAGCTAAGTTGCCATATGAGCACCATATGGGGCTGCAAGTCTGCTGAGTGTGCTTTCCAGAAGTATGAGACCGCCTCATACCCTCTCCAACCAGCAGCCTCTGGAAAAAGGAAAAGAAATGCTTTGTAATATTTAAGGTTCTGAGTATGATATCTTTTATGCTGTTGGTTTTTTGTTTGCTTGTTTTAACCACATGTATGGGCAGTGTAGCAAGCAACTTCTCTAAATGTTTCCAATGTGTGTAGCTGTGGTGTGTTTGTGATCACCTGCTTCTCAGGGCCAGGACTGAGCTGCATTCACCCCACATAAGCAATCAGCCAAACTGCTTTCCTGCAAGAACTTTAAGTAAATTTATGATTTGATTTTATCCAATGTAATTGAAATTTTGGCTTATATTTTGAGTGCAGCTGGCTTTATGTAAAGCTTCAATGGATGTGTTGAACCTGGGTCAGCTGAGCTGCTTTCAGATGATTTAATGCTGACATCTGCTGTTATCAGGATCATAACTTGTGATCAGCTGCCAGTGCTTCCATATATTTCAGAAAAATTATATTTCTCAGAGGGGAAAGTTAAGTTTATGTTTGCATAGTAGATAACTAAATAGGGAGGATTTTGTTTTCTTTTGTATGTATATCTATTTGTTAAACACAATCTTTAGAAGGAGTCTTGGTTTCTGAAGCTAATGAAGCAGTTTATTAATAATAGAAATTGTTCAAAAAAAAAAACAACAGACTTTGTCAACAAGCTCCTGCTTCTAGCACTATCCTAGGCCAAGTCATTCTGAATTTGGTCCAGAATCAGCTGTTTTTTTTTTTTTCTTCAGATCAGAATGGGCAAAGAATGATCTTTAAATACCAGCTGGATCTTCCCAGCTGTTTGTGACTGCTTCAGTCTTATACTTAAATTACAGATGATCAAAACCATTGATGATTAGTATTCCATATGAGTGTTCGAAGTCCCAGTGCTGCCATGTGTGAAATGAGCTGGTTTACAAAGCAGCTGAAAAATAATCCCAGCCTTAACTCTCTGCTCTGTCCCTGATGGGATGAAAAAATCTAAGGAGAAGGTGAACATCCTTATACTGTATTTTGCCTTGTTTTAATAATAGATTTTCATTTATAAAGTCAGCTACCATTAAGAATATTGACCTGTAATACAACAAAAGCTATCTGGGAACTCAAATGGTTCTGAAAGTGGAATGCAAATGCTGCTTACGGCCATGGTTCATCCTCATCTTTAATGTTATATCATGCTAGCAAAACATTTATAGTGTGAGAGATGTGTGAGTCCAAGTATTACACTAGTAGTTTAAACTAAAGACATGCCAGAATTTTCTGTGGTGTCCTCTGATGTGTATATATAGTGGAGTGAACAACAAAGAGGAAATGTGAGTGTTGCAAATCAAGCTCTTGCTCAACCCACCATCAGTATTCAGGAGAAAGCTTACACAGCTGCTTTTCAGCAACTGCTAATAATAAAGTACCCTCTTACCTTCTTGTACATAATGGCAGTATTCTTACCTAGGTGACCCCCAGGACTTGACTGTCAACATCCAGGTGAAAGTTCTGCATCTTTATTTTTCCTAGGTATGGATTTTACTACTCTCTGACTTCAAATTTTGAGATTTTTAACAATGTTTGCTTACTTGAGGTGCAGTGTATTGGAGACCATCACCTTTGGCTCTGACCCCTTCTGTTGTGAGGATGCTATGAGTTGGCTGGAGGATAGGGTGGCTCTCAACATGGAGCTAGGATGCAGCCAACTGGGAAACTAGGAGTGCTCCTGGATGCCCAGCCCAGAAAAACCTGGCATATACTCTTCTACTTTTGTTCAGCAATGACTGAACCATGACTGTTTGCTCCAGGGAAAAGAGGGTCTGATAGTCAGTTCATAGAACCACGGAATTGTTTGAGTTGAATGGGACTTCAAGCTCATCTAGTCCAACTGTCCTGCAATGAACAGGGACATCTACAGCTTGATCAGGGTGCTCAGAGCCCCATACAGACAGACCTTGTTCTTAATTCTGTTTGTTTGTTTGTTTGTTTAAATAAAAGTAAATACATTCCATGATTTTTAAAGCTCAAGCCTTGCAGGAAATTTGTTCTGTTTTGAGCTGGATTCAGCTGGGGAGGAGTCCTTTTTAAGCAGAGGAAAAATTTCTGCAGAGATGGAAAGCCATAGCGAAATGACAGATTTAAAAGTCATCTAAATCTTCCATACCCTTGTAAAACTTGTCATTTTATTGTTTCTCATTTGAAAAAGAATTGTAACAAGAAGTTCTCAGGTTATACCAAGTCCAAGCAAGTACATAACTTGCAAAGTAAGATAGATGTTCATGTGAGAACCAGAGTCACTTTCAACTGCAATGCAGAACTCAATCCAAATCCTTTTTAAGCTTTTAAAGAATTACTGTCACTTCCACAGATTCCATTGTGTTTGCTGTTCAATCTTGTGTAACATGCAAGTAAATTAATTCATCACAAGTCTGTAATGTTTTCTGTTTATGTGCCTATATTTAGCCTGCTTTATTTGTCAAGGGTGATTGTGATTCATTCAGCTGCTGGCAAGTAGGCAGAGCCCTATGTACTTTTTGCAGTGTGCCAGAGCACTGAAACACAGAAAACCAAATGATCGGGCTGAAATTGTTCAGTTACTGGCATTTTCACAATGAAGACCACTTCTTATCCATTGTGTAGTTCTTCATTGCTTCAAGGATAAGGATCTTGTCCAAACAAGATTTTGCATCATCTGATCTATGTAATAACAATCTGAAGGCAGTCTTGAAATCCAATTTAGACTAATTATGACTGTTTTTACCTCTTTTTTTTCTTCCTTATCCCTTTAGTAGAAAAACCTGGTTTCTTTGGAAAATCCCATCTACAAAATCTCAAGTAAAGCAAAACAAAACAAAAAAACCCACCACAAAACAATCACAGTTGTTGTCACCCTCAGTTAAATAGAAAAAACTGGAAAAAAAATCAAAACCAGAAACAATTAAAGACTGAAATGTCATTGTGAGCTGTGGCTGAAGTTCTTTCTGTCTTTTTGCCTCATGGCCAGTTGCCTTTGGGTTGTCAATCCTGGAATGGGGCCTGGGGTGGGGTGGGACCCAGAGTGCACCCACACAAACAGGGGCTCTGCTCTGTAAGGGAGGAACAGCTCTGGACTTAGGAGTGCACATGGGACTATAGGTACTAAATGTATTTCTGATTATGTGAAACATTTCATTGACTATAGAAACTTTTTCCTGTTTCAGCAATGAGGAAGAAAATGGAGGAACTGGGGGGGAACCTCTTTAAGGAGGAAGAAGTGGTGGTGATCAAATAACTGCTGTTGGATGTAAGAGTAACACAGCAAGTGTGCAACCTATAACTCAGGTGCATTATCTCATGCCTTCATTTGCTGCTTAACCATGTGTCTTTTTCAATTCTCTTTTTTTTTTTTTTTTTTCCTAAATAAATTGGTTGCTGTCATCTTCTAAAAGTTTCCTACTGTCTGAGCTGCTGCTATACTTCACTATCATACTTGGATAATCTTTTTCACGTTCCCTGTATCTTTATTTTGTCTCTTCAAATTCTGTCCTTCAGTTCTACTCTGTCACTTGAGGACTTGCTGCCTTACCTCTTCCAAACTCTTTCAGGACTGTCCACACTTTCATAGTACTTTCTTTCTTCCACTTATGGGGGGAGGGGGTGAGGGGGGGAAAGGAAGTTTAATCACAATGTCAGTTCCCCTCAAGTCACTAAACTGCAGGAATTGTGTGTTCTGGTTATATACAGTTGGACTGATCTAGTATTTTTCAGTGACTCTGAATCCACTTGACTGAAGGCTACTTTCACTAGAGACAAAATTCTTTTTTTGAACTGTAGCTAGAACAAGCTGTTTGATCCAATGATGGGAAACAGTTGATTCTGATCTTTCTTGACCTCTGTAGTTTTGGTTGAATGTTGAGTCATGAGCACACTGAGCATGTATTTTTCCCGTCAGCAATCAGGTCAGTTACAGTTAATTAAATATATAGTGTTGTCTTAGACAAGCCTAGATGTTGGCATGAGAGCTTAAACAGTTCATAGTAAAACTGCTTATCTGCATGAATAAAACACTTCTCTGTCACTGTTCCTACATAATGGACACCTAGGATAAGCATCTCACTTTAACTATTGGTTCCTGGCTCTGGCTAATGGCCATGTGCCTCCTCCATCTAACTGCTGTAGGAACAGACAGCTCATCTCTTCTGTGGCAGCCAAATGTGGAACACTCAGTATGGAGGAACAGTGAAATTCTACCCTTTCTTTTTGTTTTGTTTTGTTTTGTTTAAGCAATGACAACTTTAAAAGTATGCAGCACAGTTAGATGTGCACATCAAGAATAGGATGTGGTCCACCTGTCATACAGTTCATGCTGGGGCTTTGCTTAGCAGGACTTTATTTATTAGCGGCTTTCTTATTTCATTTTCTTCCTACGCTTGAAGCTGGAGTGTTCTGCTGACTCACTGGGGATTTGAAACATGTGGTGCAAGTTGTACACAGATGAGGAAAAAAATCAGCCTTGTTTGAATAGCCATTCTTGATAGGATTGGGCAAGCTTCTTCAGTTCACAAAGGTTACTGTATTACTTTGCTTAATACCCATTAGCTGAAACTGGAGAACAACTTTTCTTTAGAAGCACTTTTGGAGAGAGATTTAGTAGTGTTTGGATTATTTTCTGCCATGAAAATGCACACTAGAAACTCTCTTATGTACAAATGGTAGGATTGAAGTGAAGTGTTTGACTGAAACTTGAACCTTTGTCTTAAGAATCCTCAAATCTCTGTCACTGAATTTTTTGTGCTTGCTAATACCAGTAAGTGTTGGTAGAAGAGAAGTTGAAAATGGATTTCAGCTGGCCTATGGTTTGCTAGAGGAGCACAACTTCCTCTAGCAACAATAACTTCCAACAATACGAGAGAGAAATCTCACTTTTTTTGTTGGTATGCAAGTATTGGGAGAGCAATGCCTCAAGAATTATATAAAGGACACAGAGAAGAGTTTTTTGTTTGTTTTTTTTTTTTTTTCCTCCCTGTCAGGTATAAGGATTTCCTTTTCAGAAGGAAAACAAAGAAACAATAATCATGCAGTATGAAGTCTAGCCTTAAATGAAGAATTTTTGTGTCACCAAGCAGACTGCCTGAGAGCCTAACAGTTTGCAGGAACTTGCAACAACAAAGCCTCCTTTTGCTGACAGACCTTTGATAAGATACATGGAAACAGTTTGAAAGATGTTACAGAGCATATGATGAACAGAACAGTGGTTACAGGGATCTGGTGGCACACCACTGAGGTATCCATGCACATCTTGATTTCTCTAAAAATTCAAACCCAGCCTTATCAATTTTTTTCTTGGGGACTTCACTAGCCAAGACTTCTTGAGTGCCTAATAAGAAACATTAGGCAGCCTTCACAATGCTGCTGGGAACTTCTCAGCCTCCTGTGAGAATACAGAGGTACATAGCTTTACAAGCTGAGCCATGTTTGTGCTTCTTCCTCAGAGAGGCCTTTCCTTAAAGAAAGAAATCACATGCCTAACTGCACTGAGGGTCTGCTTTCCGTTTTCCTCTTTTCTTTGAGATGCGTTCAGAACTTCTAAGGCTCTGTTTGTTGTTTTCTCTGATGGAAATTACTCAGCAGAGAACAATGCTGAGGAAACAAAACTGTTACCTGGAGTAGATGTGGTTTTGACTGAAGCTGTTTGCCATTTGTAAATGTTTCCCTGTCATTGACTGTGATCCTGAACCTGTTTGAGGTGAGACTACAGTGCGACCAGTATTCCAGTTAACATAAGCTGGTTCTTTTTCTGAACCACTTCAGCTCAGTGACTTTTAGCATGGTGTTTAAGGTCCACCTATACTTTATCAGTTTGAAAAAAAAGTTAAGCTAAGATAGTGTTTTGGCTAATCTTTGATGTGTTGACTTTCATATAACTTCATAAAGATAGCAATTTAGCAACCTGCTGTGAGAGGATTCCAGTTATCATTTTTAAAAGTTACTTCTAATTAAATTCAGACAGATCTAGGAGACTCAGCATCTAATCCATCTCTCTTGCTAACAGTTTTGCACTGTTACACTCCTCTTCCACTTTGGTGCAAAAGTGTTCCTTGTGATGATAACCATCTACAAACGTAACCCTCTCATGACAATGGCAAAGTTGCATCGATCTTCTTTGCAGCACTTTGCCCTGCATGGGCACTGTGTTTCTGCTACATTGCACGTCACAAGTGTCTCCTCTTTGCTTTGGACAGAAGGCAGCTGCTTTTCTCCAAGTGAAAGCCTTCCTTCAGAAGCCGCTGAGTTCAGCTGAAGCCTGATTCAGAAAATTCTTGGAAATTTCTTCCTCGTCAGAGTGTGCTCTGCTTTGCTCTTTGACACAGTAATATTTAAAGTGTTTTCAATGTGAACACACTGCAGTATATCCTTCACATGTTTGGCAACATCAAGAATGGGGAATGCACGTCTGCAGCCATGGGAGCTCTCACAGGAGCTTTCCATGAATTTAAGCCCCAGATGATGTGAAATTGGCCTTTGGATCTCCGGAAGTTGCATGAATGATAAATGTCTTTTCAGGCTGTTTAGGATCACGTTAACTGGATGTCTTTTTTTTTTTTTTTTTTTTTGGTTGTTGCTTAACAGATATAAAAACCTTGCTTCAAATTTTCTGCGGAGTTGAACAGATTGGTATTCGCAGGGAAATGAAAAAGAACTTTTAAAAATCTTCTACCCTGCCTATAATATCAGTAGCAGCACATGTGTGAACAGCTATTGTGTCACTGCCTCTGTGACATTCCACCTTCATTTTGGTGGACTTGGAGAAAATATTTATGGGGGAGAGGTATCTTAATGGGGGACTCCAATGAGCTGTATGCACAGACCTCTGGCTCGTTCTGTACTGCATCAGCTGGTACTGGGGCTTGGTACTAGGTTTAGGGACTGAAACTGGGGTTGCAGAGGCAAGTGCAACAGGAAATCTTTCCCAGCATTACAATTAATGCACTGATTTTTTACAACTTCTCTGTTGATACTTCTTCCTTGTTTGCTTTCATCTTCCAGCCAAGTTCAGTTATAATGATTATAACTCGCCTATTTAAATCCCCTTTGCTATTTAATTAGTTATTGTATTTTCCTCATATTTATTCTTCAACGCTAATGCTGAGATTTCTTCAGCAGCTGTTATGTCTCATTGCAGGCTGGCCTCTTCTCCTTAGTGAGGAGTATGAGTGTGATATATATTTTTGTACATGCTTTTTATGATCACAGTCTCTTGCAAATGGCTTTAAGTTCTATAGGGATTAAAGACAATACATAAATCTCTGATTATGGTTATTATGACTATTCTAGCAAGAGCTGGCTGAATAACAACGATCTGACTTGCTACAGCCTTTAAGGTTTTGAAATTCCCTGTTGGAAGAGGATCAAACTTTCCGCTGTCTGTGAAGCAGAGCTGTTGAGACATCCATTTTCATATTCTCAAGGTCAAGCATTTCTTGAGATTTTTCTCTATAGCATCAGTTAAGACCTCAGAAACCTACCCTAACTAAATGTAGGTTGTCTTCACTGAGCCTTGCAATTCTAATAATGTTCTATTGAATGAAATAGATTTAATAAAATGTGTTTTGATGGTTGCCAATGTTCATTTCCAGAGTTTCCCCATGGTGGAGAAAATAACATCTTATATGCTCAAGCTGTGCTCTGATAAATGTGAACTTACTGTATTTACTTTTAGTGCTTTTGAAACAGATTTAATATTTTTTGAAACAGCTCTTAAACTGAGATGGGGCTAGTAAATAATTAATAAGAATTTGCATTTTGGCTGCATTCTTTAAGAGAGTTCAGTATTGGGCCAATTTGAACATCCTTCACCCTTGGTTTTGTGTCCTTCTTCAGTCATTCATGTGGCACTTACCTTGGATATCTTCAGCAACCAGAGAAAGCAGCTCTTTAAAATTTATGGAGACAGCCACCAGATCATGGCAATATGCAAAAAACGTGGTGTTGTAACAGAATTATGAAATGGCCTCTGGGACAGTGGTGAGTTGGGAATCAGTCTCTTGAAAACTGATTTTCCCTTTGTGTCCTCTGCAAAACCAGCTGATCTCTCCTGCACCATCCTCACCAAGATGCAGCAAGCGGTGCTTGATTTGCTGTGAGGAAATGGGGCCAGTGTGCCCAGGCGGATGCAAACTGTGGTCTGCGTTGTGTCAGCGTGGTCCTGGGGCATTGTATGCAAAGACGTGTGAATCTCGGTCTTCCTCGCTGCTAGTGCTCCCAAATGCACAGTGCAAACCCACATGTGAAGTGTGGTTAAAAAATACCAACAATAGAACTGTAAACATGAGTGAGCACTGCTTGGTTTGTAGGAGTTAGGGATTGACTCCCCTATGTTAATTGACACCCCCTGGGTTAATCACTCATTTACTAGAATAAATGATCACCATTCAGTGCAGCATGTGCTGTGAAAAGAGTAACAAAAAAGGCAAATATCTAAAACCTATTGTTATGCTAAGGTAGATAAGCATGGAAATAAATCATCACAGATTGAAAAGCAGTCTGCTACCAGGATATGTTTTTTAGGTGTTCTGTTTTTGTTTTTTTTATAGTTCTCACTGAGCTAGGAGAAGGAATAAAAATAAAATCAGATCTTGAAACCAAATTTCAGCTTTCAGAAGAATGTGATTAGAATATTTGTTTATCCTCCCACCTCCAACGTGCCACTTCTCTAGGGGATTCAGCTATTGCAATCATAAGAATGATTTTAATTTGTGGGAAATGCATCTTCATTTTGCCATGCTTATAACTTGCTGGAGGGAGATGAGACCCCTTGCTATCAAGTACTTTAATGGGAAACTTCAGTTGATAGATTATTGGGAGAAGCACTTCGGTGTGATCTGTAGGAAATTAAAAACACCTCCAGTGTCAACAATGGTGTCATAGCCCTGAGGTAAATACTTATTGCTGTGTTCTTATCTATGATTGGAATCCTTGGAGTTGCTCATGCAAATGGAATGAGTGGAATTGTCAGTCTCTACCAGCTGTGATAAAGTGGTACATCTGGGGAAGGTACCTCTACCAATCACCTTACGTTTCTTAATTCTTCGTTGCTTCCATTAAAGAGCCCTAAACCAAAACCTTTAAATCAAAATAGCATTTGTTAGGAAAAGTCTAATGGGAAGGAAAAAAAAAACAACTGAGATGACATGTTATCCTTCTATTTTACTGTAATTGTGTAGAACTTGTGCAAGTAAGAATGCAGTGGGTTCTTTACAACTTTTTCATCACAAAATGTATCCATCAAGAATATTTTTGGTGGAAAGATGATCAAAACTACCAAGGAATGTAAAAAAGTGAAGGGGAAGAATATAAAGAAAAACAAAGAGCTAGAATTAGTTTGCCTCAGGATTCTAGTTCACTAAATTTTAGTCTGTGACATTTTTCTTTGGCATGCAAACGAATACAACAAAATGCCTGTTTTAAAGTATCACAGCGGGGAGAAAAACGTTCCTTGTCAGTGACAAATTGCCACTGTACAAGTACTTTGGATCCTGTTGGGGAGTTGCCCAGGCTCTTCTCAGAGCGGGCCTTTCTGTCTATTCACTTGCCCTAGGGTCAGCCATAGACCTGTACTGGAAGACAGTTCCAGAGGCTGGTTTACAGCTTTGGCAGATACTTGTTTTCTGGAATCTGCCCTAATCCTATAGAGCAGAAGCCAGCCTGTACACCTCTTCAGCAGAAATTCAGTTTCACAAAGCACCGACATTAGTATGAACTGCCTGAATGAGTGTGCGCAGTGTCCCTCATCTTAGTTGAAGAGGTGTTGGTTGCTTCAATCGAATATAGCCTTGGAATAGCCCAGATTCTGGTTGGATGGGCTCTGGGTAGCCTGATCCTAGTGATTGGCAACCCTGCCCACAGCAGGGGGTTGGGACACGATGATCTTTAAAGTCCCTTCCAGCCCAAGCCATTCTGTCAATTTATGTGTGGGGCAGTGTGGTCAAATTCACAGCAGAATGCTCATTTTGAATCCCAGCATCTCATAGGCATAGTTCATTTGCTTTTTGCTATTTACAGCAGTGATTTTACTTCAAATGCAGCTGAAAAACTGCAAAAAGCTTTCTGTTCTCTTCCACGTAGAAGTCGAGAAAAATTCTTCTCAGTATCAATGCTTTCTGCAATAAACTGCTAGAGACTGAAAGAAAAAGCTTTCAGTGCAGACATTGCCTTCATAGATTCACAGCAGGAATTTATACAGTGTTTTACTTCTGCTTGACCCAAGTCTATGCTACTCATT
Source organism: Tetrao urogallus (assembly GCF_951394365.1). Lineage (NCBI taxonomy): Eukaryota > Metazoa > Chordata > Aves > Galliformes > Phasianidae > Tetrao > Tetrao urogallus. The sequence continues at coordinate 7,626,247 of NC_136822.1, forward strand.
TCTGGTTGAAATCAATACAATTATATTAGCAAATACTGTTTTGTGGTGTGCTTGTGAGTGTGTGTGAGCACAGGACTCAATACCAGAGAAATGTGTACAGACATTTCCATGGTATTAAAAATGTTACATTTCATCTTAAGATTTAAGTTCACGGAGCATAGGTCTAAGCTCTGCTAGGGTATCTGGTTAACGTATGCATCTGCATTTAGATTGTACAGACGAGGAATACTGGCCTAAGTAGGACCTGTTCTTTGTCACTTGCTTTAAAGAAATGCAGAGCTTTACTCTGGCAATGACACCTGATTCTTTTTCTTACACCTTGCTTGGGTTAATTATTTTGAGACTCTTGAATTTAATGTGCTCTGTCAAACCTTAACCAGGGCAGCATCAGAGACCACACGCTCAACAAAGCAAAGATGGCTTTCTTACACTCTCTGCTTTCTCATATCATCTGTGCTCAACTGAACATCATAATTTTGATGGTAACAGGAACATCGGTTTGAAATCTAATTCCTTTCAGTTCTTTGGTCTTTTTCAGATGCGTTTAATGGGTGGTAGGGATTCTCTGATTTAATCTTCCTGTTCTTGAGTGGCCTTCTGCAATGTGAGTTCTTAGGAAGGAAATGGATTTTCAGACGTTACTAAGTGACACCTAAGAGTCTTTCTCTTGGTGAAGAACAAAGGTGCCCTGGGAATCCAGTCTGACTGGGAGAACGGAAATTTTCCAAATGTGTTAGACTTCTTTTTGTGAGCTGGGGTCTGGTGAAGTTAGCACACAAATCTGCAAGCCTTCCACCTAAAATCCAAATGATCTCAGTACTGTATAGGTAACTGCCTTCGCCCATTCTTGATGTATTATGGTACATAACATGGGGTGCCCAGCCCACACCTCACACAAGCTTGGGGCTTGGTGCAGGAATTATGGTGTGAGTTGCTGCATAGGTGGAATGCTGAGTGCCTGGATGCTAGTTTAGCATGGTTTAGAGGTGACTGTGTGGAGATGGAGGAGGAGCCTTCTGAAGTGTAGAAGGCTGCTGAAAAAGAAAGGGAAGAAATTGTGAACAGAGTGAGGGAGGCATGATGGGCTTAAATTGTATTGGGGTAGCAGTTTGGGTTGTTAGGAAATCTTTCCAGTGGGCAGCCTAGCAAAGTTCTGGCATAGACTAGAGACGGTTCTATCAGGGAAGATTTTTATGCAACAGTGGTTTAGGAATAACTCATTCAGCTTTTGAGTAAAAGGATGGAAGGTTGGGACTCAGCAGCCTCAAGAGATAGTGCTTTTGCCTTTGTTTTTCCCAACCGAAAATTCCTTCTAGAAACTCAGTGAGATTCCATTTTCCTGCACCAAAGCATGTGATCAATGCAATGCACATATCATACAGGATGGGGAAGTCAGCTCCTGCTAAATGCAGAAGTCAGGAGATACTTTCTGAAGTGTTTCCACCTTACTGCATCCCATCCAAATCTGACTTGTGCCATCTGTGGTAAACAGGCTATTGGCAGCTCTCTGTTAAATGGCCTTCAAGGCTAATTCAGGCCCTGTTTTAGATTATTCTAGTCTTGCTGCCTTTGTGTCTGTAGATTGGCTGATACTGTGTATGTAAAAGCATTATACTTTTCCCTGCTCAAGAGCAAGCTTGTGCATTCTCTCTAAAAGTTCATGAATTCTGTTCTTTCCTGTTGATGTTGGCAAGTATCTATCAGAAAGCGCACTCTGTGTTTTCATTGTGGCCATCTGTCCTGGTATTAGCAAAAATGATTGCATAATGCAAACAACAGAATCCTTTGAGAGGGGGGGAGAAAGAAAGATACACAAGTCATGTGGCTGACATGTACCGCAGTGATCCAAATAATTATGGAATCAGAAATAATAATAATGTATTAGATTTCTCAAAGGAAAAATGATTATTCTTCTGAGGAACTATTAAAAACACAATATACAATAAAAGCACCCAACTGTAATACAAACGAGTGCCTGAGGCTCCAGAGCACTCATAAAACAAAGCCATCTCTGTGCATCTTTACAGCAAGAAACATAATTAAAACACCTTTCCTGACAAGGTAAGTCACTCTTCTTTTTGAGTGACTCTCACATGGCTCACCTCTAAGGGTGATCTGCTCTTGCTTGACACTGGATGGTCAAAGATCCAGCAGGTCCTTGCTCCTGTACTTTTTGCAGTGCATTTGAGGAAGCATCTGTAGGCACTGATTTTAAGTGGTCTTTATTTCAATGGCACAGATGGGAAATTTGGTTTATTTGTCATGATTACTGAGCTGATGAGTCATACACGTTGCTTGAAAGAAGGTAAAGTTTTGTTGTGGTGGGGAGTCTCAGCAAGCACTGAGTCCAATCGAGCTAGTGGGAGAAGATGCAGAAATCTGCAAGTAAAAGTTCAGCTGCCCAGGGAAGTTTTTTTGTTTGTTTAAGCAAAATTTGCAGCCATCCTCTGTTATTTCATGAAGTAACTTCAGGTTATTTGATTTTCTCACTTCAGCACCATTGGCACAAGCAAGCATTGTTTCTGGGGTTGTCTGAGCACTGGACTGGGGTATGACTTTGGGTGACTTTTCTAGAACTTGAGTATTGTGAAAACTTTTGTAAGGAACGCATCATCTTCACAGCCTTTCACTAGTTCTGTTTATGATTTTATCCCAGAATTAGTTATTTTAATGCCAAAATATTTAGTTATGATATTTATAACAAAGATAACTTACTGTCTTTAGTAGCAAGTGTTTTGTTTTTTTTTTCAAACTGTTTGTCTAATTCTGTCTCTTGACTTGATAATGAATCGGATGAGATCCGTCTATTGTCAAAGGCAGAGACAGAGAAAGGGCAGCTATGATAACTACCTTCTTTGATCTTCATATGCCACGCTTGAAGAAGAGCACACAAAGACTATACCTTTATGTTTTCAGTAATTTACAATAACCAACATTAGGTTTATTATGCTGGCCAGTAAAATGTAATTTATTTTATTCTCTCAGAGAGAGACTCTCAGCATATGATGTGTTATGGTTACTGGATAAGAGGATCAGCGGCTGGTGTGATTTATATGCACTCCCCCTAACATTTTGCCATTTTTTTCCCGTATATGGGAACCGTGAGGATAAAGAGGGAAGATTTGAAAACTAAAGAATACACTTTTGATCTCCAGGGAAACAAGCTTTCAGATAAAAGACTCCTTGCTGCCCCTTTACCAGCACAAGTGAGACTGGAAAAGGGACTCCTCCCAGAGAAGATGGATGGATCTTATGGTAGCAAACATTTAGTCTTAGATGACATGTTGTGCTAGCTTTGGTTCCCTGTGAAACAGCAGGGCAATACGCTTTTTCCTTTCTAGGCAGAACTGCTTCTCAAGGCAGCAGTCAGGTCTTGTTGTGAGTGCGGTGTTCATGACGGGTTCTGCAGGAGGCCAGAAGCCCCCTGGCTGCTGAGGTTGGTGTGAGGCTGGACAGTATGAGCTCCAGGGGACGATAACTCTTCTGGCCATTTGTTCTCTGCTTTGTTTTCTTAAAGGCTCTGCCAGAACTTGGAAGGAGGAATAAGTAAGATAGTAAGGACAAGAACACAGTGGTGGATAGCCCGAATCCACAGTGGTGGGTGGCCTTTTTGTAGGTTTCAAGGTACTTTACTACACTGCTGTTATTGTTGCAATAATGAGAATATTCCCAGTGTTAAGGAGCCTTTCCTTATGGCAAAATAGAAAAGCCTGGTTTCTTCATCTTTCTGACTGTAAATGCAAGGCAAAACTCAGTGGTCTGCTGAGCCTCAGCTAAGTTCTCAATGGGAGCTGTGCCAGGGGAGCATGTACAGGGGCAGCACCAGACAGATTGTCTCCTAAGTCCATCCAGGTTAAACTTGGATAACTCAGGAGGACAAAAAGAGATCCATAACAACCTGGTAATGCTACACCAGCTTTGCTCTCTGAAATTCTGGAAGTCCTTACACAAGCAAAATTGAAGTACAGTGCATTGTACAAACAAAACTGAAAGACAGGGAAGCAAATTTCAATAAGGAAGAGCATACAGCGCAGGGACTGCCTGAAGCAGGGCTCCCTGGCCCTACACAGCACACATTATTAAGAACCCAGAGAGCACAGCCAAGCCATCTCACTTAATGAAAGTCTGATGCTGTGGAAGAACAGCAGTGAGGGACACTGCTGAAAGCATTGCTTGTACGAAGACTTGCTCTTCTTCCCTCTCCCTTCTCCATATTTCATAGTAACTAGCAAAATGTGTATTACGTTATTGCAGAGGAAATTAAACCAGGCTCTTAATTGAGGATGATCTTGCAGATGAGCTGAAAGGAGCATCCTGTCCCTTATGTTCACAACTCCAAGAGGATCTCTGAGAACAAAAGCTGGGGAAAAGGGTGAGATACTCGTGCAGCCCTGAGCATGGCTGTGCTGGACACAACTCCAGAGCTGACTCAGGGTAAGGGAATATTACAGCATGTCCTGCCTCTAAAACAGGACAGCTGTCCTGCTTGCTCGTCCCATCCTACCAGCACAGAATCACAGTTTGCCCTTAAGCAAAGGGCTGAAATACAGCCCTTGTCACTCACATTTCAGCTCTTGCTGTTTCATTCTGGCACTTTCACCTGAATGACTGAGAGAGACAACTGGTGTTTCAAGAGCCTTCCTTTTTCTTTCTGCTGCAATAAGCTTCTTTAGTTCTGCATGCTCTTATAGGCACAGACATGTGAGGGAGTCTCTTTTTTACTGTGGTGATTATCTTGTCTGCATTTTTTGTTTTATTTGCACAACACACATTTGTTACATTTTCAGAAACAAATAGATGGTACGAAGACAGAGGTGTTGGCTTTTACAATGATGATAGGCTGGACTATGGGGTGAATCTTTACTGGTGCAAATGAATTAACGTGATGATTTCGTGGAAAGCCTACGTAGCCAAAACTCCATCAGATTCCTTCTCAGGATTTAACCTGCCAGGCTCAGTTTAGCATGCGCTGAAGTGATGTCAGCTCCATTTACAGCCCAGGAATCACCTGTTGCTGGTAACAGGAAAATAGGCTGCTGACCTTGTCAACTCTCAGAAGGTAACTGTGAGCTTGAGAGTGATCTGTTTCCCATCCCACAAATGCCAAGTGGCTGCAAAGCAGCTTTAATGTGTTTTATGTTTCTGAGTGAGAATGAAAGCTTAAATTTTTTATCTCCATGTACATGATAATAGAAAGTATGAAGGCACACCACAATGTTCACAAACGTTTAACTTCATAATTTTTTACCTGGTCTTCCATCATTTTTGGAGTGGGAATTGTTGTGGGACTTTTTTCACTATTAGAGACTGACAATGTTGTATTTTGCAGATCCCTGGAGTAATAGCTCTCTTCACTTTTCAGGTCTTTGAGCACTGAAATAGTTGGTGTGGATACTTATTATAGAAGCAGAACTGGACAGTAGTTCATGCGTCATTGCTTCAAGCTATTTGCCCAGACAGGTAGATGTTTCAGCATAGGTTATAACTGACTCACATTTTGAAGGTTACCTTCACATTCTCTGAGCACCAGAGACCTTTCCTCCTTTCCGTTTGTTTTATTAAAGGCTTTATAAAAAAAAAAAGCATTCAGGAACTCCAAAGTCGAAGTGAATTTGCTTTTATTCTTGTTTCTTTCCCAAAGGAATCCAGCTCTTGCAGATACTGAAACTGATAGCAATAGATAACAAATCCAGTGTCAGACTGAACAAAACCCAGGTAGCATGACCAAATGAATCTTGTTTTTTTAGTCAGAGACCTGTCAATTACTTCTAAAGAATTATGGACCAGCAATGTCATTTTTCCTCCAGTGACACGACATGGAATATCAAAACTCAATCTACAGAGTTAAAAACAACCCTTCAACCCACATTGGTGCTCATGTTTTGTGGCTATAAGTGCTCCCCTAATGGCAGTGAAAAGGATGGTGAGGACTACACTGCTGTCTTGAGTTCCATGTTTTGTTGGCTCTTTTATGGGAAGCTTTGTTACGGGCTGAGAACTGCACAAGTTGGCTACAGGGTGATGTCTTGGTGGACCTTGGCCAAACTACTTGGATGCAACTGCTAAGCTCAGCATCCTGAAGTTAAATCTTTGCATCCAGATGACAGGTGGTAAAAGAGCATTTGGGTTTGCTGTTCTAGTTATACTTAGACGCTCCATTAGCACAGATGGAATCTGTAGCAGCACAAATGAGTCCTTTGGAACAGGATTGTTTGTATCTGTTCTGAGGTGAAGTGAGGCATCAGGAAAAAAAAAAAAAAAAAACGCTAGTACACTTTAATCTGTATGCTTTTGGATTTGTGTGCATTATTGTGTTTTTTGTTGTTGTTGCTTGATTTGTTTGTTGCTTTACTGACATAGCTCTGTATCAGGGCAAAAATCAGGAAGCATCATGTATCAGCAGCCTAGCAAAAGCATCGCCATCTGCAGAAGATAAATGTATGAATCTACATCAGTGATGAAAGTATAACCTACACCCCAGTGTGGCCCGGCCATGTGCAGAGGCATGAGATATGGGCTGTTTTAGTTTGAAAAATAGACAGAGGGCTGTCTATTTTGAATGTGAATATGGGAACTGTAAAGAATTCCCGTAAGTGTATTTTTGAGAAGAAATGACATGGGTAATATGTATTGAAAAGAAAACCTTGAGCATCTTTTAAAATGTTTAAGGGTTTATTTATCCAAAGAGAAACAAAATATATCAGGAAATATCTTAGTTCTTCCCTGTCCTTTGGTACTTGCCAAGAGAGAAAATAGTAATAACAGAAAGATCTGAAATGCAGATATTAAAAGTAATAAGCACTCTTTAAAAAGCCTGGAGCATTTTTCAGCCGACTCTGTTGGATGTTTTCCTGGCAGCGTCCCTGTTGTGCTGTGCTGTGAGCACTCTGGCTTTTGTCACTGGTCTGGCAGCAGTGACATCTGGGTGCTCCCAGTGAGCTGCTGTGTGTGGCAGTGCTGTGGGACCTCCTAGCACATGGCAGCTCAGGCTGAATGGGGCAGGAGGCACCGTGCCCACAGCTCAGCTACAGTGCAGACCAGGTCTTTTTGCAGCCTGGATCCATGTCCTCTCCATCACTGTATGCACCTGGACCTGACCAAGGTCTCATACACAGCTGTGATACTTGCACTAAAAGGAGTAGGGTTGTTCACGCTGTGGCTGCCCTAGAGAACTAATAAGAACTGGGACAACAGTGTGGAGCAGGTTTTACCCACTTAACTAGTCCCCATTCTTCTTAGTTCACGCTCTGGGGGGAACAAATAGTGAATCATATACTGCAACCCAGGAATCTAGTGTGGCTGAAAGCTGCGACATCTGCAGCTATTCATTTTCCAAAGGCTGCCTTCCCTTTCCCTAATGCCATTGGTGTTACAGTATTCTGCAGTGCTCCACTTGGATGCTATTCATACAGTTACTTACACACACGCTTAAATGATTTAATGAAATATATACAACATTTTACTGAGACAGTCTCTGATTTATTGATTGTCTGCACAGTGCTTGGTTTGATGCAAACACTGAGAAGGAGTTGGGCTCTCTTTTGGTCTCACTAATCTCCTTTAGCAGAATGCAACAGACTGAAATGTAGCCTTTGAGAGCTTTGGCTTAAAAATCCCATAAAATGAAAGATGAAGCTCTCTGCCCACTTTGGTCTGAAGATCTAATAGAATGAGAAGGATGGAAAATTGAATGTATATGTCAGGCAGTGCCAGTATTTTTGTTCCTGGTGTCAGGTGTGAGAAGGAGGAGGATCAGTATTGTCTTCCCCAGCTGCTCGGTGGGTGCCTGGCTCATGTCCCTTTGGTTTAACCAATTACCTTTACGTAGAAAAGAAGCTGCAGTTCTGAGAGCAGGTTCTCAGCTCGCAGGAAATACATGCCAGCTTAAAGTACAGTAAAAGACATTCAAATTATTGTATCGAGGTGCTTTTGCCTCAAGGAAAAAGCAGGCTTGCAAGCAGCTGCCAGGTCTCAGCTGATACCCGCTGCCTTCTGATTTATGAATCTGAACTCTGACCCTCATCTCCAGTTCTGTTGGGATCTGCCTCTGCTTAAGAGATTTGCCAGCATAGCTATGCTAGCAAAACAGTCCTCGTGTAGACTCATCTTTTACAGAAGGAAAAGTGCCTTTACTAATACGGTTTACCAGATCTGTTGAGTGAAATAAGCCAGACCAGCAGAAGAACTTTGAAACTCTGTGCTCCTGGGCTTTAGCTGCCAGGGTTATGTAAGTTGTCTCTAATTGGCTTAAGTATAGTGGCAGTAGCTGATACTGAGGTATTGTCCTTGTTTTCCTTTAAATTCTTGTAAAAGTCCTGTTTGATGTTTGTGATTGGAAAATGGTAAAGTTGGAGACATGCAGACAGTGCGTGCCTCAGTCTTGCCATCAACAGCCTGGCAGCAAACAGAGTGATTATTCTGTGATTATTCAGAGTGATTATTATTATAACTGCAATTGACTTCATTGATTTCAAGGGAGCCTCTCACACAGAGATATCTTTACCAAATTCAAGCCTAACACCGTGCTGACATAGACAGGAAACAACTCAGGGCTCTGTTTTGGCTACATTTAAGGCAAATACCCTTCATGTGCAAGGAATGCCGTGGTATCGTGTGATCTGTCCATTGTAGGTGTGATGACAGGTCAGAGTGCGTAGTCAAAACCTTCTAAGAAATGTTTCATAAAGATATAGATCTGTGGGCTTTGGTTATAAAAATTTAGGTCATTAAATATTACATACAACTCAGTGGGGAGATCAGTGCTGCATTTTCCAACTTCAGTGCTTTCTATAGAGTGCATATTACAGTAAAATGTGTAGAGTGAACACTAATTAGCAATCTCATTCTCTATTTTTGCTCTGATCCTAATTCTCCTGCCTCCAGTACAGTCTGAATGCTGCAGAATCACTCAAAGATATTGTAAATACAACAGTACAGGTGACTTGCCAGGAGCACATAATTATAGATTATAGAGCGAGACTGCCTACCTGGATATGACTCCAGTCGTTTCCATGAGGATGGAGAAGCATATTAAAGACTTTTCAGAAGTCTTTGTCATATTTTTGTGTAATGAAGATGTATATATCTCACACCATGAGGCAAAAACTGTTTTTTTCACCCAAGGGGCTTTTGCTCACCTTCACAAGAAGCTGCATTGTGAAGACTGCATGGATTTAGAGAAGCTAGAGCTGAAGTATCAATTTTGCAGCTTGGGCTGTACTAACCCTTCTGAAAGTGATCTTGAAATCATTTAATGCTGCTAGTAAGCCCAGGCAAGGCAATGAGTTCCCTTTATTGCCTGTCTGATGTGGTGTTTTGCTGTGTTTACTCTGGGCTCACATTTTGCCCATGTTCTAGGGACTCTCTGAGATACTTTTAACATATTCACAGTTTGAAAAAAGGCTGGATAAGCTTCTCACAAATTCTTTCTTTAAATGTTTGTGTGTGTTCAGCTGGAAAGAGGTGGCAAAACCTGGTGTTGTACCCTGCTTGGCTGTTAGCTCTACTGATGCTGAATACTAATTCCTGCCATGGTGAATTATGTTTTATGTGTTTAAAATATAAACATGGAGAGATATTTATGACCAAGAAATATATGCTTAGTATAAATTTACAGAGTTAATAGATAAGATGGAGCGCTTATAATAGGGCTGGTTTATTTTATTGCTATCATTAACCTTCATATGGAGTTTAAATCTAGCTGAAAATACGTGACAACTGGAATCTTAAGAACACAGAATACATTTCCATGCACTCTGCTATTTCCTGCATTAGAAAATGTGCTCGTGTTATGACACTGGTCCAGGGAAACAGGAGAAGGGAGAACAGTGTTCTAGTGTGGACTGCAAGGAGTGGGGAAGACTGACTGTTGGAGGTGCAGTTGGTGAGGGACCTGTGTCACCTCTTTGTTGGCATTATTGATCCACGTTGTCTGTCTGCAGTGTTACAGAGAAATGTAAACTCGTGGCACTGCTGAGATCTGCTGGGAAGAGCCTTTTTGATACATCCCGCTTCTAGTGGGTTTGGGAGTTGTGTGAATAGTCTTTTACTGACCAAAGTCTGCTTGAGCTGCACTGTCAGGAAGGAGTCTGTGAGGAGCTGGGTGAGGGGGAGAGATGAAGACGAAATGTGAGCAGCTCGTGTGGATTTCTGGTGCACGTTTGATAAATGTACTTTCAAAAGTAACCAGCAGTGAACCCAGGTCCCTAGCTCTGATCCCCAACCTGGACTTCAAGTCATCTGCATTTCATTTGGGATTCTTCAGAGCTTAGCTAAATGCCATGGCAGCACATCCTTCCTAGCTGCTTCAGCCAAATATATCCCTTAGAAATACAAATTCTAGTCCTTGACAAGAGCCATGCACAATATTCCTGTTACAATAGCCATTCAATTTATACAAAGAGAAGAAATAGCCTCAATATTTGTTTTGAAAAACAAACACGAAGTTCCCCCCCCACTCGTGTTCTTACGCACATTTCCTAAATACTTCTGATTTCTGTGCCTTGATAGAGATAGCTCCATAAAAGAGAACATTTAATCCCCTTGTTTTCATGTCCTAGTTTGAGTTGAATTCTCCTGAATGTCAGTAGGAAGTTGGCAGACACTGGGCTCTGATACACATGGAGGTTTTGCCTTTGGTTGCTTGAGATGACGATGCCAGATGTCATTTTCAAAGAGGTGATTTTTGTTCATGGCATTTGTGGTTTATCTTGAGTTGTCCCTTAGTGTTCAATTCTCTACTAATGCAGCAGGGAATCATTCAGGTTGGAAAAGACCCTTGACATCAAATCCGACCATCAGCCTAACAGTAATCAGTATATCACTAAACCACATTCCTAAGCACCACATCCACACTTCTCTTAAATATATCTGGGACTGGCAACTTCACAACTGCCGAGGGCAGCCCCTTTCAATGCCTAAACCCTCGTTTCTATGAAGAATTTCTTCTTGATTTCCAATCTAAACTTACCCTGACCCAATTTGAGGCTACTTTCTCATGTTTTGTCACCTAAGAAAAACCAATGCTGTCCTTACTAGAACCTCCTTTAAGGCAGGTATAGAGTGACAATGTCTCCCCTTAATTTCTTCTTCTCCAGACTGATCAGCCTGGTTCCGTCAGTCCCTCTTCAATGTCTTGTTTTCTGGTCCGATCACCAGATTCATTGCTCTGCTCTGAACACAGTCCAGCAACTCTCATAGTGAAGGGCCCAAAATAAAATGAAATAGTTCTCTGGGTGAATAAGCAGGTGAGTATGCACTCCACAGGGGAAACAGGACGTCAGAATTCACTAACTAAACTTTAATAACTCCCTCCACAGCACATCAGTAGTAAGACTGCATTCAATTAATTTCTCCTCTATAGGGCTTGGAGGAGGAGGGAATAATGCTCTAATGGTGGCTTTTCTGCTTTTAATGAGGTAGGAGCTTCTGGCACTCATTCTATGAAAAGGGTGATGAAGAAAGAAGAAATCTATGGATTTTGGAAGTCACTAGAAAATCAGCAGACAGAGCCTTTCCAGTCTCCTACATTTATACAGGTCTCTGAATTCAAGAGGCTTGAAAAATTTCATTTGCAGAGGTAGTGCATTGGGCAGAAAATCTTTGTGGTATCAGTGTAACTCCAAATTAAACCGGAGTTATTTTACCACTCTTATTTTGGTTAAAATGGGCTGAAATGATTGATGCTGACTGTTTAAGACAGCTGTGCAATGTAAGAATGAAGGCTGGAATCACAAAATAGGTGGGAGGCTGAGGATTTGTACTGGGCCTAAGAAAGTATCATTTGTTCCATCAAAATTATTTTCTTTTTGCTAGATTAGGTGACTCTGACCACTGAACAGTAGATGTGTGTTTAGTTTCTGTTATTGTTTCTATTTTGAGTCTTTTTTTTTTCTTTTTTGTCAGTATGATGAAAATTGCTTCCCCCCCATGCCATCTCTGCCCACAAGAGCATTGGAGGCTGTATGCCTCTCATTAAGTCTCTGTCATTCTCTTTTCTTTCTATTTATGTTTTGAATTAAATAGTGGCCTGGCTTTCAGGCAGTTGAACTGCGGGGCTCCCCATGCTGGCTAAATAAAAAGTCCTTTCATAATCACAGGTAAAAGGAAGAAGAGGACTGGGGAGAAGTGGGCCCATCCAAGGAAACACGGATTCTGGAACCCCCATCCCTCAAAGACTCACACTAAGCTTCCCAGCTGAGCAATACAGTAGTGTTGCTTTGTTTGATGTCCTTTTCATTTCCTGTTTGTTGAGTGATCTGAAAGTAAAACAGTCAGCCAACCAAGAAGAAAAATCTTTCAGAATTACAGTCTGAGCCAACTCAGTGAGCCGGGCTGTGCAAACACCGGCAGAAGCTGCCCCCAAGGGTCTGTGCGTCTTGCATCCTTGACTCCACAGAAATGCAGCCCTGGAGTGCTCCTGAATATTTAGGAGCATCCCATGCAAGGGACTGTGTCACCTCTAGCACAGTTCAGCATCAGAGTGCCCCAGGGTGAACACTGCTGATGGTAAGGCAGGGTAGCAGAAGCTCGGAATGGCTATGTCGCCTCAGGTATCCCTACAAGAGGTTAGTGCTGGAGGATAAGTTACCTGAACAGCATGAGCTGACTGGTCACAGTATGACTTGCAGTCAGGTATGCTCAAATCATAATAGATAACACAGCGTGTGTCAGTAGTGACCTGTAACAAAATGAGAAATCCTTCCTTGTGTTGCCTGCTGCTGCAGGAATACAGGTTCTGCAAGGCACTGTCTTGAAAGTACTTACTTTATTTGGTAAGGTAAAAAAACATAGGGAGAAAAATCCATGCACCAATATGCCACAACCAATATAAAAATTGGGATATAAGAAATTTGGTATCCAGAGACTGCAGGTAGGTAAATAACCATCCACCTCAGTGCTAAGGTAAGCTGATAATACTCGATGGCAAACAGAAGTCCTCATTGTCTGAACCATGAATATATTGACCAAGGCTTTGGTTGTTTTTTTTTTCAATAGATGAAATAGTACTGTGTGAAGGGGAAAAATATCTCAGTGTGTTTGAACCTTTTTTTAGGAAAAATGTTTAGTGAATTGATCTTTGAGCAAAACGCTGTGAAGGGCAGCATGAGTGAAGAAAAGGAGTGTTTTCCTTTCTGAAAGAAAAATGTCACCCTGCCACCTACCATTCATAATCCCCTAAGCACTTGATTGCTGTGTCTACTGATAGAGGGTCTGAAGGCATAGAATCATTTCCAGGCTCTGTTAGCAATCTGTTCAGTCACTTCTATAAAGTCATTTCTTTCTTTGCTTCACCTTTGCCACCTGTAGAAGATCTTCTGGTGGAAAGCACTGCTTATGAGCAATTTTCTTCATGTACTTGCAGCAGATGCTCCATGCGACGGACAGCGAGCTTTCACTTCTGACCTCAGCTCTGCACAGAGCGCACTGCAGAGCACACGCAGGCCCAGAGCTCAGTGGATTCCAGGCCAGGTCTGTGCAGACCAGCCCTGCACCAGGGAACACAACTGCAAATGATTTCAGGACAAGTCCAGTCGTATGTCCTTGCTGCACTTCTCAGCTCAGCTCCTGCACCCCCACTATGTCTATGCTAGCGAGAAAGGAAAATGTTTCCTACTGAAGCTTAATTTCTGGTCTGAAACATAAATATTTACATGGTGGTCAATTATGAGAATCTGTAAGTTTCTCAGGCAGGATGGGAAGAAAAAGTATTGTTGTTTTTAAATGCCTGGGAGGTGCAGCAGTTAGTGAGTGACTGGATAAATACTGAGGACAGTAGGTGAAAGTGTGATGATAGATTCCTCTTTGCTCTGAAGGTCACATGAAATGGTACATGAGGGTATGTATGTGCATAAGCTGTTGGACTGAATCAAAAATAATGTTTTGAGAAAAAAAGAGCTCCAGAGCTCATTGCAAGGCTTAAGTGTATGTGGACTGTTTAAAGGGAAGGATGTTTCCAAGAGAATGTATATCCAAAACCCACTCCAGTCAGACAACAACTTACAAATGATCACCCTTGGTCTGCACCTTGAACATGTGCCCCAGAATGCTCACTTGCACAAAGGGCTCAGTCAGGGCACCGTTCTATTTCACCTCATTCCTTCTCTCTACAGCCAGTGGCATCTACGGTCTCTCTTTTCATTTACAGGTAGTGTAAGTGTTTCTAATGCTGGCTTTCAGACCAAGGAAGTAGCACAAAAGATGGTAAGCACACCAGTGGTTCTTTTTAACTTTTTCTCTTGCCAGGTGATCTCTCTTCCTTTTCCCTTCTGACTGATGCTTCTCCTGTGAACATTCTTCTTATCTGCTGATGGACTGATTTATCAGATATGGTCTGCTAACATTACAGAGCAGTTATTTGAAAAAAGGAAAAAGGAGAAAAAAAGCAGTATTTACTGGGCTGTCTTCACAGAAAATTCAGTCCGTAGCTTGGGAAACATTTGTACTTTGACTTTCTGAAAGTTAGTTCTTTTTGAAGCAGGGATATAATGTACTAGGTGCTTGTTCTCTCAAGAAACTTCATTAAAAATAGATGATAGGACATACTGCCTCCACATCTTGTAACACCTCTCTTGCCTATACGGTGCAAGCAGAAGTAGAGACAAGTAGGGTATCTCTGTGAAGCATAGGTGAAATGAAAAGTTTGTCCATATGTTGCAAGTCTGACATATCAGTGGCTGCCATAAATAGCAGGCTTTGGAGATCACAGGGGATCCATGAGTTGTAGTGTCATGCACATATCAATTAGGAGATTGATTGCACCCTGCAGCTTTCTCTGCACCTAACTCTGACAGAAAATAAATGTTCCTCCTTGCTGTGCAAGGACTGTACATGTTCCCTTATGGGTCTTGTGCACGTATAGATGGGCTGGCTGTATGCAAACCTACATGAACAAAACACTCAATAGAAGAAACTCACTTCAGGGCAAAATACCTGCCCGCTTATTTTGAGGAACATGCTGGCTGAGTGGTATGTTAATGCAACAGATGCACTGGTCAAGCATGCTGTATTTGTCTGGAGTCTCAATCTGACGCCTGTTCCTCAGAATCCTTCAAAATAGGGCAGCACTAGCGTTGTGCTTGGACTCTTCCTTGTCCTCCTGCCTCATCTTTTATTTAAAATTGTTAATCTAATTTCAGGAAGTCCAGATGAGATGAAAACTTTCAGCTCTAATATTCAAGATGAAATCCTATTAAATCCCCAACTATAAACCAAGTAATACTCAACAGTGGGAATAAAACTGAAATGAAGTCAGTTTAGCAGTTGGTACAGATATATTCTGTGGTCTCATACATTCATATTAATGAATTTGCCAATGGACACCTCAGTACGGAAAGGACATGGAGGTGCTGGAGCAGGTCCAAAGCAAGGCTTGTAAAGGGCTTGGAGAATATGCCCTACAAGGAGCGACTGAAGGAACTGGGGTTGTTTAGTCTGGGGAAGAGGAGGCTGAGGGGAGACCTTATTACTCTCTTCAAATACATGAAAGCTGCTTACAGCAAGGGGCCAGGGTAAGTTTAGGTTGGATGTCAGGAAACACTTCTATACAGAAAAGGTTATTAAGCATTGGAATAGGCTCCCCAGGGAGGTGGTTGAGTCACCATCCATGAATGTGTTTACAGTTCTTTTGGATGTGGTGCTCATGGACATGATTTAGCAGAGGGTTGCTAGAGTTATGGTGATTTGGTCAGTTTGCAGTTGGACTTGATGATCTTTAAGGTCTTTTCCAACCTGAGAAGTTCTGTGATTCAAAGACTTGTCCCTTTTTTCTTTTTAGACATTCAGTTACATTCATTGTCTTAACAAACTTAAACATTTGAGTCAATTAAAGTCCAGACTTCTTGTTATGGGTTCAGTAGTTCAAAAAGACTGATTTATCTCCTGACTTCTGTCTTACAATTTTCTCCCTGCTTGTGACCAACTAAGAAAACGTTCTAAGTTTATTGGCCAGATTGGCTTATTTAGCTAGGAGCAAACATCTCACCCGTGCACTAAAGCACTGGGGGTTTCCTCTAATACGGTGGATGTCGTCTATATAAAGTCTCTATCAATAATTAACCAAATTCCTGTTGGGACTGCCTGAACAATTTCCTTTGCTTCTCATCAAGTACCATCACTGTGCAGTAGCCTATTTTAGTCTAATTGATTGTGTAATGGGCAAGTGATCTATTTTGTATGACTTTTCTTTCACCATTTTCTTTATGGCAATAATTTTGAAGCCATCAAAAAAGAAAAAAATTCCTCCAAGAGTAAATTTGTCCTGTTGCGTTATGTAGAAAAGGCTCAACCGTTGGGGTGGCAGGAATGGCAAGCATAGTTTTTTTTTGTGGTGTGGCTAATGTAAATTATTTTACTGTCTCTGCTCATCTTGATCTGGTAGCACAGCTTTTTTCAACAAAGAGTGCTACAGTTCTTGCATTTTCTCTATTTCTCAGGACTGTTCCTTCTCCCCAGTATACTCTGTCAACCTGACATGTCATGTTTATGTCAAATAGACTAGAACCTTTCTCCCTGGCTGACTTCTGACCCTCCAGACTTCTCCGGGATACTGTATATGGCTGTAGTTCTAAGCCTATGCCCAGACATATGCAGTCCCATCGAGTTACTGACAAGAACCAAGAAATTTCAAGTCTTGTATTTAGCTGGAGAGGTTTTATCAGCATGAATATGGCAAATCCTAACAGAGTCCAGCACTTGTCCCTTTTGGCTCTATTGGAAATAATGGCATGTTAGACTGGTGGAGTAAGTGTGCTATTCACGGTCAATCAGTAAAGGAAATTTTGATATGCCTCATTTGTTACTCATTTGCTGTACTCCTCAGTCTCAGAGCTGTTCAGAAAAGACCTAGACTGATATCAGAAGGAGCAAAGGAGGAAACTACTTCCTTCTCATATCAACCTTTCTGTTTGCCAGTTATTTTCTTTTGTAGAGAGATATGCCAGAAATAATACTCTATCAAAAATTACATAGAGTCATTATTATTATTTGGTTTATTTGTTATATGTCATGAAAGTGAAGCAAGATTTTTTTTTTTTTGTTTGGGTTCAAAAGGAGAAAGGTCATTTACTTTGCCTGAAGGCTCGAAATGCAGACGTTGGTGAGGTTATTTTCCTGGTTCCTGCGCTGTCCATCCAGCAGGATGTGTGTCCTGCTATTTAAACTATCCTCAGTTGAACAGATTTAGCCCAGTTGGAGTTCGTGTCCTGATCTGCACCCAGTGTCATGTGAGATTGTATTTTAGCAAATGAAGCCTTGAGGATTTGAGCAGCTTTATAGTATTTTTGCTGTATAGTTGCGTAACACCAAGGTTTTGTCCCACAGCTTGCTTTCCCTTCATGGAAGCTGTATTTCAGATCCACACTTGTGCTTGAGCTCTGCTGTGTTGTTGCCATAATGCATTCATAGTTTTAACCTCAGCTAGAAATTGCTTCTCACCTTTTTCTCTCATCAAGTTTTGTGAGGAAGAGTGTCTTGAATGGAGATAAAAGCTCTAAGCATGGCATTGTATTTTGGTTCTCACCCTGACTTTCAAGGCCAGTTGCTTGATATTTCAGTGCCTGATCAGTTCTCATACTGAAGTGAGTCTTTGATTCTGTTTTGAAATGGCTCTGCAAACATAGACAAAATCCTAGAAATAGGTTTTGCTCCATGCAGGAACATATCTGTGGCCATACAGCAATACCATTCCTCATCTATCCTGTACAATCGGATTGTGCTGTTGTAGGACTCTGAAACAAGTCCAAATCTACAAATAGAAGGTGGGAGAGTGATGTTCTTCTCTATCGGGCAGAGGCTCAGGCTGTATGAACAGAGTGTGTGACAGCTCGTGGTCATGGGGGGATAGGTTACCACCCTGTCAGATTTGTGAGCATGCCATGTTCAGGCTGTTGTGCCGTGTTACAGCTGCTACCGTCTGGATATTTTTCTTTGTTTATAAGAGCTGTTGTGGTCCTGAAATGGACCATAAAACAAACCTCCTTCTGTCCAGCAGGCCCTCTAACAGAACTTCACCCTCTCCCTGCCTAGAGCTAAGCACAGTTGTGTCCTGTCTTTGCTGCTGTGTAAGGCAGCACAAAAGTGGACTCTTGTCTCTGGCAGGAGGGACAGCTGGAGGACCACTGAGTACTGCCTCCTTTTCCTGAGTAAGAATCATCCACTTCAGGTATTAATTTTTCATGCTGATATTTCTGCATCATTTAGCAAGAATCTAGTGGCCCACATGGCTCCAAGAATAGCTTCCCTTCGTTACTTTTTAATGTAAACATTTTAGTTTGCTTCATCATTCAGAGATGCTCTGGCTAGGATGGCATACATCTCCCTGCTGAAAGCAGATGAAGCATTAAATGTTCTACCCTGCTACTTTTACTTGAATGTCCAGCTGACAGATGGCAAAGAGTCCTGCTGTTCGATATCATATTATCTCTGTTTGCCTCTCCAGAGGTATGGTTATAGTATTGTGAGATGCTGATACCGTTATTACAAGTCAGTGGTCTGCAAACTGCCTTGTGCATGATGTTCTCAGTGAATGTAAGCCTTTCTGCCAGATCTTGGGGTCTGCAGCTGCTGCAAACTTCCCGTATCATGGAGTACTTCTAAACAGGAATGTCTTCTTTCTGTGCACGTTTCCTTGAAGTCCTTGCAACAATATCAATCAAATAAGCAAACCTCTGTGATGGCATCACTTGTCTCTTGTTTAATGTAAAACACAGACAAGAGACAGGCTGTCAACGTAAGGAAAAACAAGTGAAGCCAGCAGAACGAAAGCACTCAACAAACTGCTGGGGGGAAACCGTTTTTAAACCTGCAGCTGCATCCTTGCTTTCCCAGAAATAATACATGCAGCAAGCAGCCCTTTTTCAGTGTCCATTTTGTTTGTTTGTTTGTTTTCACAACAGGCTTCTGAGCTCTGAGAACAATTAGCTGCACTGCTTCCCTGAGATGTTGTTCTACTTACTCTTTTTTTTCTTTAGTAATCACACTGGTGACCCAACTAGCCTGAGAGATATTTGAACAAATATATAGAAGGGGACTATTTCTCCACATGCAGTCTCATTACAATGTAGAAAACAGCAGGTGGCTATGATGAGCCAAGCTCAAGGTAAGAATGAGAAGCATTGGTCATAGCAGAGCAGTTCTCAAGCCGCTCTGTGCAATTTGTAAGAGGAGAAGCTGCAAGAATTTTTAATTTTGTTTTAAATGAAAGTCTGTTAGCTTTTTTACACAGCAAAATTCATTGGTGGACACACAGGCAGATATTTATTGGCTAAAATAACATGACGATGTATCCTGCCTTCATCCCTTCTCTCACTGCCAGAAACTGGGGCCTAAACTAATAGACAAAATATTTGGGACTGTTATCATAGAACTGTAAGCTGCTTTCAGATGCATCAGCTTCCTGTCCTGTGTCCCCCAGCCTCCCTACCCCAGGGACATATGTTTCTCAGCCCATCCTGTTTCCTGTATGCTGGCAGGCTGCTGCCTGGTGGCTCAGCAGGGCAGAAAGCCATAGGAGAATGATGGAGGTGTGGCTCGAAAGGATGCTGGAAGTCCTATCAGGAAAGTGTTTTTCTGTCTCTTCCATCTCCATCAGCCTTACTCCAGCCATGTCCCCTGAACTAGTGGCTCATTTGGTGCTCCCTGGACCCACGGAGGAACCAATTTAGCCTCACTAGTTTTATGGGGAGCTAAATTCATCCAGGTTGAGGAAGGTGCCTGGGAGACATCAGGCAGAGGCTGGACTGCACGGCCAAGAGCAGGAATGGGAGGAGGAAGAAATGCGGAGGAAAGGGAAGATCACCTGTTTCCCTGTGTCCAAGTGCTGGGCTGGCTCTGCTGCCAGTGAGACCACAGGAATGGTCTGAGCAGGAAGAGTAATCCAGGAGAAAGCTTTGGTTCCTCAATGGTTTGGTGATGGTGGAATGCCAGACATCCAAATCCTGCACTTCACAACAAAAACAAGTGCTGCACACTATCACAAATCAACCTCAGACATCTGTGATTGCTTATTTCCTTGCAGACAAATTAAAAATGGAAGCAGTCTCCTCAAGATCTTTTTAGGATCTGCTTAAGAGCTATTAAGTGTTCCTTGATTTTGGCTCCACATATCTATAGAACCGAAGTTGTATTTACATTTTGAAGATGGGAAAAATTTCTTTGTGTGATATTTGATGCATTACACTGTATATGAGACTCGTTTGTTTGGTTTTCAGGGGCTGGCTGACTTTGTCCACACACAACTACAGACCTGGGTGAGTTGCTTTGAGGTCATGCACACTTTTACTTTATTTTTTAAATATTATTATCATATGAATACAGGTATGCTGGTGAAGATGTATTCATTTAGGAAAGTGCCTAGTCTGCTGCTAGGGTAGATGTGTAACCATGGAAGAGCTCTCTCTTGTTTTTATGAAGCTGTGAAATGTGGAGGTTTGTTGAAATTATAAGCAAACAAAAGTCACAAATTCATATTTTTAATGATCACCATGGCTATATTTCTGATGCAGCCTGCTTTAGCTGTCTCTGATGCCAGGAAATTTGCTCACCAATGTGCTTTCCCTTCCAACGATCTGAGACATAGACCTTTATCTAAGCTGCAGTCTTGGTGGCATTGGTGGGAGCCCTGCCTGATTTAGAGTAAATTTGTGGAAGCTCTTTGACATATTTTTCAGTGACACCTTGCCAAAACTATGTGAACATTCTTATATACCTTCCCACCCATGCATGTGACTGTGATGGCTGTCTTTCAGAGCCACAGCTTTCTGAAATGTATTTCTCCAAGTGTTCAGGATCTGCCTGCAGACAGAAATGAAGAGCTTGAAGAATTAAGAACAAAGAAACAAGCAAAACATTAAAGCATTGTTGCAGTTTCTTTCCTTTTTTTTCCCCCAAATTTATCCTGCCTTCAGAACCTAATGGCTGGAAACCTAGAGTAGGGAGAGCTTGGAGAGATTAGTGAAGCCTCTGTTTTCTTTGTGTAAATTCTAAAATCTTACTGGTCGAAGAATGAATTTAACATTACAGGAGCTCACCGCTGTATTCAGCGCTGTCCTCCTAGAGGACTTTCAGTTAATGAATAAACCAGTACATCCAGTAGTAAAAGAGTGAAATGAAGCACGATCAGTACCTGTTTATCCTAATAGCTGGAAGCCCGATGGGCTGCAGCCCTGCAGTCACGTCCGCCAGGGCTAAGTGCAGATAATGTGTGTTTATTTGATAGCTGAGCCACATCTTACTCTCATTAGTTGAGAATGATTCATGAGGTCTGAGAAGGCTTTTCCAACTTTTTTTTTTTTTTTTTTTTTTTTTTTAACTTCAGAGCAGCTAAATCCATGCCTGAAATGTAGGTGAGCCCTGGTCTGATCTTGGAAGCAGTCTTCTTTGTTCCATGCTCTGCTTCTTCTTGCTGAAGTTGTATTTGTTATTTCTGCTCTCTTTCTCAACACTGGAAGTGCAGATTCTCTCATCGGGAAGAAACTGTAGGAAAGCATTTGGGCACTGCGAGTGACATAGTGCTTCACTTGGGAAGCCACATCTCTGAGCAGTGCAGGACTACTGCAGAACCAGCGAGGGACAGCAGTAGGAGCCTGGGTGGACAGAGAGATCCCACCAGGGGTAGGCGTGCCCTCTGTGTTTATAGCCCAGAATCCCTTTCTAGATCATGCCCACCCACCAGCTCAGGCTTCCCCATCCAACCTGGCAATGAACGCCTCCAAGGATGGGGCATCCACAGCATCTCTGGGTGGCACTGCCAGTGACTCATTATTGTCCGAGTAAAGGTTTTTTTCCATACTTCTAGATCCAAATTCCTTGGTTGTTATGATTTGGGGTGGGTTTTTTTGTGGGTTTTTGTGTGTGTGTGTGTTTTTCAACAACAGAAATCTATAGAATAGTACAAGAAGTAAAAAAAATGAGGATATGTTTTACTGATCAAAAGAATAATTTTAAATTTGCAATTTCTTCTAAGTAGGTACAGAATATCAAGACCCTCTATGAAACTTCTAATAATTATGTGCAGTTACTGTTCTAAATTAAATGACTTTAAAATTGAATGTGTTCTGATTTCTAGAATCAGCGTGAGATAGTGTTACTAAAGCAATGAAGCAGTTTGCAGTGTGTAATAAATATGTATAATTACTTGAGGAAGATGGGCTTACTGTCATAAAAAGAAATTGAAAAGCTGTTAACATCACTACATGTCACAGTTTGTGCTCTACAATAAGTCACAATTCTGACAGCAGTTTATCTATAATGCTGGCATGTCAATCAGGAGAACGCAATAAGGCTTGTAATAATATTTCCACTTGGCATAGAGGTTTTCATAAGGCAGCAATAACTTGAATCTGCAGTAACCTGAACTTTAAATCCATATTTATTGAGAGAAACTGTTGAATTGTCCTTTCTTGGAAGAGGCTAAAATATAAAGATGCAGGCAAAATATTAGTGTTTTTATTTTGCTAAAACATAGGATTGTTAAGGTTGGAGAAGACCTCCAAGATCATTCTAGTCCAACCAGCCACTTCCCACCAATACAGCCCAATAAACCATGTCCCTAAATACCATGTATACCTTTTCCTCAAACACCTCCACAGATGGTGACTCCACAACTTCCCTTTATCATGTTTGCTCCCACTTTCCCCCTTACCCCAAAGGAGCAGCATGAGGACTTCCTTTCACAGAGGCAGCAAATGAAGAAAAGAAAAAGGAAGCCACCCCACCACCTTCTTCCTTTTGGTTTGATCAAGGCCATGCAAAGAGGTAGCAAAATGAACTGGGGGTGGGGCGTAGGGGTGTGGAGGGTGTGGAGACACTGTTGATATTCATGATGTTAAGAAGATGTTATGTACGTTTGTGTTGGAAAAAGATAGATAAAATGAGGAACTTCAGTGACATACTATGTCAAAACAAACATCCAGCTGGGGAAGAGGTTATCAAGCTGCAGCAGTAAAACTGGGGATGTGAGAGACACAATTTCATAATTTAATAGCAATGTATTAGGCTTTCCAGAAAATACATGTTTGTGGGAGGTGATTAAATGATTGAAGAGCTGGTTTCCACTACATGTGTATGCTTGTCTATCCATTCATTTTTGAAATCAAAACTGCTGGACAGTTATACAAGATTCTAAGATAGATTTTGAAGAATTGTATGCCTGCACTGAAATAAATACTGGTCATTGCCTCCAGAATTCATAGAGAATCTGAATAATGCAAGAAGTGTATTTGGAAGTGTATTATCTAAGAGAAGACATTGGTTTCCTGATTTTGCATTGCAGTATGAGAAGAACATTGGCCACAGATCGGAAGACCATCATGAGTGCCATGCACTCTTGTGACCACATCCCTTCCTTTCCACAGGCTGAATGAGGCCCATTTGCATTCAAGACAGTTGTGGTTCTGGTCCACTGGAGCTGTGCAGCCACACGTGCTATTTTCCATCAGGCAGGAGGTGAACAGTGACCCTGGTCCATCTCACAATCCCAGCCCAAATGACAGAGATCGGTCCACCATAGCTCTGTGCTCCTCTCTGAAGTGTGTGATTGTGTTGACCTCTAGTGGCTGCAAGGAAGAGAGGGCCAGACCTCCAGGTGAATGAAGCGTACAGAATGTTACAGCTACGCTTGTTAGGGCAGCGTTCCATAAAAACCACAACTCATATATTCATGTTCTCCTTGTCCTCTGTGATATAGATTTTGTGATCCTCCATGACATGCTTTGGCCATTTCACATTCATGATGCACAGTCTTCTGCCTCCAGGAGCATCTCCATCGAGGCTGCTCAGGAGTCTGCCTTCACAGTGGGGGAAATGGGAGCAGGCTGTCCCTGAGCAAAGCTCTCACGAACCGTTGCATTAGAAACAGGGATTTGTAGATTTGGGTGTTGCATCCTTTAGGCGTGTTCTGTGTTCTTCTTTTCTAGCCAAGGCATAGAAATTTTGATTGGGCTAAGAAAAATTCTGGCCATTTCAAATGATTCTGTAACTCAACTCTGTGGAACATTTTCTCTTTTCAGTGAAAAGTACCATTTACTGTTTTTGCTGATGGTACAGGTAAACCAAAAGGATTGTTCTTGGTCCTGTGTGGAAGCAGCAGTTCTTCTGCACAGTCGTGGCCCCAAGGCAGCCCCTGATGATAGGTTTCTGGGCTGGAGGTCAGCCCTGTCCCTGTGCCTTCCAGTAGAGCCTGAGAAGACTGTCAAAAGTAGGCAGTTTATCCCAACTGAAGCTCAATATTTAGCTGTAATTGAAGCCAGTACTGAAAGCCTCTGTTTGGAAAATGTAAAAAATGGACTATTTTGCATCTGTAACCAAAAGTGGGCATAAATAATTGATAATAGATAAAAATTGCTAAAGTATATCAAGGATGCCATCTGTCTTCTTGCCAGTTTTTATACTGAATAATCAAAAAGTTTTAGTGGAGATGGATGACAGCATTTAACACCAGCCATTTTGCGCACACTGTTAAGTTGCCTGTAATTTGAAAATTGTGCTGGCGGCTAAAGGAGATTGCAATAAGAAAACAAATACCAGGAAAACCACCAATACAGCTCTCTGAAAGGGACACAAACGGATTGATGTGTCTAGCACATGTCACAGCAGTACTGTGGAAGCTTCCCAACTTGCCTTCCAGCCGAGACCCTGCCTGTTCAGGGCCTGGCGGGGACTTGCAGGCTGCTGTGCCCTGGTGTGTCCCAGCTGGGTCTGGCTTTTCTTGTAGAGAAACTGCAATACAGGAGCCATTGCTTATCTGACAGGAAGGTAGCTCTTCACTGGCCTCAAGGTGCCTGAGGCTATGAAATAGCTGAACTAGGGACTGCTTTCTCAGATGTGTTACCTGGCTTAAATAAAAGATTACTCTTCTCACACACTTGTCTTCTTAAGAAGAAAAGAGTAGGATATAGAATATGATGGCTGCAACCTAGATACAGGTAGAGTGTGATGCCAGTTAATGTCAGCGAAATGGTGAGGCAGTTTCCTCCTTTTTTTTTTTTTTTGTCAGCTTTTTCCTGTAATTGGACAGAAGTTATTTAGTAACCCAGTTTCCATGTTTGTTTAAAGTTGTTAAGAGTTTTAGATGACAGGAATCAGACATAGTGCACTAGTCCTATACACTGAGTCCTAATTTGATTATATTGAGTCTTACTTGTAAATTAAAGCCATACATTTAGATTTCCTAATCTTAATCTCACTCCTTAAACGTTTTTTTTTTTAGTAAATAGCTGAAAGATTAATGGCTAAGTTTAATGATTATTCTTATTACCATCACAGTGTCTTCTTCTTCTTCTTCCACATTATGTCTGACTTAACACACCAAGTCAGTGAGTGGAATCTCATCTCTTCAGAAATGAAGAGCAAAACATCCTTTCCTATGAGCTGGTTGTCCATCCTGCATATCTGACAGCCACAGTAACACATTTCACACTCCTGTTTGACCTCCCAATTGCAGGGATGAGGCTAGTTACATTTAAGTGGGAGGCCTGCAACTTGAGTATTTCTATCATTGATGGCAAAATACTCTTAGTGCCTTCTGTTGTAAACAGTATTAGTCTAGCACACAATAGTTTGTGCTTACATTTAAAAGGAAAAAAATATGTAACTTCTACTGCTAAATCTTTCTGTGGTCTGCCCTTGGCAGGCTGCCTTACTACTTACACGTTCTATATTGAAAGAGAAACCTTGAACAACGTAACATAGTTATCAACTTCTGCTTCCAATGCCCTCCTTTATCCTTTAAAAGGTGTGCAGCCAGTTGAAAACAATAACATTAATTCAAAGCCACAGCTGGTGTTTTCAGGAGGAACACAGAAGACAGCTGTGTAGAAACCTGTATTTTTCTACTTGCTATTAACAAAATCACAGTTCTGGAAAGCTTTGTGAAACTTGTGCTAAATTTGATCTTGCTTCTGAAGCTGTCTTCTAGAATATGTAAATATTGAAACTGATAGAGGAGGGAATAGAGTGAGCCAAAGTAATTTGTGTTTATTGTAGGAGTTGTATTGTTTGGGATGCTCTAAATAGAAAAGTGGTACAGAGATGTCAAATTGTTTGTAAATCAGACAAGTACTTCTATCTCCACTGGTATCTTTCATAACTGGCAATGAGAAGAACAGATTTAACTAGGCAGGAGCTACAGTTGGCCCATCATAAAAAGTAATATGATTATCGACGATTTCTGGAGGTCCCTTCCAACCCGTACAGTTCTGTGATTCTGTGATTATGTGTATGAAAATTTCTTGGTGAGTACTTCTTATGCTGAAAATTATTATTTCCTATATTAGGTCCAAACCACTTTTGGTCTTTCTAGTTGTGAGATGTTTTAAGGTTGAAATGAAATCTCATGTGATGGAAATAATTACTGTCATACTCCTTTGTAATGCCACTGTATAGTGCATGCAAATGGATGGAAGTATTACACAAAAGTTTTTATTCTCTTTATTTTGAAGCAACCATCTTCAGCACCCAGTCCTGCACCCAGTCAGCGGCTTTCACTGTGCTTTGTGTGTAGCACTCCTTTGTATGCTATTGTTTTCATGCAGAGTTTAACCTCCTGAGTCTGTAAATATCCATAATTACTGGAAGCCATCACAAACCATTACTGAGAGCATCACAAACCATCTGCCATTCCTGAACTGCCCCTAACACTTCTCTGCTGGCCTTAGCTTGACCTACAAGAGTTTTTCATCTCTCTCTTTCAATTTTCTTTATTATTATTATGATATACCCTTCTCCTATTCCAGGCAATTAATTAAGGTCTAAGATGGATGAAGTTGGGTCAAACGGTGATCAAATAAATATATGAAAAGTCTGCTGATTCTTTGCCAGACCTGCTGTGTCACACTGAGCCTTTGTTTCTGCTCTTCAGTTTTGTGAGCAAAGGCTGGAAGAAGTTGCATTTTTGAGCATGTGCAGTGTGTATCAAAAACAGTATTTTGACCCACTTAAGTGGAATCAGCCATATGCTTTAATGTCTGCTTGGCTGATGTTGAATTCCTTTCTTTGGAGGGGAAACATTTAAGTGGAACCCAAAACCAGGTGAATTAAAGAGGAAGTTTTTCTTGGAGAGACTTTTGGTGTTCAAAGATCAAATTCTGTTGGTAGTTCAAGAAAAAAAAAGAAAAAAAAAAGACCTTTCTCCCCCCTCTCCCCTCTCCCCCCCAAATTTAACTGATTCTTTTGCCAGGTAAAATTCGACTGTAATAAGAGATTTTGTTAATGCAGATGTCGTTGTGTATGTTCTGCGTATCCATGTCTGTGAAAAGTGGTTGTTATAGCAACAGGCTTAACTATTAAGCAGATTTTTGTCTGAGAGCTGCTTCATAGCATATGACATAACTATGTAACGAGGATTTTGCAGCATCCTTAAATATCATGCTAGGCAGTATGGGATACAAATACCAATTACCTCCCTGAGTAATTTAGCTGCAAATTATTATTTCTCCCCGAAGGCATTATCTCTAATATGTGTGCATTATTAGTCTGCCTGATTCCTTCTGCCTGAATGTGAAAAACATTATTTACATATACAGTATTAAAATGTGTCAGAATGCTTAGATTTCAAAGGGCTCACAACAGCAACAATTCTGAAACCGAATGCCAAGTGTAGCCTTTCAGCATTTGAAAGTCTTATCCAAACTCTGCAACTGCAGTTCGTAACTCGCTGTGCAGTGCTAGCTATCGTTACATTCCCATCGCTTTGAGCCTGTGGCTGCAGGCTGTTCCCAACCAGATGAAATGAGTACTTTCAGATGTCATCTTGGTCCTGTTCTTTGTTTACTATTCTCCTGAAATTGAACTCTTCTCTGCTGCTTGAGTTTTCAGTTCAGAATTGACCTATTTGCAGAATTACCTGTGTTAGGATCTGATGGTGGGAGTGAGCTCTAAAAGGGCAATACAGTGGTGAAATGCCACCATAAATATCAAAGAACAGGCAATGTGGGGTCACCTGCAGAGCAGATGCTTGGTCTCCAGTCAATTGCTGCAGGCAGCAGCTCCTTAGGGTCACAGGGCACTTGGCAGAATGTCTTTCTCTTTCCATCTGAAATCCACCGCTTGGAGCTCTCAGCTTTTGTCTGGGTTGTTGGTTTGTGTTGTTTTACTGTATTTTGAGACCTGACAAGAAGGAGAATGTTGCTTAATGTGAAATAATTTCTTGCAGGAAGAACTGAGCTTGTGCTGCAGTTTGCACAGCACTTTGTGTGTTGGCTGCCTTTTGAAGTAGTTTTGTTGTTGTTCTTTCTTTCCAGCTGAAGAATTTAACTTCCCTGGAGAGACGCTGTTGCACCAAAACATCATGCCTTGTGACTAAGGTTTTGTCTCTTGGAGCTTGGATCCAAAGTCTGGTGAAGGCAGTGTGATAAACCCTTAAATGTTCTGAGAAAGGAGGGCAGGAATGTGTACTGTCTTTCAAATAAGAATTATAGAATATCTTGTGTTGGTAAGGTGCTTAAAGGTCATCTAGCTCTAACTCCTTGCCATTGACAGGATTGCGAATCACTAGATCAGGCTGCCCAGGATCTCATCCAACCTGGCCTTGAATGCCTCCAAATATGGGGCATCCACAGCTTTTTTGGGTAGTGTGTTCCAGTGCCTCACTGCTCTGAGAAAAAAATTTCTTCCTAACATCTAATCAAAATCTCCCTTTTTTAGTTTAAAGCCATTTCCCTTTGTCCTGTCAGACCATGTAAAAAGTCAGTCCCCCTCTTGTTTATAAGCTCCTTTCAAGTATGGGAAGGCCACAAATAAGTCTCCCAAGAGCCTTCTCCAAGCTAAACAAGCCCAACTCTGTCAGCCTTTCTTCATCACAGAGGTGCTCCAGCCCTCTGATCATCCTTGTGCCCCTTCCCTGGACCCACTCCAACAGCTCTACATCCCTCCTGTACGGGGGGCCCCAGGCCTGGACACAATCCTCCAGATGGGGCCTTGGGAGGGCACAGCAGAGGGGAACAATCCCCTCCCTCTCACTGCTGGCCACCTCTCTTCTGATGCAGCCCACAACACAGTTGGCCTTGCGGGCTGCAAGCGCACACTGCTGGCTCATGTTAAGCCTTTCATCTACCAGGATCTCCAAGTCCATCTCTGCAGGACTGCTCTCAATGAGTGCATCTCCCAGAATGTACTCATATTTGGGATTGCCTCTATCTGACTGCAGTGTCTTGCACTTGACCTTATTAAGCCCCATTAGATTCTCACTGCCCACTTTTCAAGCGTATTCAGGTCCTCTGAATGATATTTTTCCTTTCTATTTTGTCAACTGCACCACTCAGTGTGGTGTCAGCAGCAAACTTACTGAGGGTATATTTAGTACCAAGCACCAGTCCCAAGACAGACCCCTGGAGGACACCACGTGTGACCAGTCTCCATCTGGGCATAGAGCCATTGACAGCAGCCCTGTGGCTGCAATCATTCAATCAGTTCTTTATCCATCTGATAGTCCAGCCTTCAAATCCATATCTCTCCAATTTAGAGATAAGGACGAAGAAGTCTGATGTCTAATCATTACAACAAGTATGTGCATAACCAGGTGAATGTGATGAGAAAAAGCAATTTTGCACTACAATCAGATGACCATTAAAACAAGAAAATGATTTTTAGCCATTTATGCAATTTAAGCATCTTATTTGTCGTTGTAGTAAATGAGCATATACAAATGATTTGCAATTAATTTTGCATATTTTCACACAAACTAAATGCTTCTTTCTGGGATATATGGTTATGAACTTCATTAACTATTGATAATATTGTTATTAATATTAATAATATTGTTATTGGGTGTTACTGACATGAAAATATATATATATATATTTCTGTTAATGAATTTTAATCTTTTTAATAAGTGATCTCTTCTAAAGCAGATGTATGGGAATTGCTAAGTTAGGGCCTGAAGCAATGATTGAGCACCTGGTGAACAGACACAGCCAGCTCTGAGAGCACAGGTGAATTGCTTTCGACCAGAAGCCTCATTTAAGGGCTGGCTACCATGGAGGAAGGATATCTACCTGGAGATCCCTCCTTTTGGAATTCTTCATAAGCCCTAATCCTTGGGATGAGTAAGCAAATCTTTCTTTCTTTAACTGGATTGTGACCATCACCCTTGGGGTAATTTAGAACTGATTGTCTGCCATTGCCTTTCCCTACAGAAGATTTCTTGGGTTTAAAATGGATAATAGATAATCTGTTATTCTAAACAGGGAAGCAGTGTTTATTCTTTTGATGAGCTTTTGTGTGTGGGTGTGGTGCCTCCAATACATTTCAGTAAATAGGGTTCTAAAATTAATGGATTTGCAGTGTTTGCTTGTTTGCTGCCATGTGTAAGACCCAGATTTATCTAGGGTTAAGTTGCTAGGCCTGCAGACCAGCTCTTAATGGTAAAATGACAAAAAGTCTCTCGAGTCAGTACGTTTGGTTTGAGGGAAATATGAGTGTAAGGTGAAAGGAACAGCAATTCTGCTCTTTCTATTTTACTTTGTTAAAAATAGATGGGAAGTCTCAGCCACATCTTTAATGGTTGCCTTCAGATTGTTACCATAAGTTTGTAAATTGTCTTTTGTCAGTTTAGAAAACAATTATTGCCAGAACTGGTATGATACATTTGCTCAGTATGACCTGATCTTTTTTAAAATGTAGTTTTGAACTCAGCCTTCGAACTCTGGGACTTCTGGTTCAGAAATGTTTAATTTGTTTTGCAAATCTCCCTGCTGTGCCCTCAGTCTGTGATCTCTCTGTTGCTCAGTCTGCATGAAGATGGGGGAGTTAGCTGGATGGTTCTTCTGCTTTTTAATTGACCTCTGGAAATCACTGATGCTCATAGAGTCTCTAGCTTGCGTGGGAGGGAAGGAACTAGGCTGGAGAACGTTCTGGAATGACAGAATCATAGAGTCATTAAGGTTGGAAATCTAAAATCATTAAGCCCGACTATCAATGTATGGATGTGGGGCAAAGCCAGGACTCGCAAGGGGGAGACACTCCTCTGGGGCTGCTGGAATCTGGAGGTTCCTGTCTGGAAAGATGTGCTCTGTGGTATATAGGCGCATCACTTCTGCCCTTGGCTGGTAGTAGGGGGGCATATCTCCATTGGACCATTGTGTCTGGAAATGTAAGACCCCACCAACCAGTCTGCATATCCCTCAACAGGCTTCCTTAGGGCATTGGTATGAGTACTGATTGGCTATATGCCCTGAAGCAGTGAAGAAGCATCTACCAGAGGTAGTGACAGGTGATTCAGCAGGAGCTCTGGTGACTCATTTAGCAGCCGAGGAAATTAAAATCAATTCCTGCTTCAGAAAATGACAAACTGCCCTTTGGTGTCATATATCTAATCTACAACTACTGCTCAGTTGGAAAAAAACAGTCCCTAATTGTTAATGTAGCCACGAGAGGGAGCTCATAAATCCGTGATGCTGTGAGAATGTATGGAAATGGACCAGGAGCCCTGAAATTTTTGTCTTTAATAACACATAGCAAAACAAGTACTTGGAGAGCATATGAGAAGACTTTTTTTTCTTTTTTCCAGCCAGCCACTAATTGACGAACAATTGGGAGATTTTTTTTTTTTTTTGTAAGACAGCAGGGCTTTGTCTTCCTGAGTGCACAGTGGTGGATGATAGGCCATGCTCAGGGCATGTGCTGACCGTCCAGGGCAGGACACAGCAGAAGTACAGTGTGCATTCCAGGCTTTATTGCTCAAAGGACCTGTAAGCTAATGTACTTTCCATAAATTGTATCTAAAAATGTAATCATAAAAACTGGGGAAAGATTATCACAAGCTTTTCTGGACAGGGGAGAGAGACTGTGCAGCTGGTATGCCAAAGGAATCATTTCTGTTAATTAATCAGCAGTATAAATAAATAAATATATATTATATATATATATATATATATATATAATATATTATATTTATATTATATTTATATAATATAAATATATATTTATATATTTATATTATATATATTTATAATAAATAAATATATATATATATATATTTCCCTTTTCTCTGCTTAACATCCTGATGACATGGGCTAGTTGGATGTTTTTTTCAACATCATCTACATTCCTTGGGGTATCTTGAAAGGAAAAATATTATTGAAGCAAAAAGAGCAGTGATACTCAACTGTCTGTGTATGCATAGAACTCTGGAACAATTTCAAAAGCTTTCTCTTTTCCACTTAAGTAACTGAAATGACTAATCAGCTTCATCCTGAGGTTATTCTCATCTGTGTGCCTGATTTATTTTCTTCCCTGGCATTTCTTCTCTGTGGTCCAGCTGAAGGAGCTGGCTGGTTTGCATACAATTCCCAGTCTGATGATACCCAAACACTATTCTGCAAAAAGGAATCATTGTTGTGTTACTGGTCTGTTTTTTGAGTGTTCTGGAAGGTGCCTGAAACTTTATTTCCTCTGTCTGTTGCCTCTACACAAGCCAGTAGACTTACTAAATAAACTCTTGAATGATTCACGCTTAGGGATGTATTCCTCTGCCTTCTGCCAAGCTGGAAGGTTGTCAGTGTGTTGTAGTTTGATTTGGCTTCCTCTACTCAGTTTCTGAAACAGGAAAGAAAATGCAAAGTCATAGCCACCTGCAACCAAGGAAGTGAGGGTTGATATTCTGAGAGCTGATTGAAGCTTGTAAAAGCTAAAGAGAATTGACTTCTGGTGACTGGCCTTATACCTGCATCCCTGTGTTCATTACCCTCCAGATTCCCATGGTTTCCCCAGTCAGATCCAAGGTTTACACTGTAGAACACGCTGGACTTCTGCTGTACGGTCCATAACTGCCATCTGCATGAACAGCCTAATGGGGCTAGTTGATACACTGTAGGCCATCTGGGTGGCTGTCTTCTTTGGCAGTTGACTTGTTAACCTTCTCAGATTAATGCCTGAGAAATTACATGAATGTTTTGCTAAGAAATATGTGCCGTACTGATGGAATTTTCAATCTTTTTCAAATGTCAGTTAATCTGCTTGCAGAAATTAGCGTTCTCATCTCTTGACTCCTTGACCTTAATAAAGCAACAGAAATATTGAACCAACCTTTTAAAACTAAGATTACTCATTTCAATCCAATTGAAAAACGTGGTGATGGCAAGGAGACAAATGTCATGGAATTTGGGGGGCTGAGTTACATTCATCTGATTCAGGCTTTTAAATCTGGCATTTCACTGTTGATTACAAGTTCCACTGTTTGTGAAGATTTAGTTCATTGTCTTAGATGTTACAGATTGGTGTGAGCTTTTCTATTTCATTGCAAAATGTGTCACTAGAATGGAACATCTTGTGCTTTCCTGTTTCTTGTTGCTAAGTATCCATTCTTCACATTGGTATCTTGAGGTATAAATTTAATAAACATGTGATGTTTACTTGCTTTCTTACAGAGCCACCAGAATTCTAGTAATAGGACAATATGTATATGTGTGTATATATATATATATATATATATATTTATTTTTTTTTAAAGGTCAAAACATGCTTTCCTTAACCTAAGTTGGATAGAGGCATACTGTTGAACTAGTTCCCCAGCTAGCCTAGAAGGATAGGCAAGCACTGAAATTGAGTGATATTGGCCAGCTTAGCTGTTTGCGTAATATTAATTTGACCATTTGGGAAGTGTGCTTTTGCTGACAAATGCTGTATTAGAAAGTAAGGGTGTTATAGAGGAAATAAAACATGAGAACATAAGTTCTACATCGCTATTTTTTTTCCTGAACTAACAGCTTCTCTCTGTATATAGCTTGCCTTGAATCTTAAGACCTGGGAAAATACTGACACTCTCATCTAGTAACAGTGCATGAAAGCCCTCCTTTTTCTTGAAAAATGAAGTTATATCATCCTACTATGATAATAACAGGGATCTATGGAAAGCCTAAAATCAACATACAGTTGATGTTCTGTTTCCTTATGTTAAGAGCTTTAACTATTGGCCTCAGCTCTGTTGTTGTGAAACTTAACACCTAGATTGATAGGGATTTGGCATATAAGAGCAGAACTTATCTGCTGTGTTGACTTCTCAGAATCTTACAGGATTATGGAGAATATCTGTGTTGTAGGCAAAATGGAGGTGTGCCATATAAGGTTCCTGTTTGTTGGATAAAGTCCAGTCTCTGCTTAATAAGTTAGATGTTTATTTTGACACCCTGCCCACATAAAGAATGCTAAGACTTTTGCCTTTCACCTGGACCTTTATGACTTGCCCTTGTGTTTTTAGTAAGTTTAGCTAAGAATCTCACTTACAGATTGGGTTTGAAATCTAGCTATATTCATACATGGAGCTGGCCAAAGATATTCTGCTTTGAGCCCACCTTTTCTTTTTGTGAATCCAAAAAGCACAATGAATTTCTCCCCCATGTATTTGTACAAATTGCTAGTTTTCTAAATTAGAGTAACTCAGTGGTTTTTTTTGTTTGTTTGTTTGCCTCAACATCTGCATAACAAAATAGCTGCCTAAAGCAAACAACTTTTTTTTTCCTCAAGATTGAAACAAAGGAACAAAGGCCTGTTTTGCAATGCAGAGATCTGCAAGAACAAAACCATACCTTGTTAGAAGGAGGGAAATTAAATGCTCTGTACTGAATGAAACAATTTTCCTTGATGAGCTGTGCATTTAAACATGACCATCCCCATGTGGAGTCAAATACCTCATGAAATATTTGAATTTCAGCAGATTCATCTTTTTGTTTTAAACTCTTTCTTTTTTCCTCACAGATTCTCTTTGTTCTCTCAAGAGTTTGGGATTTTTAGAAGGCTAGCAGTTAGTTCCCGTTCTGAATTTTGTTTTGAGTACCTCAGAGCTATGGGAAAGTACACAGGAACACTCTGCTCTGTGAGTGAGTAATGAACTGCCTCAACTGCTTTTGGACTTTCTCAAGCTAGAGGATTACTTAAGATAATGATAGATGACCAGGTATCTTCAGAGAAAGGTTAGTGACAATTTATATCTTCCAGTAGCAATGAAATTCTTAATTTCCTAGCTGGCTTTGCTCCAGCGTAGGACTGTGGTTTTGCTATCTAAAGAAGGATATCATGGTATGCAGAATGCCTTCATCTCTCCATGAAGATTCTTTGTCTACTGCTTTAGTATAATATCCTTACACCTTGTTTTATATTGACTCATCTTCATTATGATGATTTTAACTGTAATTTGCAGCTGATCTTTTAGGCTTCCCTGTGGGATCAAAGGCCATTCCCTAACTATCAAGATAAATCATTTTCCACAAAATTTCCTTCCCTTCCCATGCATTCAGTGTCACCACAGTCAGAGTAATTAATTAGTTTATTTACCATTCTGGTTTTGGTTGATGTTTTTATTTTTCTCTAGGTAGCTTTTGTACCTTAGTGCAAATGGCAAATAGTGTGGACCTATGCTTTACATGCTGTGTAGGTCTGTATCTCTTCAGGTAGGACAACAAGCAGATGTACTGATCCTAAAGAGCTTATAGGTCTGGATTAAAGATTCACCTATGGGTTAGGAATGCTGTCATGAGGAAAATGCAAGTTTGTAATGGGGAGAATGGAGAAATAAACCTTTTCAGCTCGATAGCTAACTTATTTTGTCTGTGTTTACATAACTGCTGTACAAAAAAAGCTGGTCTATGATTTAGGGGAGATGCACAGGATAAAGGTGGGTGTCAGGCTGCAGAGAAAAAGAACAATGGCTTAAATCAATCCAAAAGCACTTACTCATGCCGAAGAGCAGACATAAGATCAAAAGTTATAAACAAAGAAACCTAAATCCCACATCAACAGTACAATACTAGAATGGTGATTAAGATTATAGGCCTAAGGGAATGTGCACGCTGCAGTACTGAACGTGGAGTACCTAACGTTTAGACTACCTAGAAAAACTGGCAGGCTTGGCTGACCTGTGTGAGTGATGTGTAATATATTGCACTGATGAATCAACGGGCTGCAGACCGATAGCCTTTGGCATTGCGATGCTGTGCAGGTAGCTGCCTCCAGAAGCTACTTAGGAAAGACATACAAACAAGTTACCATTGGAGAATAAATCAGAAATATTTGAGCTTGAATTGTGTATATCTACACTGATAGTAGAAAAGGGAGCACAGCTCTACTATTGGGGGATTTGCTTATTTGCACACAGGTTGTTTTCCAGCATTTACCATAGCATTGCCTGATGAGTTGAGGCCAATTGGCAGATTTTTCTCAAAAGGCACGTCAAAAATGATACAGATTTGGAGCTTATAAAATTGTTTCTTTCTTCCACTTATTTTTAAAATTAGCACCCATTAAAATATCTTCATTACACCTTTATAGTGTCAAGTATTTGTGTCTTCTCTACGAGAAATGCTACAATCCACACAAATTCGCCAACATTTCTTTGGATCCCAATGAAACACTGTTGGGTAAGAGTGACCCATGCTGAGTATATGCTCCCTGCTGCTGTGTTGACACATAGTGCCTTGTGTCACAGGCACTGGACACAGTGCTTGCTTCAAGAGAAAGATTAAGATGGAAGCACTGTGAAACTGCTGTTAGAGGCTGTTCAGCTGCTTTCTGGAAAGGCACAAAGGAACTGTGCTTGTAAGGATGTCAGACAAGCACAAGGGCTGCCTGGAGAGGAACAGCCTCATCCTGCCTGATGCTGCAGGGTGAATCACTCCTGGTCTGACTCAGTGCTGCCCTGGCACATCTCCCATGGGCAACAGCCTCTACCCAGTCCAAAACACACAGAAGCACCTTACTGCTGGTTCCAAGTAGTGGTCTGAGTCTTACGCCTTCCTGAGCAAGGCTGCACTGTGCTGCCAGCCCACTGCTGTGCTGTCTGCAGTGGGAGATGCTCTTGATTTCAGCACTGCGGTTGTCATGGCTTTGCCCTGGTGTAAATGAGATCAGAAGCTGGCTTGCTGCCACTGAACATGGTATTTGCAAGGACTGAATTATGCTTGTCATTGTTTGCTTTTTGTTTTTCCCTAACAAGAGTAATAATAGCACTGCTGACAAAATCCTCACCTTTAGAAAGATGTAGTGTAGGTGTTTTCTTTAAAAGGGAAGTCTAACAAAACTAAAACCAGAGGAAGAAACAGTCCCTATATTTGGACACTGTAGCTCTAGATGTGTTTCAAGTGCTTTTATCTTCACTTACTTGATGCATAACTTCTGTCATTGCTTCACTGAGGAGGGGGCTGAGAGGCAGAAGACCCAGCACGAATCTCCAGCTCTGCCACAGGTTGGATAAGGGTAATTGGCTGAATCTGTTAGTGCTATTGGTGCTCTTTCAAAAAGCAGGAGTAACTGTATCTTCTGCATTTTGAGTCTTTAGGTAGCATTGATGAGATTGTGAATTGGATCTGTTACAGCCCTCTACTAGGAGTACATATGGCAAGAATCTGATTTTTAAACTGGTAGGAGTGAAGAAGAGTGATACAAGCAGAGGTATGGTACTAAGGAGACAAACCTGATGCACAGAAATGTTTCTCCTATCCCCTTTTCTTATGCAGTTGGGAATATTTTTCAGAATAGGGATTTTCCATTCTTTTATGTATAGCACATGTATACTGAATTTTGCTATGCAGCATATGTGCAAAACATTCAGAATGTATGTGACCTGATACAAACAATTGGGCAGTCTGAACAAAAGCTCCTCCTCTTAAAATGCTGCAGAGTTTTCTCAAAATGCTAAAATCAAAATACATTCATAAATGTTTTGCCTCTAGCATTTGCTATATGCAGAGACATCTTCCTGTAAAAGAGTTATTTTTTATTTTCATTATCTTTTTATGGTGGCTTAAATTATCTTGAGTTATTCAATAAAACCCACAGAATTGCTCTTTGTGCAATTACTCAGAGAGAGTGTTCCATTATGTGACAGTCACACCACCACATAACAACCCTTTCATCTATAACTTTCTGCTACTTGTGCCCACTAAGAGTCTGAGAAGATGAGGCAAGATTTAAATGTTCCTGATAGACTTATGCTGGCCTGCGTGCTAATCGTGGCCAGGAAAAAAAGCCAAACAGTGGATCTCCGTGTGGTCCAAAGAAGGCAATTTGTTACTGTGGTTACGTCACATTACCCTAAGTGGGATCATGTGATTTGACTTGCTTTCATAATTTCAGAGCATCTGATTTCTATCCTGAACAGTGACCTCCAGTGGATGAATTTTCCTGCACTCTAGAATCCAGAATGTACCCAGAAAGAAAGACGACAGTGCCAAGCTTTGAGACAAACTTTTGGCTCAGTGGGTTTTCAGCAGCACTTACAGGCATGAATTTGCAAGTCTTGCTTAGTCCTTATGGATCCTATACTCTTTGAAGACTGGACTCCTTGGTCTCTCTGTGCCTGTTTCCAACTTCTAAAAGAAAAAAGGTGGTGTTTCTCTGTCCTACTGCAAAGAGCATAAATATGTTAAAAATCACAAAGAACTCCAGTGCTGTGGTAATGGAGGCTATATAATAAGAATAGGCAGATATCCAAGAAAGCTTTTTTTGCATTTCAGCTTGTTGTTGGTTGTTGTTTTTTTTTTCTTCTGTAACCTTATGACACTGTGCCAAGTTCTTCATAAGTACAGTTCCCCAGTTTCACTGATTCACTGAAAATCAGGCTGGCTGAAAAAAATGCAGATGTTTCTATGATGTGAGCTTCCAAAACCTATAGACACGTGAGCAGAAGACTTTTCAGAGTGACTGTGGGCATGGTGCTAGAGCAGGAGGTTGTTGAGCCAGTTTTCTCATTCTAGACACCAGTGGGGTGTTCCAGTGCATGCACCTGTGGTGCTTGGTCAATAGAAGCTTATAGATGTGTTAAGTCTTGAAGTTCCCCAGGCTCAATATTTAATCACCTCTGAAAATATGGCATTTTAAGGGACATCAAAGTTTTCTTCAAGATGGATTGCATTTCTACTTTTGATGTGTGCGGCAGAACCCTTTTTCAGCCTAAGATCCATTAAAGAGCCTATTGTATAGAGCTGGCTAAATGAATGTTAATGACAAACAGTCAAATGCAGTGCAAAAGCTTGAAAAGCTGCAGGGCAGGTCCCCCAGAAAGGCTTTTTGAAGTCGGATTCAACTTTGAAGAGCTTTTCAGGTTTTACCTTTACCTTCCAGCAAGCCTCCTGGCTAGCAAGAGAGGCTTTTGCTCTGTAACCTGTTTGAGGGCTGGCAAGTGGGTGCCGAGGGCATCTTCATTCCTTAGTGCTCCAGGAAGACTGCAGAAGAACTGTGCTGGCAGCTCAGTTCTTCAGAAAAGCTCTGGAGCAGTTTGGAATAATGCAGCTATTGACTTTTTTTGTCTTTATTAGAGCTTCTTGGAAAAGGAAAAAAGAGAAAGGAAAATAGATTATTCTCATGAACTTAATAGATTCATTTTGAGGGGGAGTTCTGGGTTTTGGTTTTCAGTTTCCAAAGCAAGGCGCTCCACTGAATTACCTGATCGGCCTCTGATTAAGAGAGGCTAATGGCCATAACCAGCAACTCTCTTCCTGTAAACTTATGTCCTTCCACCTTTTTGCAGGAGCTGATAGCAGATCATTCCTATTCCCTTGAAGACAGGGCTCTTGCTGCCAGCATATTGAAGGAGAAATTGTGATTGCTGATACCTTGGGTGACTCAGTGAACTGAGATAGCAGTGATGGAGAAAGGAGGGGGGGGAAGAGGGATGGAGAATAAGAGAATAAAGTGGAAAAGCTAGAACATGTAGAGGGGAAGATGATTTTTGTCTTGCCAACTTATGTGCAAACGAGGAATTATTCTTTCCTTGACCCAAAAACACGTGGAACAAATTGGTAATGTGTCTTTCCTGTATCAGAATTAGGATGATAGAAAATATTTTTAAATACGCTAGCAGAATGCAGTGCACAGCTAATGTTGATTGATTCTTGGGGGGGGGAAGGAGGGGGATGAAGCACAACAAAATACTTTTTAACAGAATGAGATCAGCATAAAGCACTGAGGATTCACCCATAATGTGGCACCCCTCTACTTAGTCACCCTCAAATGGACTCATCAAAGCCACCATTAAGGAGTTTGGCTGTGCCCAATGAGGAGTCATACAGCTAGCTTATAGAACAGCGCTTGTTATTAGAGGAACGGATTACAGACTGTTTGAATTGCCAGTGATAGATACACTGTCTGCAGAGTGTGTGCAAATACCTGTAGTGTGAATAATCCAGCTGACCACAAATGTGTAAAGCTGGAATAACTTGATTTCTAAGTTCCCTGGTACATCCAAGCACGTGAACCTTACCCAATCGGTCCCAGAAGCCAGTGGTGTCCTCCCAACTTGTCTGTGATTGTATCTTCCCCAAAATCTCCTCTCTGTCAAGCTGTTTTTATACTATCTTCAGGTGGAGTTTGAGTGTCTCTAATCATACCTATCTTTGTTGTGTTTGGTGCAACAGAAAATTGAAAGGCTGCTAACTCAGGATGGCAGTTATACAGTTTATCAGTTCTGTGGTACCACTAAATTCCCAACCATGCAATCTTATCACGGAATCTGGCTGTGGTGTTTTACACTTATTCCCACCCTCAGTGCTGTATCTCTTAGAGTCAGCATGCCAAGCTCTCCCTGTGCTGCTGTCAGTCTAAGGTTTGCAGGTCTTGTGCAGCTTAGGGAACTGTCATGAAACAGACTCTTCACGCTTTGACAGCATTCTACTCCAGAGGTTTCTTCAACATTTTTCTTATTTTAAAAGCTGAATATCCCAATAAGTTGTTGCCAACAATTACTCTGTAATGCACCCCATGATTACTGTCGCTCAAGCTTCTCAATATTTAGATGAAATTGAGGAGATCACTCAGTCTTGTTACGAGAGTTAGAGCTGATGGGTTCTCATCTGCTCATTGTTTGTGGGGTAAGGTGATTGGCTCATAGCCTTAGTATTTAGTAGGATGCAGTTACCAGTCCTGATGATAACACTGCTCATCAGGGCCTTGGGCTTAATGGCCAGGCCAAAAGAAGAGGCTAGGGGCAGAGGGAAGCCCTCTAGCACACCCTGCCTTCATAAAGTGAAGCCCTGGGCTCTCTCTGCCTCATGCATTTTCTCTCTTTGATTGTGAAAGATCCATTATAGTTAATCTTTAGCGTGTTTGATTCTTCCATGAATGTTTTATGTGCAATTACTCATCGGTCTGTGTGAGAGTACTTGTGTGTGTAATATAAGCTGATTATTTTATTCACTAAGAGTTTGTCTAAAAATGTAGATGTCTTTATATTAGGAGAAAACAGACTCTGTAAATTACAACCTTTTATATAATCAATTTTCTGAATATCTTTGAGATCAAACACATCCGATGAATCATTTAGTCAAATGCGTGGTTCTTCGATTGGTTGCTTAATGAGTATGCTTTAATCTGAACCCTCTCAGGGCTGGAGTTACTGTCAGAGACATAAACAAGTGCTTGCTCATCTCAGAGTTTGTCACTGCATAAAAGTTAGAAAACATTTTAACACAAAAAATAGCAAAGTAACAGACAAACAAAGAATGTTTTCTTGCCTAAAGTGAGTTTGTGTTTTGTGCAATAAAAATTCCTCAGATCCTGCAGCCCATAGTCATGAAGCTTTTACTCCATCTGAATAGGACAGGCTGGGTTACTTAGTTGCTCCCCATTCCCTACAAGCCAGGTTTGTAAATTTGGGTCATTTAATTACTGCACTTAATTGTGTCCCGATGCTGACGGGTGAGCAGAGGAGATGCTGCGTGTTATAGGTGCAGGCCACCGGGGTTCTTCCTTGGGATGGTTATCACAGAGGTGGCAAAGCAGATAATGGAAAACCTGGTAGGGAGGATTTGAAGTGAGAGGAATGCAAGTTCACACGCGATGTCACGTTGAAAGTGTGCTAACAGCTTCTATGGTGTTTTTGTCAGGAGGAGTCAAAGTGGAAAGATACAGGTTGTTCATGCTGGCCCTGGTGATTTGCGCCCATCTCAGTACCTTTATGTTCATGTTCCCATTCCTTCCTCTCTTCCCTTTTGCTATGCCAATAACAACAAACCCCAGAAATCCCCTTGGTATGCCGGGTTGGTGTCACTGAAGAACATCCCTTGCATGCACTGGGCAAGATGATCCAGGCCACGTGTGCTCATATCAAAGGGCCATTTTGATGTGGACCAAAACAGTTTTCCAATGCAGCTGCCCCACAGCCTGATTCTGCTAGAAATGCCTGTCTGTTAATTATGGTGTGCTGGAAGAAGGTAAGCTGGGAAGGCAGAGCATGAGCTGATGTGCTTCACAGAGGGATTGGGGCTGCATCATCAATGCTTCTGTCTTGAGCTGCTCTGCTCTGCCTCTGTGTTGCTAAGGCATGTTTCTATGGCAAAGGCCCACCAAGAAAGTGAGAATTAGAGTTAATGTTCAGAACAGATGAGCTCGCTCTTGCTGGCAGCTGGCTTCTTTGGGGGAAATGAGCTGCTGTAGACGAAGAGCTGCCATCTCAGCTGCTGTGCAGAGCGGGAGGTGCAGCTGGCATGTTTGCTCATGGCTTGTGTTCATTTGTGGTAAATGAAACCCATTAAACTAAGTGCTGATTGAGATATATCCTCATTGTGTTCTTGTAGGATGAGCTAGGTACAGCCCTAGAGGCCAGCTGCCATGCAGCCAGGCAGCCATTGCATCCAGGGGCCTGGCCCACTGGAGAGCGTTATTACCTGCAGGGCTCACACCTGAGTGTGGCCTCTGACAACAAGCTGTGCTTTTTGGTGGCTGCTGTGAGAAACCCTGTGAAATCTATTTCTGCTGCAGAGGTGCTCAGGTGCAAAGGGCCAGAAGTTTCCATCCTTGTGTTGCACGGCTCCGTTAATTTCCCTTTCTGTTGTAAGCCTATGGATGGTGTTCTTAATTCACTGGGCGCTGGGTGCTTTGTGAGGCAGTAGGAAATGAAACTCCTGAGGTGAAGTAAATGGCTGGTTGTGACTTGGCAGTTTTGCATAGCTTTTCCATTGTGCTCTGTAGTGCACGGCTGCTGGTTGGTCTTTATGCAGCTGGTCAGAAGAAAAGTGATTAGAGAAAAAGCTTGTTCTAAGGCCAGCTGCTGTTCCCAGATGGTGTGACTGTCACTGAAGGAATGCTGGGTTTGTGGCTGTACCTGCTCTGCAATCTTTGTGGAGCACTGGGTGGAGGCAGATGGGGACAAGGGCTGATCCTGCCCTGCCATGCCAGGTTCCCTGCCCCAAAGTGCCAAGGGACCCACGTGTTGGGGTAGGATGGGTTTCTGGATTGCATGTTTGGGTTTAGGAGCCTGATTTCCACTGGTATCCAATCCAAAATGGTCTCACTACACTGTGGATGCAGCTCAGTATGTCAAAAAAGAGCTTCCGTTTGGCTATGGGACAGAAAGGAGATGTCATATTCATCTCATATTATTTGAAATTAAGTAACTTGAGCCAAGGTAAGCAGGTTTAAGCCTAAATAAGTTTCTCAAACATATGGAGGACTTTCTTTAAGTGTGCATACTACTTATTTCTCAGGTTCTCAGCTCTAAACTTAGCAGGGACTTGACTCACTTCCTAGGTGGAATGATCATTGACGGGAAGCATTTTCTCAGCCTGTTGGCTTTAAGACCTGCAATAAGGTGTTATAATGGGTGTGCTGATCCTACAGACTGTTCCTTGAGATGTTGGTAGGTACTGCATTTGTGATCTAGGCTCTGATTACTCTGGCAGTGTCTTTGCTCAGGGTGCTTACCACAAATAAGAGTTATGATTTTTTAATAGGCATTATTCATAATTTAAAAACACATCTTAAAGACAATACAGACCATTGCCAGAGCAATGATGTATGATCTGTAGAGGCTTACTGCCGGGTAGATGATATTGTAAAAGTGACTTACATCTCCACCCTCCGTTAAACAAAACTCTAAATGCCATTGCTGTTTACCCTATTTAGCAAGGCGCTCAGGAGCAATGATCTGAGCTCTGATGGCCCACGTGCCCCTGTAAGCAGCCGACAGATTTACAGGTTGGCAAAAACTGGCTCATTATCTCCAGCAGTAAATTCCCCTTGTAAAGACTCTTGTGTGCTCAAGCTGCAAATGGAGTTTGCATATACAGTAATGAAACATATTTCCTAAATACAGTCATAAGCGTTTTAACATCCCTGATTTTTTTTTTTTTTTTTTTTTCCTCATTCCTAAATGCTGATAACTTTCCTCCAAGCCCTGCAAATGCTCGCCTTCTCCGTAAATGCAGCCAAAACAGCAGGGTTCTTGTGAACCCATGTTTGCAGTCTTGTAGAGGGAGTTGTTGCTGGTAGAAGCCAAATTCCTTTGCATAACAGCAAAGGATGCAGCTATTTCCTGCAGGGCCCATTGGTACTCAGGCACAGGGTTCTCACAGCAGCCAGTGGTTCTGCTGGCTCCCAGTGAAGACCATGAGATAGCCCCAGGGGTGCTGTGAAGCTGTGGGGCAAAGCTCGCCTTTCCCTGCATGAATCCACGGAGCCTTGCCCCAGGGATGGATGGTTGGAGGTCCACTGCTTGCCATACAAATCTTTGTTTCTGTGTGTGTTTGTGAGCGTACTGTAACAGAAATCTGCAGAAGCTGGCATCTCATCTATTCTCTGGTAAATAGCAGTCTGACAGGGCCACAGCAGACTGAGCTCCTGGATACACGCAAGCCCTTTGTTCTGTCATTTGTATTGCAGTTCTTTGCATTCAGGCACACAAGGAAACACAACACAGTTATGGCTCTGCTAATCTCACTAATCTTCGTTTAATGAATCTGTTTCAAAAGTATTTCATTTCCAGTTGCAGTCAACCCAAAAAAGCAGATAGTCCAGCAGAAAGAAATCACCCCAGCAGAAAGATCTCTCTGGAGATCGGGCCTGGGAGGCAGCAGGCAGGCAGCAAAACTGATGAATAGTGATAACAGAGATGGAAATTGAATAACAGTTT
Source organism: Tetrao urogallus (assembly GCF_951394365.1). Lineage (NCBI taxonomy): Eukaryota > Metazoa > Chordata > Aves > Galliformes > Phasianidae > Tetrao > Tetrao urogallus. The sequence goes on from NC_136822.1 coordinate 7,671,074, forward strand.
ACGCTGCCATCTCTCCTAAGTCACTTGCTTGCTCTGCATGCACCCATATGAATGAGTAATGGAGCAGAGGCAGCTGCTGCTGTCAGTGGGAGCCAGCATCTTGTCGGGGCTGCTGAGGCACTGGCCTGTATCTGTGTGTGCCCTGGGAAGCATTGTGAGATGGAGGCGGCTGCCTGGAGCCTTTGGAGGTGTCTGCAGCTCTTGTGTCTGCTGGGTGGTCAGAGTTGTGTAGTTTTCTATTAGCTCATCTCCTGACCTACATATGAAGGTCCTAGGGTTGTGTCATCAGTCAGACTCCTACATCATAGCTATAAACATCCTGGTGCAGCTGCGTTGTTTTCACCAAAATCTTGAGCGCGTTCTCTACTTCAAGCACAGGAACAGGCTGAAATATTTCTAGAAATTGTGGGAAGTGTATTTTAACACAAGTTTAAAAAGATGCATTAGAAACAGAAGGGAACTTTCCCTTTCTTAAAGACAGGACCTATTTCAAAGTTACGGGCTTTAAGACCAAGTCGAAGTCTGAGAGACAGTGGTGGTGCACTCCCTTTGAGTTCAATGCAGTCAGATTTTCACCGTGAATTTGTTTCTAGGTGTTTGTTAGTAGAGCACAGATAGACAAGTGATACAGGCTCTGCCACAGCTCTGTGAAGAGGGAAATCAGAATATAAAAAAATCAAAATATTTTTCCAGTGAGAGTCAATACTCTGTATTCCACATGGGAGATGGCTTCCAATTTATCTCATAGGTTCCTGAAGTCACTCAGATTATCAAAGAACTAAAAGTAAGGTAACTAAAAGTACTTGGAGATATTTTCTATATCTCCATTCATAGAAACTGAACTTCAGAGGCAACCTTTAGAGATTGCTGTGACTTTTTTCCTTTTGTGTTGTTGTTGACTGTGTTTGTATTCTCATATATACTTTTTTTCCATGACATGCCTCAGTGAAGAGCCAACCTGCCTATTTCTGCCCATGGGTACACTGCGCAGCCCCAGCTCTCACTCTGCCCATACTTTCTCATGATATTACCTTGTAATATCCTTATTTTTCTCATCAAATTTCTCTCATATTACTCTGTAATATCCTCATGAGAAAGCCCAGCAGAAGCCCCACCATGCTCCAACTGCTCATGTCAGTGCTGATGGCAGAATAGGTCCCTTCCCTATGGTTAGTCTGTTGGTACTGGATGCTCTGCATATCCTCACAGACTTTGTTAGAAAGTAATTCCTATGCTTACCTACTAAGAATTCAGAAAGCAATGCATTCCCTGCTCCTTGGCTTTTGAAAGATGTAGAGTAGCTAGCTCTAAATCAAACTTTGTACTCAGAGGTTATGTAGGAAGACAAATAATCATATCTTGTCAGTCAAATGACTGTTTAAATTGGTTTTCCATCTTAATACATAGGAAGCTACAGACACGAAAATGTATGACTCAGTAGGCAAAAATATGCAACTGGCCTAGAAAAATAGAGCATCTATTTTCAGGTGGCGTAAAACACATGTTCATCAAGAAGAATATTAAAAAATTCATTTCCTAAGGACATCAGCCTTGGACTATTTAGGAGATAGGCTACTGAATAATGAATTGCACAGGCAGAAAAGCGTGCGCTCTAAAAGGTGAGCTACAAGGCAATGTCATTTCCTCAGAAATAACTCAAATGTGCCAACAGTCTTGGTGTATGATAACTAAATTCTGCTCTATATCTGCAATGTAAGGGGTGAAGGATGTCTTTCTACAAGGACACCTCTTTTGTATATTTACAAAACAATCCTCTGCTGCCTGTGGCTGCTTCTTGGAAAAGTGCTGTAGCACGGGAATTAATTCTAAAATATACCTATAATCAAAAGATTTTTTTTTTTTTTTTTTTTTTGCACTCTAGATAGTTTAGCTGATCAGCAAGAACTTTCCCAGCAGTAAAATACACTCAGAATTTATCACGAAGATGATTAAGCGAGCCTTACTGAGTCATACGCTGAGCTGAGCCAGAAGGCAGGAAAATGGAAGAAAAGGAAATTATCCAACCTGATTAACAAATGAGTTAGCCAAGAAAGTCACCACAGAGGTGTCAGCTCAGAGATGGAAGGCTCCCCAGTGCCCATCGCTGTGCAGGAGGCCACAGACCTGGCAGCGGTCACCTCTCTGGTTTCCCCCAAACAACTCCATCAATCTGCCACACAGCCAGGCTGCCAATTCCCATTTATTTTCCCTGTAGCAGGTGGTGGTAGGCAAGTGATAGGGATGGGAGGCCTCCACAGCATCATTCATCATCCTTCTTTGGAGAGCATTTCAGTGAGCACTGTATTAAGTTAAAAATGTAAATGTTGCTTTTAGTGGGGTTAATAAATAAAGATAATATGATTTTTTAGCAGTCTGCTTCTAGATTGGATGAATGGGCGAAGGTGTTTGAGAATAGTATTGATTATATTGATTGCACTTTAGAATTTTCTTGGAAGGCTGCTGTCAAAACATTGTTCCTCAGAGATTTGATCCACCTGCTACAATTCATCTTGGTATATCTTTAATGTTCACACAAGTTATTATCCCCTTCGTTCTTATGTCAAAGATGATACCCACAAAAAAAAAAAAAATCTGTTCTAGAAGATACATCCCTGTCCTTCCACAGTTGTGTGGCTTTGAGGTTCTTACTGCAGGTTGTTTGGAAAACAAGGCCAGGAGGGTTAACAGGAGTGCTAAAGACGGTGTCTGAGTATGGTGCAGAGGGAGCTGGAGTCTGACACGGCCACGTATGCATGAAGCACAGGTGAGCTTCACAGAGGTGTACGAGCCCACCTTCAAAGGATGTTATGGCCACTGCACGGTGGGGTGACTGCCAGAGGTGGAAGCTGTGTTCTCATTCCTGCCCAGCTTTCTTTCTGGTCAGTGAAGAGCACCTTAGGATAGAACAGCGCTGTTCTGTTGTGAGGGGAAGGCCCAGAAGGGCAGCAGGCAGACCTCCACGGCACCAGAGCAGCATCACACAATCCATCCCCACAGCTGTGGGGGCTGTGGGGGCACAGCCTCAGCCTGGGCGCTCTCCAGCAAGCAGAGAGCAGTGGTGGCAGCCTTCAACCCACCCTGCTTCCATAGGGAAGACCAGTGCCATCTGTAAGATTAAGGACTCAAGAATTTGTATGGTACCAGCGTTTCTGTTGCCTAAATTAACTGGTGGAATCTGATGGTATTTGCAGACTTGCATACAGAATAGTTTTCTGATTTTGTTCCTTATTCACCTTGTACTAGTGACTGGTCGTTGCTGTGAAGCTCCTGCCTTCTTGCACTTGTGTTTACAAGAAGAAAATGAATTGACTGAATATTGGATCTGAGTAAATTTAACTTGAAGGAAAACAAGTTTTCCTGTCAGACTACTCTTGCATCCCCAAACCTGCCTACAGGGACTTAACGCATCCCCCCTTGTCATGCCATGTAAGTGGCAAGTGAGGCACATTGACTTTGTGCCTTTTAATGATTTATCTTTTTTCATCTATGTCTGTACATGGTGTTCCTGGCCTGGCTCTCACATCCCTGATGTGGGAGCTTCAGTAGTGGTAGCATGTGAAGTGGTTTGCTTCTCTGCTGTGAAATTTACCAGCAGGTTGCAAAACATGTAGGTACTCGGGTAGAAATTGTGTTCCTTGCAAAAGTGATAACATTGTGTCTCCAAACAGTTTGATGCCTTCTCTTGCGTCAAAGAGAAGAGAATGAACGACAGGCTTCCTTTTGAATTTAGGGGCAATGGATTCACAATGTTGGACCTAAGTGGAATCTCAAATCTGAGCTGGGGAAAAAAAAAAATCAATCTAAAGGAAATGCAATTCTCAAAAGAAATTTAATAGACAAAAAGGCATAACCATGGTGGGGGTAGTGGTAATGTGCTGCACCTGGCAATAGGAACACAGTGTGCCTCCTCTGCTGCATGCTGCAGTACCCAGCATGGTGCTGGCACGTGCCTAGGGCAGGAGGAACAAGCCAAGAAGGCTTTGTCCATGTGCCCTCTGCCAAGGCTCTGGAGGAGATGTGTCCTACCACGCCCAGAGGATGAGATACTGCAGTGGTGCTAATTGCCCACATGGGCCACCCACCTCAATAATCCATGGCCAGATTTAAATGGAAAACCTCACAGCTATGCCTGGAGAGATTTATTCCACCTTAAGCCCAAAGCCCTACAAACCTGCTAGACCCAGATTTGGTGTCAGAGGTGACATAAAGCTCATTCTCTTCTGGCTGCTGCCCTGCTCCAGCTCTGACCACAGCACCGTGCTGTGGGCACCCGCTGTGCTGGGGCTGCCTTTCCTGCTGGGATGCAGAAGGAGCTCTATTTTTAGATGGACACCAGGAAGGTGTTTGGGAAGCACGTCACGGAGCTGCAATTGTATGAGCTGGGGAGTTTCCAAACAACAATTTCCGTGCTCTCCTCCCCTGGCGAGGCAGAGCTTGGTGCCTGCAGCGCGTCTCAGTGGAGACAAGTGGAGTGCTGCACCAACCTGCTGGTCAGTGCACACTGAATGTCTGTTATGTGGAATCATAGAATTATGAGTTTCAAACTGCTGTAATGGAGGTATTCACCAGTGTGTGTTACATTTGGAGGCAGGGGTTACTTTTCTTCCTTTACCAGGGGAAAACATTGTAAGTGAGGCCGCAATTTTGAGTGTGCTGCTTCCAAGACATTTGCAGATAGCAAGTGGTTTTCCTGGAATAACAGCCTCTCTCAAGAGAAATGTCAAGTGCATTTAATCAGGCACATTTAGAGCTCTGCAATATCTGCAAAAGAATTATTAACGCTTTCAAACCTTTTTGAATGATCCAAAAGTCATGCTGTTTGGATCATCAGCTCTGATTCAGGGCTTCTCCTTTCCACATTGTGCATTGGAAGTTCTGCACTTTCCTGCTGCTCCCAGCCTGAGCTCTTGCAGCTCCAGAGGCACGTGTGGAGCCAAGCAAATGCAGAGTGCGGCTGGCAGCGGCTGTGTCTGCGTGGATTTGCACCTCATTTAGCAAACAGCCCCAGATCAGCGTTGTGCACCTTGGGGTCAGATAAGGGGTGCTCCAGGAAATGCAGTTCCCACACAGAGCTCATCATATCTACTCTCCACAATGCATGATTCACACTGAGAAAGCAGAAGATTGGTCTGGGCAGGATTAGCCTGGAGGAGCAGAGCTTGAGGCATTAGACTTGCTGTTAGCTAGTAACAGTAGAAATGGCAGAATAATACTAGGAATAAGAGCACTGCTCTGGACACCTGCCTTCCAGCCACAGCTCAACCATTGGCATGTTCAGAAAATCATAGCTGCTTCCTGTCGCTTTGCCTGCAAAACAAGTGATCTTGTAAATGCTTTGAGAGATGCTGGTGACTGTCATATGTATGTGAGTCAAACTCCTTTCACTGCAATGTAAAATACTCTTAAAAAAAAAAAAAATAATTGCAACAATCCAATTTCTTCAAATGAGATAATGTGGTTACATTAATTTTTGAATCAGCAAATGTTCTCATTTCATAGTCCTAGCTGACAAAATAATGAGCCATCAAGATGCAGATGTAAACAAAACACTTGAGGTAGCATGTGACTTAGTGAGGAAAGAAGAAAACCAAAAAGGTATTAACTCTCCTGGTTACTAATACAGTGAATTCTGGTGGATGTATAGAGAACTCCCTCAGATCTTCAGAAAGGTGTTTGGCAGCTTGATAGGTTGCAACCAAACACAACATATCTGTTCAATCTGCTTGCTGAAGTGTGAGAATACTGTGAAGCTGACTGCAGCCTTTAGGGGTAAGATGTGAGCAGAAAGCCCCTAACAGTGTGCAGACCAGCTGCATCCAGGATGCTGTGAAATTGTGGCTCAAAAGGGGAATTAAAACTCTGCCTCTTCCTTTGCCTGAGGAAAGCTTGCAGGGCGGTCACTATTTTGTGCATTATTATAACAACAAGCTTGGTAGTGTGTTTGTTATGGATTACATATTCCTTAGTTAACAGCATGACTTCATCCCACTGTGTTCATAAGCAAAGCATAAAGCACAGGCAATCCAGGTGCAGTGGCTGTGGACTTGGGAGCAGTAAAGCACTGTGGTGTGTCTCTGCACGGGCAGAGCAGCTTGCAGATAGCAGTGTCCTGCAGTGAGATGTAGCTATCTGCTCTTCTGCAGGAGCTTGAGTTACATGTCCAGAGGTAATGTAACTATAGATACCAAGAAGGTGCTGCTTATATAATATTTGCTCGTTTCATTAAAAAAAAAAAACGAATAAAGCACTTTACAATGAGATTAGCTATCTATTTTCTTTGTCTGGAAGAGGAAAGGATATAAATGTTGCTTTTTATCTTGAAATCAGCTTGAAACCTCTGTGTAGTTCTATTGTGCAACATGTAACTCCGTTATTTGAAGCTTAACAACCTTTTCCTTTTTATGAAGACAAACCACCACAACAAAGTCCCAATGGCTCTCACACTGCTGGTGCAATGACTTGTGCAGAAGCTTCTCTTCTGAATTTTGTTACTTCCACAGCTGAAGTGAATGTCTTGCCCTTCCTCTTCTCTTTTTGCCAGACCCTGCTGGCTCAGCTGGCTGCATGGGAGACCAGAAGGAGCATTGCTTCTGACTGGGTCGTAGACATCAAGCAGATCATACAGCTGCCATCACCACTTAGAATAATGTGAACAAGAGGTAAACTGTAGAGGCAGCAGACTATAGAAAGTCTCTCATCGTTCCCCTTGCATGAGGGGCTATAGGACTCCTGCACGCAATGAGGAAGGCAGAATATTGCAAGGTGGGTGTTGATATCCATTCTGCTTTGAGGTATGGCTTTATTTTCTTCTGTACAGTCTCTGAAATAATTTGTTCCCTTATGAATGGATCTGTACAAGACTTAAAGATGCTCCTATTCCTTAGACCCTCAGCTTGTTCTTGTACCCTAATTTTTCCCTGCGCTTGCCTTGGATATGAGCCACAAGGTAGCGTTTGTGCCAGACAGCTGCCTGGGGCTTTGGGGAGCCTGGGCCAGGGAGTGCTAAGGACTGTGGTAGAAGGGAAAGGACACTGATGGACTTAAAACTGCTATTGGCCATCACAGAATCACAGAATTGTAGGGGTTGGAAGGGACCTCCAGAGATCATCGAGTCCAACCCCCCGGCCATGCTTGACTGTGTTTCCTCTGTGTGCCATCTCAGTTGTATCCCTGCACACCTTATAGCTGGAGGTATGGCACTGCTGGGGTGTTTCAGGAGCACTGGTTGAGCCTTACAAATTTTTCAAAACCAAGGAGATTGATTAACAGTGGGCATAACAATAGTACACTGTTAATAGCTGGTGTAAAACATTGTAGTTTTGATGCAAACTCATACACTGACTTAATAAACAACATGAGGAAAAAAAAGCCGACCTTAAACCATGAGCCCTGCAGCCTGCTGGCTTTGTTTTTTGCTTGAAGAAAACATCAGGTTCTCTGAGTCAAGTCCCTCAGGATACCCTGAGCTCTAGTGATTATTGGTAGCACTGGGAGAGAGCTGCAGTGCTGCAGGCATCAGCACCAGGGAAAGAAAGGGCCGAGCCCACATGCAGCACAGCACCAAGACCCAAGGGTTGTGGTAGATGCCATCTAAAGCTCTATCTTGGCACAAAGGAGAAACAAAGGTGGTTTCTGCAGAGCAGTTTTCATTACCATCTCCCAGGTGCTGCTGGGCCACCACGGCTGTTGCCTGCCACTCTCCTCCCAACTGCCATAGCAACCTGGGCAGCCTCGTATGATGCTCCTCAGGGCTCGCTTCCCTGGAGAATGGGGTGAGAATGCTCCTTATTAAATCCACCCTTGTATGTCACCATTGAAAGAAGGAAGGAAAGGAGAAGAAAAAAAGGGAAGGAAAAAAAAAGGAAAAATGGAAAAGGAAAGGAAGGGAAAGGGAAAAAGCCAATGACAAAATTTTTGCTGTATTTTCTGAACCTTTTCCTGCTAATTGGTTTGCATTTATTTAGCCTGGTATCCTGCTGGTGCTCAACACCTGCATTGAACAGCACATCTGCGTGCTTGTTGGCTTCTGTGTAGGCTGTGAGTACCCAGGGCCTGTGCAGGCTTCTGCTGCTCAGCTGCCAGCTGCAGGACCCTGACCCAGCACAGCCTCTGCTCCCACCATGGGCTCACCCAACCCTGCAAGGGCAGTGTTGTGACCAAGGAGGGTGACAGCATTAGGAATCAAAGTGAAAATGAAAGACAGTGGTTTCACATCACCAGCAAGCACTACTTGAAAAGCAATAGGTTTGTCTTTCCTTAGAGTATAAAAGCAAAACTCACTCCAGTAATTTTTTTTCAGTTTTCTGCTTAATGTTTTGACTCATCCATGTAACAGAGAAATGAAGAATTTTAACGTGGTCCAAAGCAAGAGCTCTGGATGAACTATAATCTGCAATTGCTCCAGGTAATTGTGACACTGGAAATGAACTCTCATTTCTGCAGCCTTTGTATTCTGCTTCATTAGATATTACCTCGCCAAAAATCATCCCCACCCCACTTAGCATAGATGAGATGCTGAAGAATACCGCAGGGAGAACTACTTTTAAACCATAATCCTGGAAATGCTTATGCCTGAGTTGTCCTAGTGAAAAACATGTGTGACTCATGGAGTTACACAAGTACATTTAGTTCTGGAAAGTAGCTGTAGCTTTTCCAGAACATCCCCTACAGTTCTTGGCAAGAGCCTGAGAGACCTTTCACATGTCCAGGATGTCAAGTAATGTAGTGAGTGATAAAGATCTGTATGCTTATGAGCATATTTAACCATCATTTAACAAAAAATACTTTTATTAGACAAGAAAGGAATATTACCATCAGTGTCTGCTTGCCTTGGGGCTTGCTTCTTTCTCCACTGTAGCCATTGTGAAAGGTAGCAAGGAATCTATCTGTAGAAATTCTCAGATGAGAAGATTCCATTTGGTATTATTTAGAACTTTCTATATAGTTTGTCTTAGCTAGCAAGATCATTTCTCTTGCCCTACTGCCAAGAGATACAATGTCATTAGTTACTTGGGGCTCAGTTTTCAAACAGTGTAGTGCAGTTACTACTTGAGTTCACTTTTGACTTCAGCAAGATCTTCAGGTACTCAATACCTGGAAGATAATGCCAATCAGTGGTATTACAACCCAGAAAAGAAGAATTACGCCACTTAATTAATACGTGGTAAAATCGCAGACCTCGGAAAAAAAATCTGTAGAAGTAAAAACATGTTTCAGTTTCTAATTTCTATGACTTTACCAACTCCTAGAAAGAAATACAGGCTGTTGTCCAGAAATAATTTATTCATTAACAGTAAAACACTGAATAGAAAAAGCCTTGTAAATAAAACTATATATATAATGCTTTATTTTTTTATTCGATACTCCACAAAAAACACTACAGACAGTAACAAAATAATCCAGTTAATCTTAAAAATTTCAAATGATAATTCTCACTCTTCATTTATCATGTTTTATTAACAACGCGAAGGTCATTTGTTTACATATTATAGTTTTACTTGATTTCATTAAATTGTTTCTTAAAACACTTGAAGCAATTTGTTATTTGCCCCATAATTTATAACATACATAAGTATATCAATAAACAAGATAACAGCTCCGAGAAAGATATGCAGACTGTTCAATGGTAAGTAGTCTACCAGAAGTTGTGTAGTGGGAGAGCGGGAGTAAATCACAACTGAATTGGGATTGAAGTCAACACGTGGGAGAGAAATCATATTTGGAGAACAATTACATATTTTCCATTGCCCGTTTAGTAATGTGATCTCTTTCAAGCTCTGATTTCTCCTGTTTTAGATACTCCAGCACCTTTGCCAGCATATCCTCGTCCAGATACTGCCTGTTTTGCGTGTCATCGGTGTCCCCAGCCATGGAGAGCCTTTTGCTGAGTGAAGCCAGCCTCGCAGCCTCCTGTGGTCCCAGCTGGCTCAGTTGCTCTCTGATGGCCTGCTCCAGCCTCTCGTCTTCCTGCAAGTCGCTTTCAGAAGCTGGAAAGGGAACTCTTTTCATCTGGTTCGCGTTGATAACTTCGGGATATTTTGCCAGCATCTTTGCCAAGTAATCAGCCAGCTCTTCATCCTTCTCATCCAGTTTCTCATACTCCATTTGTCGCCTTTCCAAATCGTTAATCCACGCGGATTTGGGAACTGGGCGTCCTTTCAGTCTTCTGGGAATGTAAGGCAGTCTTGGCAAATCATTTTCTTGATTAAGACGATTTAGTAAGTAGGAGGGATTCTGATTACCTAAATTGCCAGTTCCCAGAAGACTGACAATGTCTTCAATATTGAGGTCTTCAGGTAGATTTTCTGGAATTGCATTAAGAGGCTGCTTCATGTACCCATTTTTAGAGTTTACATTATTTTTAAATATGTCACTCTGTCCCAGATTAGTTTCAGTGATCTCATCGAGGTCTTCTGGGAATTCTGCTTCCTGCTCAGCTTCCAACCTTTCACTCTGAAGCTGCTTTTTCTCCCCAGCTTTCAACATATCTATTAAATCCTCTGGAGGAATTTGTAAATTCCTTGACATTTCTATTAACTGAGCTATAGACTGAGGGTTGAGTTGCTTGTCCAAAATTGAGGCTGCTCTTTTCTCCTCAAGCTCTCCTCCAGTCCTTAGTTTCCTGTTTCCAGCACTGCCCATCAGCCTCTTCAGGTAATAATTCATTAACTTTGAAACATTCTCTGACATTTGATCTTTATTCTCTCTTCTCATTTCATCCTCAAGGAAGCTGAGTTTCCCTGACCTCTTCATTTCATCATCAACTTCCTCTTCATGTTTGTCAATTTCCTCTTTGCTATCTTTTATCTCTTCCTGGGTTTGGCTTTCCACTTTTTCTTCTATGGGATTCCAGTCTTCTCCTCCAACCACATCTTCGTAGGCAATGTTATTTACTTTATACACATCATCTTCATCATCTGCATACAGTTTCTGGTCTTCATCCAGCCTCTCCTTCTTGTGATTACCAGGTCCTGCCATCTTCCCCAACTCCTGAAACACCGATTCCAGTGTAGCAAGACTTTGGGGTGTGTATTGCTCCTCCACTATTTCATTAGTACGCTTGAAAGGACTGTCTCTTGAACTGTCTTCATAGTGGCCAAAAGGCATTTTGAGATATTTTTGCCACCTCTCAGGCCACTTGTAAGCCTCGTAATCATCAGTTACTCCAGCTGGAAAGTTGTTATCTGAGCTCAGACCATAAAGTTTATTTTCCTTTGTGCCAGCTTTTGATTCCTTCTCAGCTTGCCGCAAGGCTTCCAACATAACCTTGACCCACTGAGACTCATCTTCAGTCAAAGAATCCCTTACATTTTCTGGTAGGTGAACCTGATCTTTGTTTTCTTTCTGTTGCAGGACATATGGGACACTTTGAAAGGAGTTGTAATCAGGGATGCTTTCTCCCTTGTTAGCTTGCTTGCGAAGATCTTCTATGTATTCCAAAGCTTTGATCATATCAGGATTCGGGAGCCTCTGTAAGTTTTTCATTACATAGTCTGGGTCTTTTTGAAGCAGCTGGTACTGCTGGAATGAAGCTGCATCAGCCCAACAGATTAGGACAAAGAAAAACGTGACAGCACAGGCTGCTCCAAGCTGGATGGTTTTAGTTTCTGCCATATTTAGCATACTTCCTTGAAATGAAGAAGAAGAAAAAAATAGATGATTAATATATGGAGACAAACTTAGCAATCTGAGAAGCAAAATAGAGACTGCTATTTTAAACTGAAATGCGTTACGAAGAATATCAATATAAATGGAGGATGTGTATTTTGATGGAAATTTATTTTGAGATTTTTGGAGTCTTTCCTATGATCTCTCAGTTACGTGATTTGTAGTGCTAGCAATTTCTGTACGTGCAGTTTTCTTTACAAACACCAGTTTTTGCAATGGCAGAGCTGAAATATATAATCAAAATCCTATACAGCTCAATGAACGCTCATAGAAGATTCTAGATACCATTTTGATCATTAAAATGAAAGCTTCAAACAGTAAAGCCAGTATGTCCACATTAAAATACAGCTCAGGATATAAATATTTAGACTGCATATAGTATTATTTTCCGTGATTGTTCCATAGGGGATCTCATTTTCTGAATGAGTAATGCCTCTTAATGGTGCTATACTGCAATAAAATTAATGTAATAAAGTGGAGAATGTGGCATATAAAATGACTTGCAGGTTTATTTCTGTCATTACTCTTAGTGTTATTACTTCCTTTTGTGCTATTTAATAAAAAAAATTATTATTTGTATTGCAATTGTATCTTAGTTAAGAGACTCTCTGAATGGTGCATGAAAAGTAATCCCCTATATGAAGGAGAAGCTATAATTTACCCTACAAGTACAATATAACGTTACTGAAATTTTCCAAAACTGACTCAAGTATAGGTTCTGAGTGTCGATTTTGTTCATTCGTTGCTTTGTTGAAACAGGTCCCGGGACAAACAGAAGCTTGCCATTGGCATAAATAGAGAATATAGCACTAGAAACTCACATCTAATCAGTATGTCCAGTTTGTGATAATCAATAATAAACTGTTTAAAAGAACATACTTGGGGAAAATATGCATCAGCGTAGATTAACAAAGTTGCGTCATTGCTGCATATGAGGGTAAAGCTGCACAAGCCCCGTCCTGCGGCGAGGTGAGCACACTCTGCACTGTGAAGTGAAAAATTGCAGTCACTTATTTCCTAGGAGATGCTCAGGAGCTCATACACTGGAGCCGGGAGACAAATGAGACTTTCCTGATGCAGTTACATTAATAGACTAAGTACAATAATGAGAAATAAATGGTAAACATAGAAACCACTTTGCTTTAATGGACCTGTTTGGGCTCCTTTGTTTTTGGCTTGGTGAAACCATCCTGTCAAGAACTTGGTGTTTCATGTCAGACTGATAGAGAGCTATGTATACCATTGTTTATCCACTACTGTAAGTGGAAAGTGAATATGAGTATGCTCATTTCAGCTCACTTGTACATTTTCCCACTGCTTTTGTGCCTAACATAAATGTGACTTGACTGAATAATTAAAATAACATCAGTTGAGAGACACTTTTTTTTTCCTCAATATGTCTGAGCAAGCTTGCAACCAGACGAGCAAGCCCTTTCCCCAACCATTTATGAATACTCAAGTCTGTGTGCATTTGAGAATAGATTTCATAAAGAATTAATTCAGAACAGCTGAGTGGAAAGGTGTGCCCTCGAGGTATGTGTTTGCCCTGAATCAAAGACAACATAGTGTGTTGTAGACAAGGCACTATTCTATATATAAACAAATATGTCTCAGGGCAAAAGGGAGGGAGCAGAAATTGAAAAATAACAAGGAAAATGTTATCTACATATTGCCTACTATAGCAAATAAATGATATTTTTTTTCCCTGTAAGAACAAGTTTGATAAAAACAGGAGAAACTCTGTATTTTTTGAGGAAGGGAAGAAGGTAGAGTTGTTCTGTAATTATCTACCATGCACATCCCATTAAGAGAGCCCAGGAGAGCAACCTCCTTTACTGCACACAGTTATGTATTCCTCCCTCCGTTATCAGAGTCAGCAGCACCCAATTAAATCTCAAAGGCATTTAACCCAGTGAAGTTTTGTTTACTGCTCCATGAGGGTGTTATTCAGAGGAATATTTCCTTTGCAGGAATAACAAGGCATTGGTACTACTGTAGATATGTGGAGTACGTTTGTCTTTAGATCAATCTTCAATTCTAATTTACTGGTAGATGATATTCAGAAGCCTTTGTCAAATGGAGCTGGAAATTGACCTGAGCTGGAAGCTCAGGTCATAAAATGTCATGAAATATACTACTTTATTTGGGGGTAAGGGACTCCTCCCCAACTCTTTCAGGTTTCAAATTCTTGAGAAAACAGAAGATGTTTTATAGTACCTTTAGAATGCAGCGTAAAACGTTCTTATGTCTCTCTAAGGACAATACGCTGAAATGTTTGGTCTATAGATGTGTAATTGTGAAGCTTGCATAGATGGGGAGTGTATTATTTCTTCTCTATTAGAGCCCAAGAAACAGTAAAATCAATCTCTGTCCAGCAAATATACAAGTTTCTCATTACAAAATAAAAAGATTTACTTCACAATTGGACATGAACAAAGGCAATGCAGACTGACAAAAGTTCCCTGGAAAACAGACAAAACAATAAATCTCCTTTTCTGGGATGTTTCCATGGCAGCAGCAATTTTCTCTTTCTCTCTCTCTCTGATTCAGATGCAATGTTTCCAGTGAATATTTGCTATGAAAATTCAAAACCTTTCCTGAAGATGAGTCCTTAGGACTATGAGAGGAAATCCAGCTGCAGTTTTCCATAAAGAAAATAAGGAAATACAGCCAGCACTTCTCCTCCCATTTACTTTGGCAATAAATAGCACAACTGCAATAAAGTTGCTTTTTTAAAGCCTAAGCCCTTATCCTGTGCAAGGGACTCAAAGCACGAACAACATAAAAAGAAAGGGGGTGAGGAGGAGGGGAATAAAAACAAACAAACCGCAAGCAGTTCTGAGCAAAGATAACGACTGAATGCACATGGAGGTCTAATCAGATTGTCTCTGCATCCAAGGTAACCGTGCATCCTGTATTTTGACACGGCCAAAGTGCCACGCTGATGAGCCAGCGCAACTCAGTGCAATCACAGAGACATTACGCTTCATCGCTTCAGTCTCTGATAACACCGAATAAATGGATCTACAGGTCTACGACACATACATACATTTAGTTATCTCTGCAAACACCAGCTACAACCCCATCAACTTTCTGCTGTCACTCGTGTTTAACTTAACCTCTTTTTCTCCTTTTTTTTTTTTTTTTCTCTTTCCGATTCCTCCCTAATCTTCACTGAGCCCCAGGATCGGGGCACCCGGCTCCCCGGCCCCGCCGGCCCCTGCCCGCCCGCAGCCCCTTACCTGCCAGCACCGCGCCGCCGCCGCCGCCGCCGCCTTCAGCACCCGGACAGCGCCCGCTTATACCGCCCTCGGCGCGCCTGACGTCACCGCGCTCCGCTCCGCGCCCCGCCCGAGTGGCAGCGCCCCGCCCATCCGCAGCGCGGGGAGGAACGGGGGTGGGGAACGGGCTGTGCTGGGGCGGGGAGGGGCTGGGGGGGAGAAAAACAAGAACGAGAGGAGGGAAAAAAAGAAAGGGGGGGAGTAGGGTGGGGCAAATGGGGAAAGGAAAAGAGGGGTAAGAAACGTGGGGGGAAAGGGAAAGGAAAGGAAGGATAAAAAGGTGGGAAAAGAAAAAGGTGAGGGTGAGAAAAAGGAGAAGGAGGAAAAAGAAGAAGAAAAAAAAAAAAGGAAAAAAATCGACAAATAACAGCGTGAAAAATTAAAGAAAAGGGGGAAAAACAGGAAAAAAAAGGGATGGGGAATAAATAGTGAGATGAATGCGAAGGTGGGTGCGAGCCACGCTGCAAGGACGGGTGCCAGGCAGCCCAGGGTGAAGTTTGGCACGCAGCTACCTCGGTGGGGTTTTTTTAAGAGCCACCGAGCTGCAGCACGGTTGTGTGGCAGCACAGCATGGGGCAGCAGGTGCAGGCGAGGCCAGCAGTGGCCCCACGGGGACTCTCAGTCCCCAGGCACTGCCTGTGGGTCACAGTGCATTCTCAGCACTGCCTGTGCAAAGGGCAGCACTCGCACGTGTGAGCAGTATGGTGAGCAAATACCTCTGCCATAAATCAGGAGGCATGGCATGGAACATATTTCTTCAGCTTAGGCTCATTCCTTTCTGTTCCAGAAAGCGTTTTACCTTGGCTTTTAATGGGTCTCCTTTTCCCCCAGAATAAATCTCTTCTGACAATTTTGACCTTTTGCAGCACAAAATGGAAAAAAAAAATAAGAAAATTAAAAAAACACCAACACCCTAAGATGAATGTACCTCCTAAAGCAGTAAATGTTACGAAATTAAACTGACAGAAGAACAGAGAGGTAGAATTCATAGCAGCTGTGTGCACGGCTAACAAGACTGCCCTGGCTGCGTGTGCTGTGGCAGCACTGGAGGTCAGGCAGCCTCTCCTCAGCACACGTGGAGCTACCAGGAAGGTACAGGGCCATCTTCTCTCTGTGCAAAACCCCCAGCACCTGCAGGTGGACACGGCTGCATTTCTTGGTCTGCTGAGAAAACACTCATCGTGAAGAGCAGAAAAACAAAAGAAAGAAGAAAATGTTCAGTTCAGATTGTCAAGAATTCTGTTGTACCTCTTCCAATGGACTCTTTTTCATGCATTCCACGACCAAAAGCCCAACCTTTATCGAGCAAATTCTTTTGCATGAAAATCATCATGCTGTCCCCATCCATCCACCCCGACCTCCTGCGTCGGCACGCGTTTCAGACCACACTGATTAATTGGCACATCAGCACAATTCCTTCCTCTGTTCCTTAACCGCTCACTTGAGATTTGCAGCGTGTGAAGGCAGGCAGATGCTTGGCTTAGCTCTGCTCTGCACAGCTGTTTTGGTTTCAGTGGATAGAATTTACAGAAGGCTATCCATAACTGGGCTGTCAGTTTCATTCCACCTAAAAACCTGAACTTCACAGGGACATTGTGCTGAGGATCAGATTCACATAGGCCTAAAAGGAGGGCCTTAATAAAGGTACCTTTTTGCTTTTTTGCTTTTTGTTTGTTTGTTTGTTTGGTGTTTTGGTTGTTTTTTTTTTTTGGTTTTTTTTTTTTTTTTTTTTTGCATATTGAGTGCAGCAGTGCTTCCTTTTCCTTGGAATGAGTCATGAAACAGAAAATTTGATCTGTGTTGTCATTAGAAGTTCCATGGCATTTTAAGGAAGAGTAAGATCACATTACGGCATCTCTGAAATTTAGGTAATTGCATTAGAACCAGCTCAGTATCAACCTCTAAGCCATAGGAACTTGGCAATCTTTTTTTTCTGAATTCATTCTGACCATATTGCATCCTCCTGCGTGTCCTGGGAACAGAGCAGTAATAAATGTGGCATTTGCTGTGAGTGGCTTGCCCTGGCTCATGCTCCATCTTACACAGCTGCATATCATGAGAAGCTAAAAGTTAATCAAACCTGAATTCTGCATGTTCATGATTTCATTCCATTATATGCAAGAACCAAGGCGTTGCAGGAAGGACCATCACTGCAGCCAGCAGAGGCAGGGGGAATCCAGCCCTTCTGTTTTGCCATTCTCATCTTGATGTCCATCACCACTACAGCCAATGCAGAAAGAGAAGCCAGGCAGCTTGGAGGAGCTGTGTCAGGAATGCTCCTGGCTGGTGACGAGGTGAGGTGGGCTCAGTGTCCTCATGCTCAGTCCCAGCAGAGGGGTGGGCACAAGGACCCCACTGCTGCTCCTGTTCAGGGACAGTGAGCCTCGCCTCTGTCCAGCCCCTGTGAAGGGAAGCAGCAATGAGGATGGCTATAGCCATGCAGGAATAATGTTGTTGGGCTGTTAGGCCTCTGTTCTCTAAGCCCAGACCACCTTGCACCACTTGCTTCAGCTTCAGCTCTTTTCTCACCTTATTGGTGCCAGCGGACAATCAGTAACTGCTTAAAAATAAAGCGGGGTTTTGTCAATATTGATTTTCCCCCTTCCTCTGTTTCCAGTAGCAACTAAAAATAATTTACAACTCATTTACGTGGCATTTCTTACAAAAGAAGGGCTATCGTCATATTTAGAATTCATCTTTCATCTGACTTGATTACCTGCGTGTATTCTGACTGTAATGAGAATGGGGAGGTTTTCTTCTGTCAGAAAAAAGTTCATCCATCATCACAGATACAGATTCTTTTAAAGGATTTTAATTTTAAAATACTTGACCTCCTCTCGAGTCCAACATTAGACTTGTTATTTCGTGCTTATTTTTCACACTTGGAAAATCAAGCGTATTTGTACGCAAATACTTTATGCCTCCCTAAATTTAGTCCATATGCTAAGCGGTGTAAATTTCATAAGCAAAGCTGGAAAGGGAAGATAATGGCATAAGGAAAGTGGGGGGCTCTGCAGTGACCCTACCCTGTGGGTGCTGGGGGTGCTGAGCGACTGGCGGGGATAGAAAGACTTGGAGCTGGAGCTGGCCATTGCTTCTAGTGGGAGAGGAGTCAAGAAGCCGCACCAGAGGGAGAGTAGAAGACAGCAAGTGAATCAACAGGGAAAGATCCTACTGCTGTACTTGTTCCAGTGCAGCCTCCACTTCGATTACCATGAACGAGAATAGCAACCCACCAACACATTGAGGCATGTGTGTCTTTTCCTATAGCCGGCACAGTATTTTTATCTGCAGGCCTCTCCCACACACATACTCATGCATTTCCTCCCGTGGAGTTTCAAGGATCTTCACCAGCCTGTGTCATCTGCTTACCAACATTAGCTGTAAAAATACCAGCAGAGCAGGCAGGGTGTTACGTTCAGCAGCCGGTGAAGATCAGGAGTCTGCTGGGAGCCGGCTGGATCGAGCTGTCGTGGTGTCAGCTCTGCGTGCGTCAGCCGGCAGGATTTAAAGTCAAAACACACATAGTGAGGGAGGAAGACAATGAGAAAGTCTGAGTCATACTCTGCTGAGGGTGAAGAGAACAGATTAATAGACAGCAAACATGAATGAAACCAAACGGCTCGTTTTAGTCATGCAGCTCCTTCTTAAGCCCAAAATAGGATTTATTTTTAGTCACTGAGGATGAAAAAAGGTTTTCTTTGCACTTTGCCAAAGAGCACTGAGGGAAGAGTTTTTATTAGTGTGGCCCAGGCTCTGCTTTCCTTGGCACCTGGGAGCCGGCACAGCGCGGTGCTCGGGGGGCAGCACTGCCCCAGCTACGTGTCACCTGCAGGCTTACCATGCAAGATCACTTACCCAACACCTCCCCATGCTTCAGAGCTGCTGCAAGGAGCCAGGCCTGGCGTAAGAGGATGGGAGTGCGAAGGAGGCAGGGCCTACATATTGTAAGTGGGAGAAGGAAGAGAATGCAGCACAGCTCCCACTCACAGCATCCAGGCAGCAGAGGCCACAGCACTGCAGAGCCAGGGCTCCCCAGGGTGAGACACAGTGAGCTCACAGGGTGCTGCTGCTGCGGAGGGACATGATGTGGCCTTGGTGTCTGCTGGCCAAAATGGCCTTTGGTTGGCCATGGGATCTGGCACGAGAGCACACAAAAGGAGTATGCGGGAGTGAACTAAGTTACAGCTACAGCCGTACGCTCACCTGTTTTTGTGACTTTTCATTTTAAATAAATGGACAGAAGCAATTTCACAGCTGTGCACAGGGATTAGTTACATTATTTAACCCTTTGCTAAATCATCTCAGCAGTTCTGCTCTATAGAATCTTCACAATCTTGGGGCTAAGCCATTTCTATCCCTTAATTACATTGAAGCCTCATTAATTTTTGTGTTAATCACTCACAAACATGGAAAAGTTCTGTGATTTTGGATCTCCCTGACTCTGGCAGAACACCTCTTCTTTGTTACCTGTTCACTTGTCTGACAATGCAGGATAGAAACGAGTAGCAAAATTACCACCCATTAACCCTCCTTTTTCTTACTCATTTTATGAGACTCCATCCATCCTCAGAGCATAAAGTCACACAGCTGCACACCCAATAGAGGCAAACATCCTCCCCCCCCAGCCATTAGGGCAACGGATGCTTTGGCAACAGCGGAAGCAAGAATCTATTTGCTAAAGCTATGAGAGCAATAAGCCACACTCTGCTTCCTTGTCATAAAAGGTTATCGCCATTTTCTCTTGCACTGTCTTTGCAAGCATTGTTAGTTTTTGTGGTGCCATTACAGCATTTTTAAGGCCATAGGTCTGTCCTTCTTTGCCTAGTGTGTGCTATGGAGGTTCCAGCTCCACCGCTACAAAAAGTTATACAGAGCTGGGTCAAAACCAAATATAGCATTTGGTCACGAATGTGACAAAAATAGAAAAAAAAAAAATCTGACTGCAAAGCACAGCACAGAGCCGATGGTATAGAATTTCTTCCTGAGGAAAACTTTTACCCAGGAGAGGGCAAATAGATCCCAAACCACCAAATTATCTCACGTGGATAAGGCAGGAACACTTCATGACGTGTCCAGTTATCTGTACATTAATTTAAAGGTTAATTCAAAACAAACTGGAGTGCTCACAGCAAAGAGAGAACATCAATTCACACTATCTCATGTGCTGGCAAGCTAGTACCACCAGCATTAAAGCTGAGGGCTTACATTTTGGTGCTGGGCCATATTGACTTTGCATTTCAGGATATGCAGCCAGGGAGAGCCAGCCAGCATCACATCAACTGTGTCCTGGCAGGCAGAACGTGAGCACAGCAAATTTGTCACCTCACAGAAATTCCCTAGTCCCTGAGGGCTTAATGCTGTTACCAGGTGTGCAGGAAGCACATCCTGAGCAGCAAAGAGGAACAGACAACTCACCACAGGCATGTCGCAAAAGTGCACGTGGGCAAGCTACTGCTCCCAACGTGGGATGGGACCCCAGGGATGGGTACAGCTGGAAAGCTGGGCAGAAAGCACCCTGTAACGCCTCAGAAATGACTATGTTTAATAATAATCATCGGGAAAATACAGCATTTATCCCTGGTGGTAAACCAGAAATATGTTTTCTGGGTCTCCTCCCCCCCAACACAGCACTGTGAACATTCAGTAAGCGCTTCTTGCTATCACTTGGTCCTGAAACGCTCTCTTGGGCTAGCGATAAGTGCTAGGCAGGCTGCTCTTCCCCAGCAGAAATCAAAACACAAGCATTGCCATCAGTTCTCCAAGCAGGCTGAGAGCTAAATGACAGCTTGTAACACTTCTGCAAGCTGGGAAGAACATTTGCCTTGGACCTCTGTGCTGTTTTAGATAGCAGTCTTGCATTTCTCTCAGCTTCAGAGACTTGACTGGCAAGTAAAATCCATATAATTAGGAGAAAATGCTGCAATTTTCCCCTAGGGAAATCCTGCTTGTGTGCCACACATGGCTGCTAAGTGCCCTCCCAGTCCCAGGTTGCTGCCTTGCTCTTCCGCCAAGCCCCGTGCCACTGCCTGCTCTTAGGCTGGGAGGCAATACAGCACTGGATTGGGAGAGCTCTGTGCTGGGCAGATGACCCATCTTACCTTCCTGTGCTTGTAAGGGGCACGGAGAATCCCAAGAAGGGCAAAGCATGGATCAGGTTTTCCTTGCAGGATCTTGAAGAACGGCAGTGGGACTGCAATGCTCTCCCAGCATCGATGCCTTCTATAATTCAGGGAGAAAAAGGCTACAAAAACAAATAAATTCAGGAAGAGACAAATGCCCAGTGAGAATGCAGCCCTTCCACCATCTCGTCTAAATAAAAGTGCAGACAGGTTATGGCTACAGGCATAGCTGGGCACTCCCAGATCTAGACCAAAATAAGATTCTATGATCAAAGGCAATTTTTCTTGCCTCATAATGGAGGAGTAGCATTTAAAAATGGAACATATAAGAGGGAAGAGGGACAGCATAGTCTCTGTATTAGCAGAGATTAGCACAGCTTCTCCTATAAAATATTAAACCTAAGCAATTTTTCCAATTGAATGCAATGTACTCAAAATGAACAATTTGTGTCCATGTGACAGAAGGCTGGTCATGAAAACAGCTGCTTTGATGCTGGGATAGCAATGCAGGTTCAAAAGTAAAATTAAAGAGACAAACCCAAATCTGCATAATCTCAACCGAAATCTGCAGCATCCTTACTCTGGCAATTTTCTCCTGGATACACTAAAAAATCAAGCATAAATTCTATAGATACTGTATACTCGTGTTTGGCCAGTCAGAATCTGCCAACAAGGCTCTAGCTGCAGGAAATGCACTTCTCCAGCAGGAGTTATTGGCTTCCATCTGATAGAGCCCTGGCTGAGAATCTTTCACTCTGAGAAAGCCTTCACATTCACACAGGGCATTTGAACTGAGTAGGGAAAACTGACTTTTGCTGCCACAGGCATCAGTGAACATAAGAACTCAGGTAATACTATTTTGACCTTGCCTGATGGTAGTGACATTGAATTACATGATGCTGCCAGTATCTTCCCCAGTTCTATCCTTATTCCACATCTTGCAGCTTCAAGACCAAGCAGGTTTCCCAGGTGAGGGACAGCATGCAGGGACAGAGCCAGAGCTGCTCATGGGAGCCAGGCCCTCTCCCTTTCTACTCATACTGCTGTAATTTTTCTACCTCTTCTGTTTCACTATCCTAGGAAATTGCCTAGTGTGTCCTTCCTAAAACCCAGTGTTCAGTGATGATCTCTTGAGGGGGAAGGTCTGGGTCAGGTCTCATGGGTTTCCCATCAGACTTGTAGCACCAGATTTTTGGAGCAGTCTTGCAACCCTGTGCTGCAGCCAGCACCCATAGCCATCCACCAGCAGCAGGTCTGCATGCACAGAGGAGTCTAGAGCCAGGAGCAGCTCACAAACATGAGCTGCATCCCCCAGGGAGTTAGCAGCTACCTTCCAGAAAAGGGCAGGCATCCTGTCATCTCTACCTACCACACTTGGCATGATGCTGGATCCCATAAAAGTGGCCTGGTTTGCCGAAAATAAATTATTTGTAATTCAAGGCAAAAACAATTTGTTGCAGCTATTTAAAATCAGGTCACAAAGTACTGCAATGAATAACTGTCAGGGTTACCTAGAGCGTGGTTTGCGTGTGCTCC
>NC_136822.1:8417498-8488223 GCF_951394365.1 Tetrao urogallus
CAACAAAAATAGCATCCATAAAAATGATTCATACTCAGTCAATCAATATTTCAAAAGAGAATAAGTGACCTTCACTATAATACATAAACTAATTTGGAATAGGTAAGAAGAAGTAATGTTTGATTCTAAATTTTAATGAGTTTTCTTTGTATTACTCTTGTTTACAAGGTAAACTCTGCTCCTGCTCTGCAAGTCTTCAATTACTGGATACAAAATAAAGGGAAGAATTAAATGCTGGTCAGGCAGATGACTCCGAGCTTGTGCTTACTAGACAAAGAAAATACGTAAAATCAGAATATGTTTCTTTGTTTAGAAAGTGCAGAGGTAACGTTTCCAAGAAATATTTGTACCTACAGTCTTAACCAATGACTTTGGTCCCAGTGACTGTCAGGCAGAAAACACAGTTTTTCCCCCAAATAATGTTATATATTTTTTAAAGTGTGCAGACATTTACACACAGAATGCAAAAAACTGTGCTTCAATCCTAAAAGAATTAGAGAAAACAGACCTTATTCAAAGGAGCGGTTCCATTTACGTCAATGGAATAATTAGCTGCGATAAGAGTTTAGAGGATCAAGCATGTGTAGCAGCCATCTGTGCTCCTTACTTTTTATCCTCAGATAACATTATTCTCTAGCAACCAAAAGAAAATGCCACACTGACAGGTAACCCAACCTATTTCCAAACAGCATGTCAAGTCACTGACTGCTTGGGTGCGACATTTGACTGCAATTGCTTTCACACTTTGATTTATTCTGCTACTCTCATGAGTGCCCTGCTTCCCCTGTGCAAATTCCTGCAGACACATTAGCATGGAGACTGTCACACTGCTCATCTACTTGGCACAGCTGAGCTCTCAACTATTCAGTCAACACCCTTAGACTAACCCCAACCAAGGTGGCAGCTCTACATGCTACCTTCTACATTCAAAAATGTGACAAGTCAGCCCTTACCCTCTGTTGCAGCTACCACAGCAGACACTAAAAACCTGCTAATTGTTACTGTGAAAATGGTTTTATTAAGACAATATATTGAATATTCATTAAACATTTAAGAGTTATACAAAATAACCTTCACTACAGTATAGTATTACTATTATTAATACACTTTAGAAATGAATAAAAGTCACTGATTTTCCCTAACAGATGTTCAGAGAGAAACTAAGACCAGACTACAGGGTCTGGCATGGCCCGGTAGCCACGTGAGTCACAGTGTCTTTCTTAGGTGACATTCTGAACATACAATAGCAGTAATCAGTTTCACTCTCAGAGTTAAAGGTGTAAGGTTATAACTTGTTTCTGATCAAAATACTGCAAAATCCCAATATAGTTGTGCATTTGTATCTGGCAGAACGTGTCAAGCTTTTTTAAATTTTATTTTTTACTTGTTTAACTTGCGAATCAGAGAGGTTTTTTACTAATGCCAAAGAGAAAATCCCTCCTTTTGCAATGAGCAGCACAGAGAGAACATGAGAAGGCCTATCAGCAACTTCTACCAAAACATTCTTGAGGTCAGCAGCATAGCATGCACCTTGTTACCTGTCCTTGCTAAAGATGGGTTTCCTCAAGAATTTGTGCAGAGATTTAGATTTTTAGACAATGGTATCAAAAGAAAGGGCTGAGAAATTAGATTAAAATGAATGGGAAGGGGCTTTGGTCCTCCTTTATTTGTTTTCCCAGGGTCTTATCTTATGGAGTCTCATGTCTGATGATGTGGAATAGGACTTCAGAATAATCAGTTGATTCTTCTCCTATGGGTCCTGGACTGACAGACAGACTCTTTCCCCATTAAGGGTGTTTTAACCTGATCTGAATTGCCAAGGAGTCACTGACCTAGAAAAAGAAATGCTGCCAACTTGTTTGTGCTGGCTAAGGCACTCCCTGGCATCTGTGAAACTGTGATTCAAATATCTGTTCCAGGGTGAAGTGGAGAGTCTCAGGCACAGAAAGTGAGAGAGGCAAAGCAGCAAGGAACTGACTCTCAAGAACTTTCACTTGAATCAGGGTAACTTAGGAATGTATTAGCTGATGGCCAGCTTTGAGGATTGATCCAAAAGGGACCCCACGAAAACAATATGAGGTTATTCATGCAGGTGTACTCTGAATTCTCAGCAGTGTTGTGCTGACACGAATCTTCATCTCTTGCAGAAGTATTTCTCTTGCTTCCCAGTAGTGCTGCTTCCTAAGATGACTAAAGTAAAAGTTCACCAAGGAGGGGAATTGGCCAACATGAGTCTAAAGTGAAAACAGACCATCAGCCAATGCAAATCTGTACAGTCAACAGCTCCAGCCAACAAGTCTACCAAGTTTGGGAAGAAATACAGTGATTAATTCCTGGGTTCTTTTTAGTTTTACTGTAACATTGGCACAACAATTCAATGATTTCAAGTAGCTTCTGATTAGCATTAGTAAAAGATTAGCACATAAGAATGTTGCTGTAAATCTTCACAAGTCAGTATTGCAACATTCTTCCTATTGACTTTTATGGGCAATGTGACAGCAGCACAGGGCATGCTGTTGAAATGAGATAGTTCGAAGTCTATGTATGCACATTGTGACTGAGCTTTCAATACCATGTCCCTGTAGTACTCATGAAGGAAATAAAACACTAAGAAATAATAACTGACTTTTGGAGAAAGGAAGGTAGCAGGAAACCATGAAGTTCTGCTAGAATTGGAGAAGTCAGACCTAGAGCTGTGTAAAACTCACAGCTTTGGCTTGTCTATGCTTTAGGAAGCATTGTCAGTAGGATGGTTGGCTTTGCCTAACCAGTGAATTTCAAATTTAAGTTTGTTGGAAAATCAGAGCTATTGCTGAAATGAGGCAAACTTCACCATGTCTTTTCCCTAGTACGTTGTCATTGCAGTTAATTTCCTGCTGCCTCTGACAATATAGAACAGCAGAAGAGCAAGAAAGCAAAAAAGCCTAGTACTGATTTAACGTGACCCACTGCTACAGTATTTCCAAGGTTATTTGCCTGTGCTGGAGCGCATAGACAAGATTTCTCTGGTTCTGAGAAGATGAAGGACTTGGATGGTTGGTGCAATCTTGAAAGCTGCAGATCTATGCCCAGCAGCTGTAATTTTTGCTTTGCATTCCTCTGATGTGTCCAACAATACGCAACAGTGATCATCTCAAGTTAGCTGGGATAGAATTACCTGTGCACTTTCATTAAAGTCATAATAAAATAAAAAAAAATCTATTTTACTTAAGCTGTTCTTTGTTATAGAAACTCATGTAAGCATTTAAACCAGAGTAACGTTGGATCACACTGTGCCTGAATCCAATGAAATTACCATGAATTGCCCTCTCGCTACCTTGAACTGTTTTAACAGAGTTCCTTTTGGCTTCTGTGCCTAGAAAATATTTTCTCAAAAACTCTTGTTCTGGCCCTGCAGGTCAGGAGTGTGCCTGGAGACCGTCACTAATTAAATATGATGATTGGTGTGATGTAGCGTTCTGATGTGTCAGGTGAGTTCAGCATGTCTCCTGCAATAATTTAGCACTCCATGTGCAGCACAATTAAATCCTGAAGAGGAGGGTTCTGCCTTCCCAACATGGACCTTTGTTCCAACCATTCTTCACATCTCACGTTTGCAACTCTGTATGACCAAGAGCATGTTTTTGGAAGAACATTCTGTCTCCCAGTTGTTGCCCATGAACAAGTACTGTGGTTACCAGCCTGTCACAGCAGCTTCAGTAACTAAAGCAATTTCAAAATATCACGCTACTTTTTTCAAATGACTATATCATGCATTTGGCTTGTGCAGAAAGTACTGTTCAGCGAGGAATGTAGCCACTAGAAAAAACATTTTAAAAAGAGCATTTGTATTTCCTAAGAATTAAAGACATTTTCCTATATCTATAAACAGCACAGTGAAGTTGAATAAGGTATTGTGCACATAATGAAGTCAAAACCCCATTGAAAAATAAGCATGAAAATTTATCAAATCATTCATATCCCAGGTTTTCTATGAAATTCAGAATAGGCTTTAAAATGTATCATTAGAGAGTAACTGTTATTCATCTCTTTTTCTGAACATTAAAATCCAAAACATCTACACAAATCAACAAGTTTTCCTATTTCTTTTCCACAGAAACGAAATCATTGATTATAGTAGATATGAATTGTTTTCCTGGCCACTTACCAGCAGTATGGAGAGCAATTCAAATCATATTTCCATGACCATTTAGTAGCTAAATCTGTTGGCTGCAGAAAAAGATCTGCCAAGAAGACACTGTTTATACAAACAAAATATACATTATTATAATCTATGGAACAGACTAGGCTACACTTATCTCTACATTAATATCAGCTTTCACAACACTGGAACAAAGCATCTTCCACAAGCAGTTGCTTCAGCAATTAATTCGCCTCCATTGCTGACTTTGAAAGTGTATGTTTCTTGGATAACGGGCAGTAGCTCCCTGCAGCTTTGTCTGCTATTATTATATTATAGCAGTAAGAATTGATAAGTACTGAAAATGCAGTTCAAGTATAGTACTACTTTCTACCTTATCCATCCAGTCATATAGACAGGATAGATTTATTCTGTCGGATCTTCCCAAGGATATTTATTTCCTATTGATATTATCCTGGTGGGTACAAGAAGTAATTGCAGTTGCATTTGTTCCTCAATAATAATTTATTTATTGTCCCTTTTGTACTCCACATTGACTGGAGCTTGCAAGATCCTAGCAAAGCAATACTGTAGCACCACTGTAGACATCAAATGCGCATGATGCAGTGCAAGAAATGGGGAACAGAAATAGTTTCATGTTGGAAGCTGACTAAGGAAAGAAGTAGAGTTAAACACTGAGGACTATAAAACTTACTTTGAGAGCTTAGTTACTTCTATGAGGAAACACTGAGTCTCTTTGTATGTGAATGTCTGCTTTCCACCAAGGCCTTGGCAGAGTTGCGTGCTTCACATCAACTCCTGTCTCCTCATTACAAGACATGCACATGTCAATGGCCTCACAGTTGTGCTGCAGGCACCCAGGACTCCCGTGTTTCTTCAGAGCAACAGTGTTAAGTATGAGGGACACCCCCCACTTTCCAGCAGAAGGAAGCTGGCTTTGCTAGAATGGTACTATGAAGTCTGAAGAGTTTCTCAGCTAGTGCAAGAGTACAGTAAGTGGTTAGCTAGACACACTAATCTCAATCTAGGTGTTACCTTTTCTTTACAACAGTGGTAAACCAAGTCTCAAACTCAAACATAAATGGGGCAGCACAATGGTGGGGAGCCCTTTCCAATAATGTTAACACCAAGGAATTGTGGTGAAGGCCACAGAGACACACTAAATGATTTTAGTGTTCAGTGACATTTTTACTTCATAGTATTCAAGGACTCAGTTAAAAATCCCTGGCTGGAGGTTAAACTGTGAGGGAAGGTACGACTTATTCCAGAAGTGGTTGTGAAAATCATTGCTCGTGAGTAATAGAATATCCCAGTTATGGCTTCCAGAGGTTCCAGGATAATTCTGTTTAATTGTGAACATTCAGTTTGCCATTAGAAAAAATGGTTTGCATATCAGCACAACCCTGCAACTCCTTGTTATGGCGAAAGTGAAAGACTTCCTATAATGGATTTATCATTGCAGCTGGTAGGGATAGGATCCAGCAAGCTTCAGGACTGAGTCTTTCATACAGAAATATTACAAAGTGACCAGTCTCAGTGTCCCTTTCCCCATCACCGTGACAGTAGCTGTGGAGCACACAATTTGATTTGGTACTTGAAAATGTGACTAATTGGTGTCAATAATAATTTAAAAATAGGTTAATTGAATATATGATAGGATTAGAAAATAGGATTAGAGATGATATTTAGACCAGAAGGTCTTTTTCAGGCTGTGGAAAGGAACAGAAAACAGTTATTTTTCCTCATGTCCTAAATGTCATCTCTCATCTTGTTTTCTATTTCTGGTGTATACTATACTGCTTTGCTAGCATCACTATAGCTAAAGTGGTGTAAAACCCTATTTTCAAAGGTTTATAACTTCAAAAATTTTGCTCCAGACTGAAACTCAGAAAACAAGATACAGGACTAGAATATGTTGAATTTTTAATTACTATATATATTTTTTAAGTTTGTAATTGAAAAACAAAAGATTTGAAAGCCTAGGAACACACAATATATAGCACTAGAATGACTCCGAAGTGCTGTTAGCACCTTACTAGGATAATTATAACCTTAAAAAAAAGAAAAAAAAAGACTTTCAAATAGAGATCCACTCCAGTGGAATTTTCTTTTTTGAAATAAAAGGAATGAGTGGTTATGCAACCAGAGCTACCATCTCAGTTTAAAGCTGTTTGCAAATATTTATCAGAATGGTTCATTAATCTGCATTTTTCCAAGGCTCCCAAGTACATATGTACATAATAAAATGCAACAACACTGCAACACAGACAAGTCAGTCAATAATGAGCTTTTCGAAAACTTCATAAATATAGTTACACGGGCCAATAATCTGCATGTTTTTTGTTTGTTTTTTTTTTTCCCCACATAAAAAGGTTCTCTGTTTAACTAAGAAAACCTTATTCATGCAGAAATAATCAGATATGGTTCATCTGTCTTTCCTTTTTCCATGTGTTGTAATGAAAGAGTTGTATATAAAGTTTGGCTAAGTCAGAAAAGATGTGATAGATGGCTACTAATATTTGATGAACACACTATAAGACTGGTAAAATTAAGGTGAAACATAGGGGTTTTAGCAAAGATTGCAGAAATACCATGAAATTTTGGCTACCAGAAAATAAAATCTGTCAGATTACTGAAGAGATAACAAACATAGATAAACCTCATAATATGGAAAGTGAAAAGTAATGCTGAAAAAAGTAATATTTGACAAATGAAAATATATGACAGGGAGGTAGCACTACCAGTACAGACTTAACGCTTACATGCACTTTGCACTTATTTTCTGTGTTGAAAGAAACCACCACTACTTTAGACTAAGATTTTGCAATTGGATCTTTACCAATGAATCCTTTCACAAGGTTTTCTGGAGAAAAATATCTGACTCAGAACGTACATAGGAAGAGCAAGAGGCTGCAGTGATTTTCTTTACCTAGGTCTAAAAAAAAAAAAAACAAAACAACAACATATTGGTAATGACGTTGGAGTATTGCAGCATTAGCTCAAAGAGCAATTCAGTATTGCTATTAAAATCAGACAACAAATTTCTCAACATACAAAATAAGAGATATTTGGTTTCAGGTACATATCTGTATTCTGCGGACATCTAGCATGCAGGTAATTTTACTGCAATTTCTTAGAATGGCTTGGGTTGGAAGGGACCTCAAATATCTTCTAATTCCAACACCCTGCAATGGACTGTTTGCCTCCCTCCACCTCAGGCTGCCCAGGACTCCATCCAACCTGGCCTTGAACACCTCCAGGGACGTACAGCTCTCTGGGCAGCAATGCCAGTGCCTCACCACACTCTGAATAGAATTTCTTCCTAACATCTGATCTAAATCTCCCCTTTTTTAGTTTAAATCAGTTTCCCCTTGTCCTATGCCTAACTGACAACAAATAAGATTATGATTATTCTTTCTTTCATAGACTAGTTTGACTTTTGTTGTAAAAATTAGTATGATTCCTGTTTAAGATTATAGATTTTTTAAAAAAATAAAGATATTATAAATTAAATATTTTAAATACCGTATTTTCAGTTGTAGTCGTACCTTCATTTTCATAACCCCACTTTAAAGTTACAGGACATGTTTTTAGAAATACTAGAACAAAGTCAGTTGAATCACTTGGGGCCTGGCCCAAATCCTGCTGAAGTGAATAGCCTTCTTGAAGTGAATTAATTGGGAATGATTTTTATTTATTTTACTACTTCTAAAAATCCAATAAAATCTCTACTAATGTTTATGGAAATTGTAAGCATGCATTTCCAAACAGCTAAGTCATCTTTCATGACAGTGATTCCTGTTATAAGTATGTGACATTTGTGATTATATTTCATTCAGTATAATTCAGATTTTTTAGGCTGACAAGTGTAAACCTTATTCCTGTTGTCCACTTTTCTATTCCCCTATGTGTTCAATTAATTTCAGTGAAACTCCTGGAATAAGGTACTAAATAGACAACGGTATTGAGAAAAAAAAAAAAAAAAAGCAGAAGTCATCCTTCCTTTAACATACGAAAGGAAAACTTATTTAACATCAGCTCCTTTTGCCAACTGACAGGCAGTGTTCTCTCTCCTTCATAACTGATCTGGTTATTAAGCAGTAAGAGGTAGCTACTGAAAGACTACTGAAGTTATATTGGAAAGCACACTTGAAAAGCTTGTTTCCTTGAGAAAAGAGATAGGGAAGATCCTAATCTTAGCACAGCATAGAATGAAAAAATATATGGGAAATTTCACTGTTTAAATATGCAAAAATACAAGAAAGTATGCACACCAAGTTCTAAATTCCCATCATCTTTCTCATGCAAGAAACATTGAACCAACATTTTTGATCCTATCTTAAATATCTGACTCATAGCTGCAGTCTCAGCAATATGCAGCTCACAGTTTAATCAGTGAAGCTTCCAGAAGGACCTCTGTCTTTCAACATCTGAGTGCTTCGCTGTCTACATTTCTGATCATTTCTTTGCTGTAAGCTAGGAGACGTCAGAAAAGAAGATGGATCCCTCCAACCACACAGTAAACACTTGGTGAATGAAAAGACACATGACAACATTTTGTTAAGGAATTTACAGCAATTGACCTGTCCTATTTCACAGTAGTAGCTATATTATTCACTGCACATAATGAATTGGTAGGTTATGCTAATCTGAAGAGGGAAGCGATCAATTGCATATGTTCAGACCATCTCTCTCATTGATTTTGTAATTAATGATTAATGTACATTTTAGGAGGGAGAGATTGCTGAGGAGGGAACTTCATGTGGCGAATAAAAATGTTACAGTAGACTAATCAATTAGATATAGTTGACAAATGGGTGCAGGATAGCAGTATGAAGTACTGTGCTTTAGTAGTGGTCAGAGAGAAGATGTCACATCATACCTGTATTAATCTTTCCATGGGTAATCTATTGAATCAGCAGGACCATGAGAAAACTGTTTGGTATTTCAAAATCATGTATCTTTGATGCTAACTTGAAACCTATTTGCTTTGTTCGCTGATAAAAACATTCATAATAACGCACTAGATACCAAGGAGATCATTTGTCATTATACGCCTGGTAACGTAATGAAAGCCTGATAGAATAGCATTTTATAGAACAAATTGCACACTTTGCAAATAAACTTAGGCAATCTTAAGTGTCAAGAGAAGAGGGTAAACCTTTGGTAGGTTGTACAGGTAGTACATCATATTTTTAGGTGCAGCCTGTGCAGAGGTTTAGTTTTCATCCTTATGACAGGCTTTTCAGCCTCTCAGTACAGCAACAGCTGCCATGGGATGAAGTGACAATACATATAACCAACTTCAATACTCAGCTTCAGCTGCATAATGGCATTTTGATGGACAATGTATGCAGCAAGCTCTAACAGTTCTTATCAAGCAAATCAGGAGCCCACTGCAAAAACACAGCATTCAGTTCCTGAATCCTGACCCACAAAAATGACTGCTTCTCTACATGAACTTTTCACTGACTTGACTGTGATTATACATGAGAATGATAGAAATGGGGTCATGCCTAGGAACATTTTCACAGCTGGCCATAACAGATAGCAAACAAAACTGTTTCACTTCTTCAGAAAAGTTCTCCTTAACTTTTGGTGACCTGAAGGACCTATGTATTCATGTGCAGATGTTTATAAACGCATAGCATATAGAACTTTCATTTTATTCCCTCATTTCTTTCCTGGAAATCCAAAGCAAAACAAGACTTTTAGAGTGACTTTGGAATGTGTAGGTGGGAGATCTGTCAGTTCTTAATTAAAGGATGGCAAATGCTAAATTCTTACAACAAACAATTCTTTTCCTCTAATGGTTCAACTAAATGAGTTGTGAGACAAGACATCAAAAGTAGAGATGTCTTTCTACCTAGACAAGATTGACGTACTGAAGGGACTCTTGCCTCAGTGCAGATGAATATCAAACTCACACTGTGAAGTCTAGAAATCACTTCTTTTACTTTATATCAGGATTATCTTGCCTGATATCTGTAATATTCTAAAAATATCGGTTCTGCTGTAACCCACAGAGCCCTTCAGAAAACTTAAAATACTAAGTTAAAAATGAAGGAACTACATAACCCATCTTCTACCACTGCCACCATTCTCCCTTTTATACTACAAATAAATGTGGAAGGGGTGGATCTCCCTTTTTCGATGGGGTTGTTGTTGATCATGGCAGTTACAATCTAGCCACTCATACTACGTGTTTCTGCCGTGCATGGAAAGCAAGGCAATTACATGTACAAGGATACCACCTAGGCTTTGCAAACCACACAAACATGCTCATCAGGGAGGTCTTGCAGAGAAATCTCAAACACTGGAAATTCTTTAAGGTAGATCAGATCTGTGGAAAGCCTGGTGGTCAGTCTTTCTCCAGTTACTCTCCAGCTATATGTACTTTTCAAGCATGCAAAGTGATGCTGTCTGCTTTTAAAGTGCTATTTATTCTCACTTTGGTCCAAAGAACACTGTACAGCTTATAAAGAAAGGCTGTGATCGACTACAGGCACCATATAGAAATCTGGGTTTCATTAACTGAAATGTTGGGCACATTGATGATATTTTCTAAAAGGAATCAGTGTTCCTTAAAATAAGTCCCACTGACTTTAATGCAAATCAAGAGTAAGTCATCTCAGAACAATAAAGATAAAATGGTCAGAATCATTAATCATTTAAGTATTTAAGAGTAGAAACAATGTTGAGTGGGCTATCCTATGTGCAAAAAGCAAAGAAAATCAGCTGTATAACCTGAGGACTTGCACTAAAGCTGCATACCTGTAGACTCAATGGGAACTGAACAAAAATGTTTTCTGGTCTCCACAATCCTATATCTGTAATATACCACTGCTTTTGTTGAAAGCAAATAGTTTGCGGAATGTGGATTTTCTTTCTTTGAAATGTGGTTTTGTCAGCATACTGAATACACCTGTTTCCTGGCACATGTCACAGGCTGAGTTGGTAGACTGCATTAGAGAAAGGAAAGAGAAAAACAAACCCTAAATGTCATACTAAAGTTTGGAAGCTTACAAAACAGGGGACAGACCATTATGGAGTCACACACTATAAAAATCCTTACCTATCACTCAGAAATATGCAGAAAATAAGTTTAAGACGGCTACTCTTCATAATACACAGACATTTTTCCTGTGAAGCAGCATAACAGCTACAGGCCCAACTTATTCTCATAAAGCAGACTAACTCTTTAACCACATTAAACTTTCTATGGGGAAAAAAAAAGACAACAACAACAATAAAATAGGCAAATGCATACCACCAAAAGACAGACAACACTGCAGTTAGTGGTGCTTCTGCTCACATGGGAATTTGGGCATAGGTGGAAGGAGTTGTTTGCTATTTGTTTTTACAGCTTTACCCCTTCAGCCATTTCAGAACTCCCATAAAATTATGGTGCCAGCCTCAGTCATATCTCCATGTAAGCCTCTGTTACAATTCCATAGGAACTCTATGCTATTTAGGTTTCCTTAACAACATGTTTAAGTTTGGTAAATGCATTCTTGACTTCCAAATTAAACTAAATATGAAGCATGCAGGAGTTTCAACTTTCACTACAATTTCTTTAAAGCTTGCAATGCAGTGCCTGATGTAAATTCTCCTGTGGGTCCCTGAAGTTAAGAAAAGGAAATGAGCACATCTCAGAGAAGGGGTAAAAGTCAGGGCCGAGGCAACTACTTCAGGTAATATTACACAGGGGAAAAAAATCTCTTGAAGGTGGTTATCATGTTTCCTGCACTTTTCTTTAAATGCTGCCAAGCAAAGTCACCGCTCTTTTGAACAATTATATGAACAAACAAACATAAGAACAATAGATTAGGCCTTGTAAAGATCTCTTAGCCTTTCCTTGGCACTTAAAATACAGATGTCAAATATTGTCAAGACATCTTATTCTGTTACTTTATTTTTGTTTTTGAGATACTCTGCTTTTCAAGACTGGGCACTTCTCCAAAACCCACACTCCAGCTTGTGGCTTGAAGAATTTTGTGAATTGCTACAGCTCATTTTATTCATAGGGTTAGAGCAGATGATTACAGTCATCTCTTCTGATCTTAAAAGCTAAAAAAAATCCTATACTAGCCAAAAAATTATGATGTCTCAAGTAGCAAATTTTTTTTTAAATAAAAATTCTCAGTAGTCTGTAATTTTCCTAACATGTCACTGGCAGTCAAAACCTAATAGAAGTTCCCTCTGTCTCTTCTTAAAGAACACCTCCTCCAATATTGTATTTTGTATAAAGGCAGACTTGTTTTCCCTCAGGACAGAGAGTTTCCAGCTGGAGTTTGATGAGTCACACAGCTTTTCTTCCTTTTGGTATCATTCAATTATTTTAGGAGACTTTTTTCTTCAATTGGGTGAGGTTTTTTTTTTTTTTTTTTTTAAACATATTTTCACTGGGGTGGGGGGGAGCTCAGTCAGTTGGATCAGATGATCGTTTGTTGATTGGTCAGCAGATACTAGTATATACTAGTAGTATATGAGATATAGTATCCAAGAACAAGAAAGAAAGAGAAGCCCTAAACACAGGATTTCATCAAAAATCTGCTATAAATGCAAGTATAGCAGCTAGCTCACCCACTTCCTTATGAACCTCTTCAAAGATTAGCAAGGTATGGTTTATATCCCACTCAGTAATAGTAGGAACAGTTTTAATTCAAAATTTCATTTTAATTTTAGTGAACATAATGAGACAACTGTTAATGGGCCATAACCAGCCTAACTGTAAGTGGAAACACAATGGCTTGAGTTGGAGGGACCTCAAGGATCATTAAGTTCCAGCCTCCCGTATCAGTCAAGACAAGATCAGGCTATGGATATACCATCTGCTTATGGGTTTCTGCTAAATCTGATTTGCTCCCTTGGAATCTGCCAGACATAGGACCTCTGAGACAGCTTGCTGTGAGAGAGAGTGACTACCACTGGAAATGAAAAGTAGAGTGCTCCAAGGGGCCCAGAGAGGGTTAGAAGCGCAGTAAGCTCTAAGTTCCTTAGGATTTGAGGGGATCTCAACCAGATTAATTACAGAGGACAGGCTAAACAAGGATCACAGTCTGTCACATGCAGGACTGGGATAATGCTGGATTTCCCACGTTCTTTTTTTCAGGCAGAGGTTACATCCTGCTGCTCAAAACGAGCACAACAGCAAGGGCGATAATGACCAAACAATCTGTATTTCTGCTGTCGTTCATTCCTTTTCCACAGTGCTCTGTAAACATGGAGCCTTGACAAGGTAATCTACACAGCATAGTTAAAAGAGCATTTGGTCACAATTGGGGATTACTATGCATGCCCTTCTCTATTGCCAAAGAGAGAAAAGGTTTTTCTAGCCCCCATCTCATTCCAGCCATTCAATGACCTATATGTTAATTTACAATAGTAAAAGAAAATGCAGAAGTTTAAGTAAAAGGAGTAAAATTAAACCAGGAGAACAGTTTGCAGAACAGGAGCTTAACAAACAGATATGTGGTAACTGTAATTACTGCTATGAGAACGTGAACAGTAGATGGAAAAACAAACTACAGGAATAACTCAGATGTTGTGCTGTATCAGTCATACTCCCTGGCAGTGGAATACAGGCACAGTGCAAAGAGTGATGCTTAGAGCAATGAGCAGATAGGCTTATGGTCCATTGTAAATAAACATTACTGAGAATATTTGCACGCTGAAAGTAAAGTAAAGGAGAAAAATGTTTTTTGCTCCAATTTCATCCAATATAAACATCTTCCATAGAACGTGCATTCCTCTATCTGCCCTTCTCTTTTATGGAGGGGAAGAAAATGAATTACAGATTATGAAATGGAATAAACAGAAAGACAGCAAACGTGGATAAGTATTGTGTGATTGTCCAAAATTTGATCATTACCAGGAAATAACTTTCAAAAGTAAGTAGCTCTAATCGGCTATTAACAGTAGTAGCTAACAATTTCAAGGCAATTAATAATATTTTAAAATAATTAGTTGGTTAATATATTATATTAGAGTAATTAGAGTATATGATAAGCAGAATTATATATATTATTCTCCCTACTTTGCTTAATGAAGGTGTTTGGCCTTTATATTAATTCTCTTTTTTTTTTTTTTTTTTAATCAGTGTAACTGATCCACATACTATTGTGACATTAAAGCTGAAAGATGTGGATGAAGCAGTGACAGAAACACACACAAAAAAGAGCATTAAAATGAAGATTTGGTTCCAAGCTGCAGAAGCAGTTGCACAAACTGAAGAATAAAGATGTGAGAAATTTGTGAGAAAAATGCAGAAGCCTGAGTCAACATTTATTTGAACACCATCTGCCTAATGCTGAAGACAAATCTCCACACACAGAGGTAATCACACCTACATCATTTTGATTTCCAGAACAAAGCCATTTCTCTAACAAAGGATACTACCAATCCAGACCTGAAATGTTTTTTTTTCTGTTTTCTCCAGCGGCAGAGGAATGCTGGGGGCCTTGGGTAAAGGGAGATTTGTTCAAAATTAGGAACTAATCAGTCAGGAAAGAATAGCAATGAATAAATTGTTTACAGTCAAAATCTCTTCATTTATACCGATCATAATTACATTTTGCACTCAAACGTTGGAGCATGTCTGTGTGCTTAGTGACTGTCTGCTGCTGTGACTGCACAAGTGAATTACCTTCACTATAAGCCAGAAGTTTTCCTGTCCAGCATTCCATATCTTGCATTTTTCCCCTGGGTTCAAGAAAAATTGATGCTGAACTCTCTGGGAAAACGATCCTGGTTTTTGAGAGAGCGAGGTGGAGGAAACAACTCCGTGGTGCTCCCCAATGAGAACAAGGGCTGTCCCATGTCCTAGGCTCAGCCTTAGTGCTCACCCACCACATCAGCTTGTTGTTGGTGCAGCCCTGCACACAGATCTCAGAAATCCCCTCTCCACCCTCTCGATGAAGCCCAAGCTGTTCTGACCAACTCAAATTAGTAACAGCATGAGGAGACATGAGGTCATTCTGACCACCCAGTTACCTTAATCCACATCTACTACTGTCCTGCATGATGCAGTCTTGCTCAGGATCCCACAGAAGCTGTCAGGGTTTATGGAATACGACTGCTCAGTAAATAGGACAAGATCTCAAAAGGAACTGTTTCAGTGTGGTGAATGTCTCTCAAAAAAACATCATGCCAAGGTCAGATTCTAACTGTGAGTTTGCTATTAACTTATGCACATATCATATGGTGATAAAAGTTACCTACACTGAAATATATAATAAAACATTGACTCCCTGAACATTACTTCCTTTGTCGTATACTAAAGTTATCAGTGCACATACAAACACAATGCTCTGAGTTCTCCCACTTCTCTGAAAAAATCTCAAATTACTTTTCTTGTAGTGCTGTGTAGCAGGTAACCAACCCCTTTTCTCATCAGAAATCCCAATGGCAGCAAATAAAAGTATAAAAGGCATCTAAAAAGTTAGAAGTTTATAGTAAATTACTATCTCTGTAATACTTTCTCTTGGGTATTAATTTAAGACTTTCTTCTCATTTACATAGAAATCACTGGAGAACACAAGACTTAACACAAGATATTTAACACAAATAATCACTTGTCCAAAAGTAAAAGCATTATCTATTTGTTAGAATATACTGCACTACATACCTTGTGGCAGAAATGAAGACTCACCTTGGCCCACAGATCACAAAATAGCTCAACACTGTTATTTTGCGTCTATTTGTTATTTTATTTGCCTTTGGTACCCATGCATGGTCCCTCAACTTTAAGCCAGTTCCTTGCTTTTCAACCATTACAGAAAAAAGAGAGCAGCAGGCTCTCTTGCCTGGCTTCAGGCAAGTGCTCTATAGTCATCAGTGTAAGTGGCTCCCAGCGTAACTCCCTCCAATCCAAAAAAATCCTGAATATTCTGTCTAACTGCAGCCCTTTAAGGACTGATATGAAACAGGAAAAGGGATAAAAGGGCTTAGACGTATGTTTATTATGTATTTATAGATACTCTTACAGATACCTATCTCTATATCCTACTCACAAAATAGGCAGAATCCAGTGAA
The DNA here is from genome assembly GCF_951394365.1 of Tetrao urogallus. Lineage (NCBI taxonomy): Eukaryota > Metazoa > Chordata > Aves > Galliformes > Phasianidae > Tetrao > Tetrao urogallus. The sequence continues at coordinate 8,433,676 of NC_136822.1, forward strand.
GATGCTAAAAGAAGAAAAAGATGCCTTGGTTCTGGTGACTCCCATCACTTGGCAAACTCATTAGTGAGACACTGTGCTTGCATAAAGTTCAAACTTTGACACAAGGCAGTGGTACCATCACCTTCCCTTTAAGTAAAACTCAAGAGATGCATGTCAGGAACACAGAATTTCCTTGCAGTCACAGAAGTCCCTTTTTGAAACGTGCAGAGGAAATGCCAGGTTTGTGTTTGCCAAGTACCTGATTTCAGGGTTCATTCTGCTACTGCACATAAATTTCTCTGGTGTGTGTTTGGCACGACATGTTATCCTAGACTGATCATATGTTCACAGATTGCAGAGAGTGTGTGAAAGCCTTTTTTACTGTAGTTATTGGGCGAAGTCACGTCTGCTACCTGGTACTCATGCAGAGAAATCTGTAATCTGGGAACAGATGGTGTGATAGAGAGAGAGACACTGTCTGGAAGACTGCAGAGATTTTTTCACTCAGAGGAGATGAAAGAGGAATGTACAAACCCACCATAGCATGACAAAAACATGAAAATATAGAAGAATGTCAGTCCTTAAGGTCATTCCTTTAGAATTCACCAACTGTCTATGTACCATATGCGCATACCAACATACCAAGATGAGCCCTGTTGCACAGAGTGAGAGGTAACTTAGCCAAAATTGCAGGATTGTAGATGTACTATTCAGATAAGTGATGCATAATCTAATTCCATAATCTAAACACACAGCTTGAAAAGAATCTTAAAAGCATATATATATATAGCGGCTTTTTCTCTGTTTTTTTTTTTTTTTGTTTTTGTTTTTGCTTTTTAATTATAAAATTTCATAGCAATAAACTGGAATTGAAAACCTCATATCCTCATCTTCAAGTCTTTGGGGGATATCTTCAGATCCAAGATTTTTTCAACAGCTTGAGGAGATGCAAACCAAGCCTGGCTTTGGAGTCCAGGTGCTCTTGGAACCAACTGCCATGAGGACAAGCCCATCTTCCCAGAACAGTAACATGAAATGAGCTACTTTACCAAAATGCAGCATTGCAATACTTAAGAATAAAACAAATTGAATCTAAGCAGCAGTAAAATTCTTATTCAGCTTTCTCGACAGTGTAAATTTTAGTAGTCCACAAACAAACCAAAGCTATGGGGTGCTGTTCTGTTCAATGGGAGCATCCACCTCACTGGTCCACATCTCCAAGTTGGAGATGTGGCCTGGGGCACCGCAGGTCTTCCAAGGACAGGAGCATACCCAGATATACTTTAGCTAATGTGAGCATGGATCATATTGTGGCTGTGACAACACAGAAATCCACGAAGTGAAGGAAAAAAAAATGTCTGAAGGTTTTAATGGAGTGTCCTATAGTGGGCAAAATCTCTCTGCATGGCCCTGAATCCCTGCTGTCACCCATGCCAGGCAGTTCGATGCAAAACCCTGCTCAGTCCCCACAGCTGCCATCACATTGTTGGCTGCAGAGATGCACTCTGAAAAACAAATGCTCCTCTCTTGTTCAAGTCAAAAACTGCGATGATCCTAAGTGCCACGTTCCCAAACACATAGTTCTGGAGTCCCAGCCTAAGTGAAAGCAAGCAAAACCCTACATGGGAAAGCAGCATCACAGCAATGGCAGCAAATGGTCTGGAGTAAGGAGCTGACACTGCCTCTCATAGCTGCTGGCTTGCAAAGGCTGTGTGGAGGGACAAGCCAAGGGATCACCTGGTTGGTATCTTGTTCCCAAAATGCTTCTGTGTGACAGGTACTCAGAGAAAGCTGGACCTTGCCACAAAATCCCTTGGCCCTGTGAATTACACACTGCAGGTACTCTCAGCATGAGCCACTCTAAAAACTTCTCAGATAAAACCTGTCTGCAGGAGCAGGAAAGAGAGGAGAATTGAGATGCTGGTCCAGCGTAAATCACTGGTTGAAACCAGTGGTACTACCCTCATATAAAGCTGATTTGAAAAGATAATCAAGCCCTGATCAAAGAGGATGAACTCTTTGAGAGGTTGCAATCTCCCTAAATTATTGTCTAAATGAGACAATTTTCAGCTTTTTCATCCTACAGCTGAGAATTCTGCTTGTAACACATCAGATGAAGCCAATTTTAAGAACACTTCAGTTTTTAGCCACCACAAGATTTTACATTTGGGTGCTATCCAGTACTTCAATTTTTCACAAGAAATCTACATTGTCAGATACAGACAAGCAACACTGTATTTTACTCTTATTCTTCCAGCAATATGTCAGTCAAGTCACAGAGTTAATTCAAGAGTTAAGACACTCAAAAAGAAAGAACAAAGAATTCCAAATTAACTCTTGATACTCTACTACAATTGGACAGCACTGTGCCACTACAGATGTGAGAAAAAAGATGCATAGAAAATCTGAGAATCTGTCTTAAAGTTTTGCTTGCAAGCAAAAACACTAATAGGAGCTATTACCCACAAAATACGCTGTTAATAAGTTATAACAAGGCCATGTATCTATTAATTTGCATGGGAAACTAAAAGGACAGTAGTTTATTTTGTGTCATATTCTGCAACAGCCCCTCCTAGCAGAAACACACTGGAAGACACTGGAACACCCTGGGAGAGGAAATCAGAGCTCCTGATAACATGCATGCTCCAAGATCTGTTTCTACAATTAAGCACAGCTCTTTTTATGATCATGTCCTTGGCTGTTGGAGCCAGGCAATGTTCCATTTGGTTACACTGAGTGTATGGCCTTCTACGCCCGCCAATGCACCGTACACAAATGACTCATATGGAAATGCAGCAAAGCCTGAGAAATCCATAATTCACTCATAGTTCACTCACATTTCTCTCACATTTTCTGATACACAAATAACAGAAAAATGATTCTTCTAAAGGTATGCATTAGTACTGCAAAAATGGAACGCCCACAGAAGCTGAAAAAACACAATAACCATTACCTTCCTAACACTTTCACAGCTCTTAAAACTAACTAAAATTCCTATGCTCTGTTTTTTTTAGTAGAGCATACTTATGTAACCTTTTAGGAGGCGTATGCTTTTACTGGATGGCACAACTTCGGTAGCTATTGTGATTGCTATAACTGAGAAGGTAATAGCAGGATTTAGAGCTCTTCACCTGAGTTGCCAGCTAAGCACACACACTGCAAGAACGTACCCACTTGCTGAGCTCCATACTCGTTGTTTATAGTGACTTCCTTGGCTCAGAGTATAATGCCAGCTCTTGGCAAGGTCTTGGTGAGCTTGGAATCTGTAGTGGTTTCATTTATTGGTGCTGATGATACAGATGAGTTAAATTACAGAAACTGGAATCACTTTTAACATTATTCAAGGGGAATGTTTCCAAAGAGCTGACTGTTGCGAAAGCAGACAGCAGTGTCTCTTCCAAAGCGTTTGCCATTTCAGAGAACTCCAAGCTGCCAATGTCTAAGGCGCAACAATTTCATTATGAGAGTAAAAAAACCTGTGTTCAGAATTGAGCAAGTTCTGCAGGTCCTCAATATGCTCAGTACCTGGCTGGGTCAAATCCAAGGCAGTTTGTCCTGATACATTTGGAAATGAACAGCAAGGCCAAGGAACAAAAGTTGTGTCCAAGATTCACTTAGCGCATTGAAACATACTCTAAATCTATCAACAAAGCCATCTTTTCTTTACTGCACCCACTTATTTGTTTGGTACAAAGTCTGCGCATGAAAAAATTATTCTAGGTTCTGTACAAACACAGAGAAGAGATGATCCTATCCCAAAGAGCTGTTTTGTACACATCTACAAGAGGAGTCAAAACAGGGAACGTCATAAGCAAACAGATAAACATAGACTGTTTCTTAGTTGCTCGCACCAATGATTTAATGAGAAAGCCTTTTGACTAAACATTGGATTTCATAGAGTGTTTCAAGGTGTTTCAAATTTTAATGGAATAAAGGTAAAGTCTTTAGTCTTCACTTAAATTCATTCCATTTATGTCAACACAATCCAGCAGAGATTTAATTCTCTGTGTCACTGTGGAAAACTTCAAGTGTAAATGCATGTGCATGTTTCAGTGACAGAAATTGCCTCCTACTTAGCAAAAGTTGCTGCTTGTAAGAGCATGGAGGAATTAGCATTTTCGAAGACTTTCAGATTTTACATATTCCCAAGAGCTGCGCATCAGAATCTGTTTTTTCCCCCACACAAAATTCATGACTCCATAGATTAGAATTGTTCTTATCAACAGTGAATGTAACTGTTTTCTAAAACACGCCAAATTTATCATGATAATTCACTTAATAGGTAGGATCTGAGCTGATCGAGGATATATGGCAATCATAAATCCTCATTCAATTTTGTAGGATGACACATCAATAGCAAATGAGAAATTAAGACTCACGGTGATATCTTTGATGGCAATACAGAAAAAGAAAAATGAGACTTAAGAATAAAATGATGGCAATACAGAAAGAGTAATTAAAGAAAAATTATTCAGTAGTGCAAGTGTGAACGTGCTCCTAACAAAACACATTTCTGACCTTATGGATAGTCATTAGGAGGCAAGTGGTACTTGCAGCTAGTAGCAACATGCAGCAGGAAGCCAGCTCTCACTACATCTCCACTAATTTGCAGCACAATCCCATACCCAGCCCTTTCCCATACTCAAGATGCTTGCTTTCATAAAGGCTTTCCCAGGGCTCAAGTGAGAATTAACCGAACAGAGAGAGAGATATTCTGCTCTCTTGTCAACAATACATTTACACTCACTACACTTAGGAGAAGGAGACACAGCCTTTTTCGCCATTTTTTCTTTTATATTCTTTCTTTTCCCAAAACTGAGAAAGCTGGACTGTATGCCCCACTGTGCCTTTCAGGACACTAACGTAACTGGCAGTTAGTGAGGCTGCACCAGCCATGAAGAATGAGATGATCTACCACTACAAGCTTTCAGAGCCCAAATTGCTAGCAACACGAGAATGGGCAGTGCTGTGAAGATCTCTCTTCCCAGTCTGTTGTATATGAAATCACAGACTCATAGGTGTTGGAAGGGACCTCTGGAGATCACCTAAACCAAACCCCTGCTAAAACATGCTCTCTAGAGTAAGTTACACAGGAAAGCTTGAATATCTGCAGAAAAAGGAGATTACACAACCTCTCTAAGTAGCTTGTTCCAGTGTTCTGTCACCCTCACAGTCAGGACATTTTTCCTCATGTTCATGTGAAATTTCCTCCAATACAGTTTGTGCTCATTGCTTCATATTCTGTCACTGGGCACCATCAAAAAGAGCCTGGCCCCATCTACTTGACTCATTCCCATTGGATATTTATAAACAATGATCAAATCTCCCCTTGGTATTCTCAAGGCTGCACAGTCCCAAAGCTCTCAGCCTTCTCTTGTATAGGAGACGCTTCAGGTCCCAGTCATCTCCGTGGTCCTCAGTGGACTCTGCCTAAGAGATCCCTGTCTTGGACTGTGGAGCCCAGAAGTGGTCACAATACTCCAGATTTTGCCTCAATAGAACAGAATAGAGGGGGAGAATCATAAAATCTCTACCTCTGTCACTCTGCTGGCCATGCTCTTTTTAATGTACCCCAGGATACCACTGGCCTTTTTGACCACCAATGCACACTGACAGCTCATAACCACGTGCTGTCCACCAGGACAAAGGATCTTCTCTGCAGAGCTCCTTTCCAGCAGGTCAGCCCGTAAGCTATACCAGTGCATGCAGTAATATTCCTCCCTAGGTGGTACATTCTTCCCACTCAGATAACGCATTCTATCTAGCAGCAGACTGCAAAGCATCATACTTGCTGCTTCATTTCCATGTTGATCAAATCCTAACATGATTCCCTTGTTTGTGCCCTCCCAGACTTCTCATAAAAGCAATCCATTTAAAGTCATCAAAACTGCACTATGGCCAATCAGAATTTTTTTTGCACGAACAGCACAATATGGATTTATTGCAAACAGAACATGTTCGCAGAACAGGCCATACAAATCAGCTCTTACTCAGCTTCATAGGATTAGCATATGTTCATATTGAACTTTTAGAGTATTGTACTTCTAACAATGTTCTACTTTACCAAGTTTCTTAAAGTCAGTTTTGAAAGCCTCGAAGACTGCTTTCCTCTGCAAGTAGACATCTGAGACAGTCTCTGTAGCAGTGCTGGGACACATGCACTGAGCTTGTGCATGAGAAACACAAGGATAAGTCACAGCTGTGCCAGTATCCAGGGATAAGCAACTGCTCCAGCGGACTGCGTGTTCATCACCATGTGTAAAATAGCTTTGTGTGTTCACACAAGTGAATTTCTTCACCTGCTAAACTGTTCTCCCCGGTCCTATTCCTACTATAGGAGTATTGTGAAATTGCTTCTATTACAGCTAGTATAGATTACTACCCACCATTTCTGAAAAGTGTGTTGTGTACATTGCTTCAATCTCTGAAGTTACTCCCCACAGTCTTTCATTACTGAGCAGTGCTTGTTTTTCCTGAGCTACAGTTACATGTTTTTTTCCTTTTATAAATAGCAGTATGAAGCGGAATAAAATCTGTTTAGTTTTATTCCCACCCCTTTCTAATATCACTCAAAGATGTATTTTATAATATAGCACAGGTGAATCCATCTCTGCCCATGCCCAGAACATGAAACAGTGCCTACCTAACAGCCCGAAGAATGCCTTGTACTGTTGCCACCCTGGAAAGCAGCAGGAACCACAAACAACTGACTCCCAGCAGGACTGCTCACATGGTCTGTGAGAGCAACCACGTGTAGGGCAGTGTTTGAAAAACCCAGAAGTGAAAAAATCTTTTAGTGCAATTAAGCACATTGAATGATAGTCTTTCCAGAAATATTCCTCTAATTTTTTTTGTATTCAGAAAATTCTCTGAAGCATTTTTGATCTCAAAAAAATCTTGTCAGACTGCTAGATCAGCTGCCTAGTTCATCTCTCTTCTTTTACATTCCCATCAAAAAGGAGAGAGACTTCTCTCCAGCACAGAGGGGATCCTGCACAAGAGATGGGGTAATTCAGTACCAAAGAGCATACAGCCTGTGACATCTCTGCTGAGCATGCCAACAAGTATAGTGGCTGTGAAAAGAGGTGTTTAACCCAAGTGACGTAGCCTGCTACAGTTCACTCTGTGTCTTGCAGAGACCATGGCTTCCATTCAAAGCATTACAATCTCTATCCCAAAACCAATTCAGCCTAACAAAAGAAAGAGTTGTTTCAACAATGCAAATGGTGCCAGGATTGTACAGAAGGCTCCAACGCATTCTTTGTTATGACTGTTTTTATTTCTATAGCTCAATAACGTTCAATGCAGGGACACATGGGTTCCCACTCTGATTTCATTTACACTGCTTAAAGTCAAAGAAGCAAACACTGCAGAATAAACTGAAATAATTCCACTACCACTTTAATCATTTTATACCCATGTAGCACCTCAAAGCTCCACCCAAGACTGAAAGCCTGGTAGCTTGGCATTATATGGGCACCACAAGGGACAATCCTTGTTCAGACATGCCCACAAACTGAACAAATGAGACAGGAAAAAAAATACAGAAGAATTAAATATATGGCCCAAGATCACACCAGCCAGTCAGTGGAAAAGCCGAAACTAGGATCCAGGTTTCTTATTTCCCATTGGCACATCTAGTAGACTGTGCCCAACAAGATCCTGATTAGTCTAAATATGCCTTGCCAGAGACATTAAAGTCCTTCATTAATACTTAAAAACATTATCTGCACTCCATCATATTTTGCTTGTCCTCTTTCACCTCAGAATGGATTTTGTTTGTAAGGGAAAATAGAGGGAATTCTTTCTGTAAAGGAACTGGATAACTTTTCCCATTCACATGAACAGGGCAGATGAGGACCGATACAGGATGAAGCTGAGGAACAAGCAGCTCCTTCAGATAATAAAGAATAACTCACGTATATGAAAAATATTATCCTCTGCAGTGTTCATGTATAACTGTCAAAGCTGCCAAATCAGGATGCAAGGTATCTTATCTTTTAATTGTATACTAAAAGCACTTAGAGATATACAGAGCCAATTACTTATAGCAATATAAAAGCAGTAGTCCACAAACATGGGATTTTACGTAGGTAAGAGATGATTGTGAAGATAGAAGCCCACAATTAGACCCCACATTTATTTTTTTTTTAAGCACTTCCCTGATTCCAAGGTTGCAGGGTGGGGTAGAGAGGACCAGAGATAAGGAGTATAGATTTATCAGCCTGACTCTGCTCCTGGTTTTGAGCCTGCTCACATCCATGTTGCTTGCACCAGGGTTCTGTACATCAGATTTTGAAAAGCGTTCACCATCCACATAACTCAACCTCTCTTGAAATTAGCTGACTGCAGTTTGAGGTGGAGACTAACACTGGACCCTTCTGTAGCCACATCCAAACAGAGTGCATCAACTGTCTCAGAAGCAATACAACAATAAATCTCTATACACACTGCTTGGGGATGTATCACATCTCACAGCATCACTTCCAAGCAATAACAGATACTATGCTAATTCCTATCTACGGATGATTTCTTTTATCCATAGTTAATTTCTTGAATAAGCCCGTGTGCATTATATGGGAAATGAAAAATGGGTCCCCTTTCCTCTATGTGCTCACTGTAAGCATTTGAAAAAAAACTTTCAACATGCTCTAGTTGCCAGTCATTTACAGTAAATGAGATTCAAATTCCAGACTTTGGAGGACAGCCATTTAGGATACACAGCTTTGCAAAGTATTTTCCAGAATGAAACCTCCAGTGACTTGAAGGTACCTCACAGTAATCTAAAACAACTTATTAATGCAAACCCCTCTGAACTAATGAAATGTCTGGTCAAAGAAAAGCACGAAAAAGCTGGAATTTTTCTAAGTTGAGGACAAGGTCTTATTAAGGGACAGAAGGAATACCACAGCAAGACCAGACTATTGCTCTCCAGCAAATGAAATATCCCGATATAGCCATGCAAGCATGGGTATTCACTTTAAACAGCCCAAATCAGATCCCACTCAATTTGAGGAAAATTCTAGCAAGTGTCACCAGGATTTATAACTAAGACAGAGGAAAAAGAATAAGATTGAGCATATTGTTGGCTTTTCAACATCCTAATTCACTTCCAATTTTAAAAATATAATAAAATGGCTAATCAACATTCAGAAGTTTGCCTAAACTGTTAGACCTGTACGTCTATTGGACTGGATAGTTCAGCTGGTTGAAGGATTAAATTATTGCCCTATCAGACAAGTTCATTTTTCATTCACTTTATAGCTCAGTTAATGGTTTTTGACTATGTAATGAAAAGCAGAAAAGTGGATGTGGTTAAATTTTATGGGTGACTCATGGTTGTGCCTTCAATACTTTTAATTATTTTGTACTTTTTAAATTATTTTAAAGTTTTGGAACAATTTCTTCTTCCCAATAAATCCTTTTAGTTATTATTAAAATATTAGAAGTTCTCATCACTTGTTTTATCAGGATAAGTCATCAATTGATCCAAATATCTAAAGCGTTAACCAAATGAATTAACTTGACCACTAAACTGCAATTTCACTGAAGCTTCATAGTATCAGTTCCTCTCTTCTTAATCACAGAATAGTGAGACGTGCAGGCTGTTGTATCAGATACATATTGAATCAATGATACAAGGCCTGTAAAGGTGAGGTAGACAAGTAAATCTTCCTCAAAACGTTAACGGATGGATAGGCCACAATCAGATTATTCCATCATCACTGGGTAGCAAGTAAACCTCAGCACTGGGATAGGTCAATATTTTTCTTTTTTTTAATCATTAGAAAAAGTTGCCTTCCTCTAAGAAGTAATCCTCCCCTAAAATTAAACCACATTACTTGTAAAACACCAAAGATGTACATGATAAAGTCAAGTATGAGAAAATGGACATGGTTGAGAAAACTGTTCTTCAGTCATTAAGCAGAATACTGAAAGCATGTTATATTGACAGGAGCAGCATGAAGAGATGCATTTCATCAATAAAGGGCCAAGAAACTAGTCTGATTTTGGACTAGCTTTCAGCTCAATTTCCCTTTCAGACCTCTTTCTTCATCTTATAGCAGGAAGAAGCCCTGACTCACATAGCCCTGTGACTGCGGTGGGTTAGACCCAACACAGTGGCAACATACATGTAGGAAAGATACAGATGAGAGAGAAGAAATAATTCCTACATAATTTTTTTCTTTCCCATCAGGCATTTGTGTCCAGTTCTCTAATGGCAGAGAAGCAGAGTATGCGCAGCCAAACCTTGAGGATTCTGAAGCATCTGCAGTAAGATCTATTGGAGATAAAGGGCCTGGAAATGCAAACGCTAATTGCTTGTTGATTGCTGCACATATCCTTATGAGCTAGATTTCCAGTCCGGCTCAGTGTCTTGGAAGCCCAATGAAAATGTGGTAAACAAGGTTAAGAGCATTGAACTTCAAACCAAAACCCCCCACCTCCACATCATCTGAAATAGATCTTTTTCCAAACTAATAAAATTTACTCATTCATTTTGTTCAGGATTTGTCGGAATGCTAGGGAACTTACAAGATGAAGTAAAGGGAGAAGAATAAAGGAAAGGAAAATAGCACCTGTCTTTGCAGCTGGTCAGCATGCAGTTCTCTAATGTGCTGCCGGCTGGGAAGCAGAGATGGGCTCATGTTACCCTGATCCTTCAGCAAAGGATGGAGTTTGCAGAAAGGAATCCTGCAACTAGAAGATGTGAAGCTTGGGCTTCAGCCAAAAAAAATGGAGACCAGCATTAAATGAAAAGTTCCATAAGTTCAAATGCATTCAATAACTGAGCAGCAAACAGATTTGTGGTTTGAAAGAATGTAAAAAGAATTTTAAGTCATCATTGCAGAGCTACCAGTTGTTTCTAATTTGGAAGAACAATCACTGTTTTACCATTAACTGCTACCAAATGCTTCCCAAAGTGACCATAGTCATCCATAAACACTTCAAATATCTTCATTTAGGAACAACAGACCAGGTCTGATAAGAGCTGATATGAAGTCTGAAAAACTGCTTTATTGCCTGAAGCAGAATTTCATCTTTCATTCACTAAATCTACCTTTGTAAGTGCCACTCATTTTGCTTTAAGTCACATTCTCAGAAGCTCACTGACTACAATTGAAAAGTCATTGAGAAAGAGCAATACAAAAGGTTAGCAGAGAAATTGATTTAATGGTATTACAGTAGACATTTAGAGAGTATAATGTTAAGAATAGCAAAGAAAGGTTTTCTGCAGAAAGTAATAAAATTCAAAAAAGAAAGACAAAATAAAAGTTGAGATGAAAATCCTGAAGCAGTGAAACCTGCATAGCTCAGTCTCTGAAACAAAACAATGAAACAGCAAGGATAAGGCTACAAAGTATCTCACAAAAAGTTTCAGAACAAAACCAGGGAATGGAATCTCAAATTAGAACACAAAATGCCTTTTCTTGGGTCATATTTTTAATAATCCTCATTGCTACAAGGAGTAAAAGGATGTAGACATGTATGATTCTTCTCAAGGGGCAGATAGGAGATCAGTGGCGTTTTCAGAGGTGACCTTCCCTGATGGAGAAGATTTCCCCATGGTGTTCAAGGGACTCATCACAGAATGAGGTTGAGAAGTGAACGGGTCTAATGGCAATTTCAGAGTTTCCAGAACACATAAAAGTGAATTTAAGATATAAAGAGCTGTGATCTGCAACACCACTTATTGGAAGATGTATCATAGAATCACAGAATGGCCTGGATTGAAAAGGACCACAATGATCATCGAGTTTCAACCCCCCTGCTATGTGCAGGGTCACCAACCACCAGACCAGGCTGCCCAGAGCCACATCCAGCCTGGCCTTGAATGCCTCCAGGGATGGGGCATCCACAGCCTCCTTGGGCAGCCTGTTCCAGTGCATCACCACCCTCTGTGTGAAAAAATTCCTCCTAATAAATAACCTAACCCTCTCCTGTCTCGGTTTAAAATTCTGCCTTGTCCTATCACTATCCACCTTCATAAACAGCTGTTCTCCCTCCTGTTTATACACTCCTCTTACATACTTGAAGGGCACAGTGTTAGACTCTACTTCATTACATACAAGCATTACCAGACAGAGTGTCTTAATAATGAAAATTCTATGGTTGTGGTCACATTACTTTATACTCCATCAGAAATGCAAACATGGTCATCCATGGTGAGGGTAACGGGACCAATCTTCAAAATGCAAATGATTAAAGCAGAAATCTCTCTAGTTTGGTGAAATACAGGGATTTATGACAGGTTAAAGGAGAGAGAAACACTTCCCTATCTAATTTAATCTCTGGATAATGCTGTTTCATACACTGATCCCTGCCACTCGTCCACAGCCTTCATCTGAACCATGACACGCTTTGCAGACAGGTCTGTAGTTTCACGTGCTGGCATTTGAAGGATCAGTGAATATTCAAAGACAATATACAAAACCAGTTAGGACATTAGCTTTTTTTTTCCCCCCCCCCCCTCAGGTTCCTCACCTGAAATTCAATAACCTACCCTTCCTTTTATCTCTAATTTTATGATTCTATTAAACAAATGATAAAGAAGAAATGTCCTCTAGATACACAGGAGGGGAAGAAAAAAAAATAATCACCAAATACTGGAAAAGATTCCAGGTTTTCAGTCAGTTGAAGCTCCCTTAATTGGCTGGCATGTTTTTCAGTACTTATTACAGTGAATGCTGCCATCTGTTTCTTACTTCAAAAGAAATAGTCGAAATGATAAGCAAGCTAACAGAGAAGGAAGTCGTATGCATACAGAATATTTTAAAAAGCATAGTATCCTCTAGCTCCCTGTGGATAGAATATCTTCAGTCCTGACATGATAATTACCAGTGGAAAAACTGTGACAGGCAAAATATTCAACCAGCTTCCATTTATGATAATGGGGCAAGTACAGATGACATCATTTTGACTTCAGGTTTTCCATTACTTGCTTTAAGTTTTACAGTTTAAGTATCCCAGTAATTTCTTTGTAATGAGCCAAGCTATGCACTGTCCATCCATTAGATCAGATTTGTTGACTGAAGCAGAGCACTGATACTGAGAAATCTGCCAATGTAAAACATCGTCCTTAACATCACAAAGGGCAGTTTCATAAATAACAAGAGAAACAGAATGAAAAAAAATATTTATTCAACTGCAGGGTAAAGAAAAAGACATAATAGACAACATACATTCTATGTAAACAACAAACATTCTAGCAGACAGCTTGTATATCATGAACAATGTCAGTCACTTCCGATTTCACAACTAATCAAATACACATTAATGGCTGTTTCTTACTGTTAAACTTCATAGTGAGATACCGATATTCTAACACCCAGCATTTAATTTTACTAAATGCTGCTTGCAAAATCAGTCATGTTGAAGACCACGTGCCCACACATTAGCATCATACATCCACTCCTAAACCTGAGTACTTCCAGAATATTCTGTGGATTACAGACCATCATGGATGCATCACGAAGGCAAAATGTCATGCAAATCTGTGTGAGGAAAGCCATAACCTGAAATGTGGAAAGAAACTACGGCAGCCAAGATGTTCAGTAAACCATGGTAGCTATGACAGTCAAGAAGTGAAAGTTGCAGGAGTATAAAATGCAGGAGAGGATTTCACTCACATGGAGCCCTGTTAAGCATCATTTCACTCTAGCAGTGCAATGGACAGCAGTGAGATTAACAGCTTCCACCTATTCCATTTTCTACCAGACTTTAGGAATCCAAACCTGGACTTGAGGTGATTTCTATTGGACTGAGAGAAATAAGAGCTCTGCATCTCATGGTGAGAAACAGATTCCATTGCTAAGGGGAACAAAAATTATTTGCAACAAAACCAGTTTTGTAGCAGTCCAATTTTTTGTTGTGCCTTGCAATAGATCTTATTAATTCACCTTTATGCTTTCCTCTTTTTTTTTTTTTCTCTCTCTCTCCAACATCAATGACAATATGACAGCTTTTCCTGGTATTATAGCTGCCCAAATAACAGAAGCACTGATTGACACTGGCCAAAACTGAGGCACACCAAATTCTTTTTCACTTCTCTCCACAGACCACTGTAGGGAAACATAGGCAATATTAGAAGGAATGGGAGGCCATCATTGTTTGACTATAGGATGGCTAGGCTCCAGAGGTACTTGTTCAGGGGTAAATGAAACGGGTGAGGAGAACAGAACAACTTGAGAAAAAATAACAGACAAACAAAAGACCCAAGAGGGGATAACAGGTAGTTCATGAACATTTAGCACCAGAGCGTTCAAACCACAAAATACAAAGAAGAAAGTACTTACAAGCCACAGACCAGAAAAATAACTGTTTTGACAATGTCACAGCTTAGCTTACAAACAGGACTGGTAACTATAGTTTGTTTTCCATCCACTTTCTTGAAAAAAATAAATAAATTAGATACCAACAGTGCGGGAAAAAGGGGAACAGCCACAAGCTCCTGGCTCTTACTACCTTAAAAGAGAAACCTGAGAAAGCGTTAAAACAGCAGCACTCAAATTGCACACACAAAGGAGCTGCCTGTGCTGTCACACTGGAGTAGTGCACTGCTGCAGCCCAGGATTCAGCATGGTTCTCAGGCAGGCAGACTTTTGGAAATGCAGATAAATTCAGAGGAGATATTTAAACCTGTAAACAGGATATAAAAAAGCACGGGAATTCAATGATCTCCTCCTCTCAGAACTTCACTAACTACCATGTAATTTAGATCTATCATAGGCAGCTGTGAAATTGGATGCCTAATCCGAGTTCATGATTAGCTGCTTAAAAGATGTACTTCATAGAAAACAAGTAATTCTTAAGCTAAATATAAATAAGTAAAAAACAATATAGTTTTATTGAGGATATTTTTTGTTCATAAAAGTGTCATCATTCTCCTGGTAAGGGAATACTTAGCATCTCTGATGAACAGTCTAGCCTTAAATCATTTAGTGGAACATAATTCACTTGTCAGAACTTCATATCTACGCTGAGACTAAAATGGGTTTTGATAAAGCAATTGGAAAATAATCTATTTATGCTCAATAATAAATTACTGCACTGTATTGCATTTAACATTCAATTGATACGTACCACTGAATGCTTTGCCCTCTGAGAGCCACCAAAGAAAGTAGCTGGACATGGACTCTACACTCTCTCACGGAAGGCAATAAACATCATTTGCAACATGTAAAACATGCAACACGTACAATTGGTCAAATCAGTGCCGACAAATACATTTGCTGACAAATTCAGCTCTTTTTCCCATTATCAGCTGTATCCAAACATACTACTGTTGCATTTTTTTTTTTATTGTAGTTGCAGAATAGACAATTGAATTGTCTGAGCCAAAGCCCCAAACTCTCATCAGCTTCACTTGGGTTGTGGGAAAGGGCTGTAGATGAACAAACTTTACCCAAAGAATTTGTAAAATATTTGCTTGGACTGATTCACCCTTGTTAATTATGTTGTATTACTGGACATCCAAGTGATATAGATTTTCTTCTTGTTGTTTCTAGACTGGGTGTGCAAAATTTTTAATTCTGGCATTAACTCTACAACTTGCTGAGGAAGCAAAGAGGGAGTTGGTTCCCTGGGAACCGAGGGCAGGAAAGAATGGCAGTGGCACAAAGCTGTGCCAGGTGATGCTCACATTGGACGTCAGGAAAATTTCCTTTCTAGGAGGTTTCCTAGTGAGGTGATTGGTCCCCCATGCCTGTCACTGTTCAGGAGGCATTTGGACAATGCCCTCAGTAGCATGCTTTAATTTTTTATTAGTCCTGGAGTGGTCAGGCATCTAAAGCCTACGATCTTTGCAGATCCCTTCCAGTTGAACTATTTTTTTTTTTTTTTTTTTTTTTTTTTTTTTTTTTTTTTTTTAATACTTCAAGAACAAATATTTTTTTAAACATGAATGAATACCCATATTCACATGGGAATTAAAAAACAAAGAACTCTCATCGTCCCAATGGTTATGGAACTACAGAAATCCATAAGTGGTTGATACCAAAAGGTTATATGAAGTCTGCAATGTTCAGAATCCAACACAGTGTTTCCAAGTGCAGATTCACACTGCTCAAGAAGTCACTGTGTATATCATTAGTCTGAAACAGGAAAAGTCCCAAGAACAGACTGCAGTGTAGGTTGATTCAGTGAATGCTGAAATTACCAATTCATCTGTCCTTCCCATGAAGAGAGATGAAATCAGACACAGATGAAACACATAAGTGTTTCTTTTTTCAGGATCTGGAATTGTGTTATCTACCTTAACCAGAAGTTACAATTCATACCTGCTATACAGTCTGTTATGGTTAACAATAGTAGTAACATAACTGTCCCAAAATAGTGTAGAAAAAATCCTTCAGAGGATTTACAATTTAATAGTGAGATTATGATACATTTACTTCTGCAGAATGATACCCTCTTTTCCTAATCCCATCTGGCTTCTAATAGATTTACTTGAGGACACATGGGACATGCCTGCTACAGAAAGAGCACATAATCTGATTCTTAGTTTCTTCTAAATGTCTTAAGAAACATGGATACTGCTTAGCCCCCTCATTTGTGCATACCAGGAAGTTTCTCCTTGATATTTGGGCACTTTTGGAAATATTCCCCACCTTTCCTGTTTATAGAGTATTTTTTCTGAATCTTTCACCTACCATATACTTGGTATTAAGACTAAATTTGCATGCTCAAACTATCATGGAACAATAAGTTGTTATTGTTATGTTGGGGTACTGTACACCTACAATACCTATTCTGCAGAATTACCATCAACAAAAGCTAATCACATACATAGGTAATTTGGAGTACCTTAATTTCTTCCTTGAAATTTCTCTTCCTGAAATATATCTAATCTGCAAAGTACTTTAATGACCTAGAAATTCCTGAGTGATTTGTTGAAGCTTTGAACAACCACAAGACAAGATGGAACAAAGATATGTTTTCCATCTATTGATTCCTACTTTTATTTTCCAACTATAGAATTATAACTTTCACCACAAGGAGCATACAAATAAAATACAGCCAGCTACATTTAATATAGCAAATTTGATCTATGGACTTGCTACTGGATTTACATTAATTTGTTCCATCTTAACACCACCTTGGTAGCAGCAAGCAATGAATGAAAAAATAACATTGGTTCCAGTGTTCAGCGTGACACGTATAAACATTTTTATAAACTAGTCTGAAAACTAAAGAAAAAAGGAACTGGCAAATAACTATGGATATGATGAGCTGAGCCAAGAATGCGATTTTGGACTGTTTCCATTGCGGTTTCAATTCAGAGTAATTTGTATGATTTGGAAAGCTAGCAATATAACTCTGTGTAGGGATGGGTTATTCAAGGTAACCTCTATGTTTAAAGGATGAGGAATTTTTATAGCCATGGACCAAAAAGGAGGTCACATGCTACAGCTACCTAGAGCTCAGGAGACAGAGAATCCACTGTTTTTAATTTCTCACATTATCTTCTACAGTACAAAGACGCGCATTTTACTGTTTTAAAATACATAGCTATTAATATGATAATAACACAGTGAGCAAAACAGAAAAACCTAATAAAATATCCTTTTAGCAGAAATACTGACTTCTCCTATTCCTTAAGGCTAGTGTTCACATTGAAACCCTCAGGAAATGCAGCAAAGTAGAAGCATAGGAGTTTATTATTTAGAAGTTTTAAAACGTATTGGATTTTAGTGTATTCCTGGTTCCTGTGCCAGTCCTATTCAGAGCTAGATTTCTGCAATTGTAGATTGCAGCTATTCTCTAGATAATTGCTAAACATTTTAAGGTGCAACAAGTTTAAAATTGTGGTTTGAACATGAAAACACAGCAAATCAGTCCTCTGAGCTCATCAGTTCATTCCCAAACTCTAGTTCAGATACATATGATTTAACACCATACACATAGATAAGACTATCATTATTTAATATATTGGATGTAAATAACATTTTCTCTATTACAGATCAGATAAAAGACAAAAAATGTCAAACTCCCTGAAGAATCTTGAAGTTAGTCACTAAAGAATAAAGATCTACAGTGGGATATTTTAAAGAGTTCATTTCGGATCCATGTCTGTAGTGAGTTTTCAGTGAAAGAAGTAGAAATACTAGAAATACCTAATTCACAATGAAAAATTAGGTCTAGAAAAATAATAACGTCACAATATATACAAATATTGAATTCTCATTTTACTCCCTACTTCTTGCAAAGAGTAAAATAAAACACTTTTAAAACAATTCCAAGACTTTTATAGGATCAATCTCAAATCATTTTTGGAAATCATCCACACAGATTTAAAGAAACATGGGGTGAAGGTCTTTAGATTTCTCAGCGCCTTTGGCTAAAAGCCAGATGAATAAAACTCAAACAGAGAAAGGAGGTAGTGGTGTAAAAGATACTTAAAGGAATAATTAAATAATGCAAATGAAAAAAAGCCACTCATACTTAATGAAGGTAGCCTATCTTCAACTAAAGAAATTCCTAATTCCGATGTTAATCTCTTTCCCTAACTGCAGTCTCCACAAACACATCACAGAACTCCTGGATAGGAGAAGCATAGCATACTGAGGCTTATGGGCCATCACACTAAAACACTAAGAAGATTTGGATCTAGCATTGAACCGAGAGCTACTCTGTACTACAGAGGCCATTCCTGCAACATCGTAATTCACTTGGATACATACAGAGTTTGGGGTTAGAGCATGAATGAACAAACACACAGCTTGGAGTCACCCAGTCCTTCCTCTACATCTAGTAAGGAAACGTCCACCCTGGGCTTTGCATCTGGTGAAGTATAGGCCTGAATCTTACCACGACATTCCATGTATGTAATAGTGCTGCAGCATCAAGGTCTGCTTTGGCTACAGCTAGATATCTTTCTGCATTGCATGGGTTTCCTCTCCAGAGCACATCTTCAAAACATTCCACTCTACAGCTAAGTTTTCAGATACTTCTGACCATTGTGGAATTTTCCCTTAAGCTCTTTTCATTTCTCATATTTAATATTTCTTAATGATTTTCCAAGTTCAAACTTTCTTTAGTAATGTATATTAAGTCTGGCAATTTCCTAGATCTATGTTGTTTATGTTCTGCACAGATGCTTAGTTATCTCCAAGATTCCTCTTCTTTTTATCATCTCCATCTGACAAGAACTGAGCAGGTTCTGGATTTGACTAAGACAAGCAGTTACACTGATGGGATTCTTTCACTACCAGATACGGTCTAATCTATGTTGAAGGTCTTTCGGACAGAAGATGGTCTGTCTGATCTTTCCATGGGGCAAGATCAAGTCTACTGCTGAGAAAAGGATTTATGATGCTCCAGGGAATGTTCATTACATTACAATGTTCAAAGCAACAGACTTTGCTTGAGGGAGATTTTACTACGTACTTGAACTGGATTGCTTAATTGGTATTTAAAACTGTAGGGTTTCCTCTGGAACACAGCTTTAGTTCCCTTTTAGAAAAATTACTGAAATTGCTTTTTATAGTGAAAGAAAGAGTTCTGATAATACAGAAGTTGGTTTGGCCGGGAAAAATTTCTGCCAATGAATCGTTATGTAAAATATGTAAAAGCAACACTGTCGGATAGGCAGAGCAGGATGTGCTGTGCCAGGCACTGCCGCCGCCTCTACCCCTCTTGCCGTGTGGCAATGCCACATGATCAGAACTCCACACAAAAGACAGAAGGAAGTCCTCGTAGTCCCACCAGAAAGCTCTTGATATCATCTGTGACAAGGGAAAACGAGATTTGTGGATAATCTCAGCCCAGATTAGCTCCATGTGCCCATAATGAAAACGTGACTGCAACCTGCCTCATCTTACGTATACAGAAGACTCCTTGCCTTCTGCTCCTTCCTGGAATCCTGTAGCTCAGGCAAGAAGGAACATAGGGATGGTATTTGGTCCACTAGAACTTTATTTCTGTTCTTTCACTTGTAAGAGCCAGAATTTCTCCCTGACTGACCTGAGGCGTGCTAATTAATGAGAAAAAAATAACAGTTCTATTGCAATTAGAAACCTTCCTTATGTCAAAATGTAGCAACATGCCTGCACTCTGGCTATTTGCCCCAGAGGTTTAAGCCAGGGGTTATCAGGAACCTTTCATTTCCAAAGCTGGCACAGGATCGATTAGAATCTAATCTAAACTGTCCAGAAACAGGCTGAATCTTGCAACCTGTGAAGTAAAACAGCATGAAGGGGAGGTTATTCTACCAGATCTTCATTTTTTCCCCCTGGAGTCAATAAACAATGAAGAAAACCCACACTGTCAAATCTGAATGGAAGAGTTAATCAGAGTCACACTCTGATCCATTCGCTGGAGGTTCTGATTTTTTAAGGAAAAAGCTTCCCTGTTCTTACGTAACCTTTGACACTCTGTGGCAGCAGGCTGTGAGGCAGCAAGATTAACAGATATGAGATATTTTTACCACTTTACCCGAGGAGTCACAGAATTTTCTGGGAACATTCACACTTGTTCAAAACAATGTGTGATTCTTCATGTTGCTATCAGTGCAAGGAAAAAAACCAACACAGCCTCCATGTGATTTCACATAATTAACATCCTTCTTCAAACTAATAAATTTGCTAAATTGTTTTTTGATAAGAACCAGGGCGCTATTATGAAGTACCTCTGCAAAATAACAGGGTTATCAAAGTGGAAGTCGTTAAACTGCCATCCCCACTGACAGTTGTGTATGTTACCATCAACTTCGCCGTGACAAATTGTTTCCTGGTTAACTTACAGGGAATGTATTTGCATCAATTAGCACTGCTTATATGATCGAGGAACAAGATCAGTGAACCATAATGAACATGGCCAATATCTGGCCCAAAATATGACATCTATTTATCTAAATGTAATATATAGGTTCCATTTTATTGCATCTCTTCCCGTTTCCCTCCTTTTACTAAACATTTATTAACAATGATGCCACTATAAACAGGACTACGTATCATTTTTAAATGAACTTCCATTACAACGCTGTTAAAAATTCCTCCTTTAATGTGATTTGCTACTCTGACTACCATGAAGGATCCACTATCCACCAAGTCTTCCAAACAATCACTCTGTCTTCAGCTCACAAGAAGTTCACTACAAATGGGAAAATCAGTTGCATTTTCCCACACTGCTACAGCTCTACCGAAGTAAAAGCTGAAGGTGTGATGCCAGCCTCTCTAGAGTCAGATGGAGCTCCAGCTGTGCAGGACATGGTCCAGCCTGTGATAAAAATCTTTTTCCCTCTCCACAACAGGTGTAACAATGTCAGAGCTCCCTGCATACAGAAAATATCTAATTTTTTTGAGTGGAGGGAAAACAGTAAAAAGCTCCACAGCGAATAGCATCACAGACAATTAGAGGATTCTAGAGTGAAGGATGAAATATCTTGGGCCATTTATAACGGTCAGCTTTTCAAAGACTTCTGCCATGCATTCAGCATCAAACGCAAATGTGATGCCCAGCCACATCAGCTTGTAAGGCACCTGCACTTACAGTAAACTCATTATACAAGATCCATACTTGAAATGTAGAAAATAACAGAACATTGAACAAATCTAGCAGCCAATCTCAATGCAGCTATTCCTGAGAAAAAAAAAAAAAAAAAAAAGTCTACATATGCAGCCTTCTTACACATGGTCAGATATTTGAGAGCAAATCAAGAATTTGTTGCTGTTGAGAAATGAGACATGCCATCTTTGGAGCCAACGTGGTCACTGGTGAATAGCTAATAATTTCCATATTTATTAAGTAATGTATTGCTATTTATCCCAGAAAGCTTTGCACAGAAAGAAGAAAAAAAGAGGGATAGCAGCAAACACCAAGATTCCTTTTTGTTGTTCTTTATAGAAAATAATAGAAACTAGGGAAAAAATGAAAAGATCAGATTTCTTATTTGTTACTGGAATAATGCAGGGGAACAATTGTAAAAAGAGAAGAAATAGATTTCAGATTCTATTTAACTTTTTCTTTTTTTCTCCTTACAGTCAATTTTTCTAGAATTACTTGACTTAAACAAAGAGAAGCAAACATTCCTTCATAGGAGTAAGTAAAGCAGAAAAGGAAGGGGGTGGTGGGGTGATGGAACAAAGAAAGGAAAATTAATACACATCTTTGTCAGTTCCCAGACAAAATAAAATATTTTTTATAGTGTTCTGTAATCATTTCTATCCAGTCCAGTAGCTTCAACCTACACCTAACTTCCCTTAACATTAATAAGAATGTGTGCTCAAATCAAAAGAAGAGTGCACTTCACACTGTCAAGTCTCGAAACAGGACAATAGATTTAACTGTAGAAAACTTGGAATAGCAGAGACAAATGAAGCAGTTCATAACAGGTCTGTAAAGGATAATAAAAAAATACTTATCATAGCATATCTGGAAAGATTTCATTCCATCAGTAAAAGACGTAAATAAATCATCCCAATGAACAAAAATGGACTATAAAATCTTTACATAAGAGGCAAATAGTAAAACTGCATATAGTATTACATTACTGTGTTAAAAAGTAAGCATCTGAAACTAGCTTAAAAAGATTTTACATACTTACAGGATAGCTTATTCTTTTGGAGGATGGTAGGGAATGATGGTGTTGCCAATATGGAGACAATATGCAGAACTAGCCAGAATTGCAACTCTTACATTCTTTCACATTTTTTGTTTCTCACTTTTGTCTGCTGTGTTACTGCAACAATCTTCTCATACTGCATCAACATACATTCATATTTACAAAAATACTTAGGCCCACGGAAAGAGTAAGATATTACTGAGCAGAAATCTGCAACAAATTGGATGGATAGCATATCTCTATAGCTTGCCTTTTCCATGTAAAGCATCTTATTTAGCCCATAGGACCATCAGCCCCTGTGGAGTTACAGCCACTGAAACTAACAGGGATCAGTCCTTAAGATTTTGCAGAGGATATCACACAGCCTTTCTTTACAGTACAGAACTACTTGACTTCTAGTCAATTTTATCTGATGCCCTGAAGGACTTTCAGACACAACAGACATTCTAACAAAACAAAGCATAGAACTGAACTAATGGCTTTCAATTTTTTTTAGGAAAGCTAAGAACCTAACCCCAAATCACAGCAGAACCTTTAATATTTCTAATACATAAAGAAGCCACCAAAAAAATCTGTTCCTGATATTTTGAGTTGTTTATGCCCAAGATCAGGTTGTAGAGTTCACAAACATTTTATACATCTGAAACACAGATTTTTAGTAACATTTACAGTTTCATGCTACATTTGATTGAATCAAGTGTTTCCTCTGATTATACTTTCATAAAGAACGAATCTAGGAAATAGAAACAGAGTTCACATCAGCCGATACTTAAGAATTTTTACAAAGATTTCCCCAATTAACCATGCCAAAGAGTTGCAACATCAAACTTTAACTGGAACATTTCTATGCCCTTCTGCCATTCCCTCCTAAAACAGAAGCATTTCAAAGGCTGCAGTGGTCCCAAAGATCACATAGAGCTACAGACTGCATTTTCATAATTACAAGCTGTGCACGAGATTTATGATTTTTTATTCCAAGGCAAAGTTTTTGCAAGAGGCCTGTATGCATGGTGCACTTTAGTCTTCACCTGCAGGCAGGCATTTAGAACTGAAAATTTAACAATGAGCCAAACTGAGTACATTGGCTTAGTACTGTCAAGTACTAAGGAGGCACCCATACCTTGTAGTAAGTCTAAAAAAATAGCTCAAATTTCAGAACAGAATACCTTCTGTTCATTTATTACCTCATTCAAAAAGCACCTGACTTTCCTGTCAGAGCTAGTTTTTACTGGTAATTGCTTCTAACCTCGATCCAAGCTATGCAAGTTTCAACATGGCTACAGTTATCCTTCTTTATTAGGTACATTAACACTTGGAAAGCTGGCCTTTTCCAGGCTGTCACTACCTCCCACCTAATAGTTTATCTAACATGATTCGAACATCAAACTGTCTGCAGTAACAGAGTGTAAGTGAAATTCATCTTCCCCCCTTCTTACAGTCACATAAAGAGAAGGCTCTGCTCACACAGCCCTCAGATATTCCCAAGCAAAGTGCTCTCAGGCCTTGGACTATTAGAAAGAAAGCTTCATATAATCATTTAGAATGAACTTGAATTGTGAGTGTTCCACATTTCCAGAAGCAACAAAGCCACTGCCCTAACTCCTTTTTACAGGATTGGCACAAAGGCAAACAAAACAATAGTCTTGCACAGATTTCCAACAAGATTTGTTTTCTATAATACCTAAGATATTATATAATATAATATAATACCTATAATACCCAAATACCTAAGCTCCCTCTAATCTGAACTAATAGGTGTAGCTGGTTACAAAAATCTAAAGGATACAATGACAGCTATATGCACAAAGATCTACCTCAATCACTTTACAATCAATTACAATAAGCTACAGATGCTTTCGTGTTATTATCTCAACAAAAAGTCATAGTACAACTAGAAGCCACTGTTTTTTTTTTTTTTTGTTAAATTATCAAGCAAAAGTTCAGTAATAGAATTTGTGATATATAGAGCCATTCAGTAAATTCATCATTACAGCAGTGCTGTGTCCTCACATGCCCACCCTGTATGATTGACACATTTTCTCAAAACGTAATTGCAGACACAAGCAAATTTGTAAGAGCTATGAAGATTCTAGATTCAGGGGAAAAAAAAAAACAAAAAAAAACAGAAAATAAAGCCCATACAAAAGCTTGGGAAACATCAACAATTCTTATTTGTATGAGTACTCAGACAGGGTGTGTACATGGAACAAGTAAAGGGTAATAATTAAAATATATGTAGAGGTAAACACATCACGTATAGTTTGTTCACTTATCAGTTGCAAGCAAGGAAAAACCCTTTTGACAAGAGAGTTTGTCCCTGGGAGGATGAATATGGACATTTACAGTTATGAAGTATGCCTTAATTAGTTCTGCACTTGCTTTTGTAGGATGTGTGCTGAGGAGAATGCCACGCTTAACCAGCCTGGATTTCTCTCTTGCTGATCATAAAGGTTTGGGGGTTTTCTTCTTCCAAATCCAAACACAGCCTGGGACTTCCTTTGACTTAATGCATGGTAATGCATGTATCTCAATGGAAAACACAGCAATAACGGCAGAGTAGCAAGGTCCTAGGCTGCAGTAAATGAGGATTTGCACAAATGCAACAGCTGTAGGCACAGAAGTAAAGGAAAGAAGCTGCTTACCCTTTGCAAGGCCTCCAGTAGACAGGGATCTCCAGCAAAATAGCCTTGCTTCCACTACTAACTCTTAAATGAGGTCTGGGAAGAGGTGCATCCTGGCTCCATCCCATCTGGTCACTCAGGTGCGCTGCATGCACCTGAGCTCTCCTGAGTTGGCCCTGCCTTCCCAGCAGGTGTTCAATCACTGCTTCAAGTCATGACTTAGCATTTCTACTACAATGCTTGAAGAATATTCAATGGGAAAAAATTCTCATAGTCTTTATGACTTATTTTTCAGGTATATCTATTAAGTACATTACTACAGAATAAAACTATTTTGCAAAACAGAAAGGAATGAGAAATAGAAGTCATTTGCATAATACTAATTCACCTGTGCAATCCTCTTCATCAGTTTTTATATCTTTCTCATCAACCTTTCTCTTTCAGTCACATTATTACTACCCCATCGTCAATTTTAAATCATCCTACCTGCATCAGTGAATAGGAAAAAAAAATAAAAATAGATAGTTTAGAAAAGACCATGACCTTAAGTACATGAAAAACAAGTGCTGACTAATGCTGATTAATTTCCTCTAGTTCATGTTATCATTACTCTCCAGCCCGTAATACATCAGCTTTCAGTGACATGCAATGACAGCAATCCCAATCTGATAAAAATACTCCAGTTTAAAGTCAGGGTTTCTGTGTTAACAGCCTTATTTTAAAAAAACACATCTTTTTAGGCTGGATTTTCTGTTAAGTATTCTACACCTTTCATCAGTACTGAAAGAATGTTTTCTGGTATTCATATCAACAGCACTACAGATCATTTCTATGAATATGAACTCGAGAAAGTTTTGGAAACAAAAAACCTTGCTAAGATGTTTATACACCATAAGGAGTTTTTAAAAATGAATTACATCTCACTAAAATTTTTGTATCTGTTTTCCTTGTTTGTGTGACTTTCAATGGATGGATGCAACTCTCCATGAAGAAAGCTTGTGAAACAGGTAAACTGGGAACAATAATAAAAACAAGTGCTTTTAAGAATACTTTTGACTGCAAAAGTAAAGTGTTTAGAATTGCAGTAGTTAGCTTATTTTTGTCTTTAGAATAAGGTGCCCATAACGTCTAAAAGAAAAGGCAACAAAAAAAGTCCCATGCAATAACTAGGATACAACTGCTCCTTGCAAAATGTGATGCACATGATCCAACTATAAAAATGCTGCTCCCTCCTGTCATGTACCACAGATTGAAATTTTGCCCTTGGGTGCCAACATCAGTTGTTTCAGATAACTTTAAGGAAACAGTGGTGCAGTTTAAGCACAGTTCTCTGCCACTGCAAGAAGCTATGTCTCTTTTATTCAGAATGAGAAATCTTCACAGCAAAGTGCTCAGGCAAGCAGCCCATTGAAAGAGCCCATGCACTGAAAATGATCACAGCAAAGAAAGGAAATCCAAGATCTTTGAGTTGGACAGAAGTAGTTCTAAGCAAACAAAATGGAAATCATCTAAAGAAAATTAGAGGCATTAAAATATTGGAGAGAGTGATTATCTCTATTACTAAGATATCTTAACAATCCTAGGATTATTGAACACATATTCCTCATAATCCATCAGTGACATTAGACAGCAAAAACATGCAAATACCAAAGATATTCATTACACAATATCATTTTAAGCTTTTGGAGTTGGGGTTGTTAAGTTCTAGCATCTATATTTGGTCACCAAAGACCAAAAAAAAGATCTGTTAAATACAATTCCTCTGCCAATCCCATATATTTACTAAGAATTGATGGTGATACTTACTTCTGAAAACCAGATTGCTTGGTTAAACTCTCACCTTCTAAATTAGCCGTGTGGATTTCAAGATGTTGCTCATCAGTTTCAGTCTTGTTGCCATTGAGTTTCGTGATAAACAATTCCGAATCAATTAACTCCATGATCCTGAACAACTGATGATATGCCAGATCTTTCTAATCTCATTATTTGACACAGAAAACCCTTACTAAAACAAGGAACACTACCACATAATGCACTGCAGAGCTATACACCTCAATTGCTCCTTTGTATTTAGTTTGTTAAATCTCAAAAGGCTTGAATCCAGTTCCAAAATACATACAAGACAATTATGCATTCACACAGGAACATTTATGCGCAGAACTGTCTTACACCAGAACTATTTTTCCTGAAGCTATCACTTTCATGCATCATTTCACAGTCAATGCAGAATAGTTATAAGGTGGGCAAAATGATGAAGTCGCTGAGAACAGAACATCTTGATGCCCATGTCTGCCAGTCTGTATGAGAAATCTATCTTGTTTTACAAACCAGCTCCTAGTTTAGGAATTTATGGGATCTTTTCCTCAACATCTAAAACTGAAATTTCTGTTTCTTGGGACTTGGGCAGTGGTATTCACATTGCCTGGGGCAGCAGACAGGTTATATCCTGGTCTTAAGTTGCACCAGGGGAAGTCCAGGTTGGATGTAAGGAAAAATTTCTTCTCTGAAAGAGTGATGAGGCATTAGAACAGGCTGCCCAGGGATGTGATGGAGTCACCATCTCTGTAGATGTTCCAGAAACATATAGACATGGCAGTGATGGCTTAATGGTTGAATTGGATGATCTTAGTGGTCTTTTCCAATGTTCATGATTCTATAATTCACAGTGAACTTTTTGGAACATTTTCCACATCCACATGGTCAGCAATAGGGCACAAAGTCCTAGCTAGTGGCAACTGAAAAACTCCTATCTATTTAAGTGATGCTGAATCTAACCCTGTATCTTCAAGGAAGAAACTGGGCAGTCACCATCAGGTGGTGAGTTTCTCACTAGATGTCAGTACCTGCTTTTGATATTGATTGGTAATTCAATCTGATTTTTAAATAAAATTCTTCCATCCTTGTCTGTTTACTATAAACTATGTATATGAATGTCATGTGTCACATGCATAAGATCACTTTACCAGTTACAGATGACATTTCAAAGAAAGGAAATTATATCTCAAACCCTATAACAGCAGAGGCAGCGGTTGTTTCTCCAAGTCATCCCACCGTGCTTCCGGGAGGAACTGCAGGCATTCTCAGCTGTGCAGCATTTGAGATGTCACATGCATTCTAGTCCAGAAGCCAATTGCAGTGTGTTCATGTCCCAGCTATCAATTTTATTTTTTTATTTTAATTTTAATCAGACCTTATTAGAGCTATTTGTTTGCACTTAGTCATTTGTTTTTATTGTTATTTTTATAATAAATGAAAAAAAATTGGAAAAAAGTTTTTATGGCTGACAGCTCACGGCATCTGTTGAGTGTTTAAGGACATCAATGTAAACCATGTTCAACTGTTCATTATTTACGGGAAAAAGTTATTCCAAGGGACTCAAAGATACACTAGGTTTAGCTTGTTAATATTAAACAATAGTCAGGTTTATGAGTATCATAGCTACCTGCCACAGAGATTATTATCAAAAATGTATAAGAGTCCCTGAGTAGGTTTGAAGTTAAATAGCATGTTAAACTAATTCAACTTTAGTTTTTGTTTGGGTTTTTTTGTTGTTGTTGCTTTATTTTTTCTTGCTTTTAAAAGAGCATATTGCAAATCTGCCATGCACAAATGCAATCATAAAATTTTCCTAGATAAAATAAAGGATTAATCCTGAGAGATTATATTATTTTAGCAAATACTATTCATTAAAAAAAAAAAACAACAAAAAACACAATTTTCAAATGGAAGTTGAACTTAAGAATTTTTTCCAACTCTAAAAAGGGCATACAAGATAGAGCATTTATGCTTTTTGTTTCAAATGACCTTCCTTAAAAACAAACTTTACATGGTAAATAATATGAAGATGGCATGAAATATTTATTTTCAGGACAAATTAAATGTTTCAAGTCAGCCCAAAACATTTTGGAGGCCAGAAACAAACAAATGTATCCAGTATTCCCATAACTCCCATGAAAAATACTGAAATGAGTATGGTTTATAATTAGAAATAAAATTGCAAAACCTGACACCACACCACTCTGAATCCGTTACCTTGATTTACAAATTGTAAACTTGCATTGGTATTTTAACTGGATCATACTTCAGTTCAGTTTCATTGCAACTGTCAGTGGAATACTTGAAGAGCTAATTATAACACAGGATAAGGAAGGAACCAAGCCTTAGCTTCAGAAAGTTGTTTTTAGAGCAAAATAAGATTGTTTATGATGGCCTAACATCAAAATCTGTCTGATCATCTGCTTGTTATGACTTTACTCTGGACTGCTATTGAGAAACATTACAGTTACCAACTACTCGCAAAGCTGGGCACACCTAATATTTAATCACAGAAGCTACCACTGCCTCCACAAAAGCTGTAACCATGGAAGGGTGTGAAATAGTATCAACCCACCCAACGCCTACCTGCCACTGCTGCTCTCCACTACAGGGATTTGGAAAAACCCTGCAAGACTTGGAGGGAAAGCCCTATGGCACAGTAATCGCTGGAAGGCCCTGTAACAATACAAGGATTAACTGGAGACGCAGCGTAGAGTACAGACAACTCAGAGGTGTAAGTCTCTTGTGTCTCTGAGAATGGATATTTTATTTCACAGTATTCTAAAAGCAAGATCTTGCCAATATAAAGTCAGAACAAAATGTACAGAAGGGTTATATTTCAGCAAAATTATTTACCTACCTGAATTATAACTTAAATTCAGACAAATGCTTCTCGAAATGCTAACCTCCATTCCTGTATGGGAAATGCATCAGTGGCAAAATAGGAAAAGTTACTATGAGGATGGCATATGGTAAAAAGAATGCACAGAAAATGCTGTCAGGAAAGTAAAGGATTGCCTAATGATGCAGTAGTGTGAAGATCATCACAGAACTCCAGACCCACAAAACATTAATTTTCAAAATTAAAAATGAGACAATTCTTAAATATAAAATCTGAAAAGAAATACTTGTGGGCATATTCCAGGGTTACAAAACAAAATATATATATATTTAAAAAAAAAACAAACAAACTTATAAGAAATTTGTATAAAATTTCACCTCAGTATCATCTGAAAATTACTCAGGGAAGACAAAATCCTGCTTGCATGTTCATAAAACTTCCACCCACTTGCCAAGAAGTGGAGAGACTGAATCCTTCCCTCTTGACTAGATTCACAGCATGGGATAGAATTGCTACTTCTCCAGTACCAAACCCAATATTCTCAGAGCTGATTTTGATGCTTAGTTTTGGCAAGGCCTTCAGGAAGCACAAGCTTCCCATTTAATGTCTTCCCCATCCAATGCAGATGTAGTGGTTTTGCTTTGCTGGAAACGATAGCCACAGTGTCAGAAAGCAAATGTTATTGTAAAATTAAGGCTGCCCTGTAAAGTATCTCAATGCACATGCCACCATCTCTGGCACCATGAGGTAGTTGGTTTGGTAGGACTTTGGTAAGCCTCACTGTTTCTTAACATACCAATCTTACTTCACCCTAGAAGAGCTGATAACTGATAGGAAAATCAAAATTCAAACAATTTGGTCTTGCTGTGAAACAAGTGAATTCCGTAGATGTGCTGCTCGTTTGGGAGCAAAGAGATGGATCAATACAAATACCATAGGTAGCCTGGAAAATGGAGAGACTGAGTGAGCTTCTGAGGTGGAGTGTCATCTGACTAGGCAAAGGGAGAGCTCAGGGTCTGTAAGCATATACCAAAAAAAGTTAGGAAACAATTGAACTGACTTCTGGACACCCATAAAGTGCATGAAGTAACAGGAATCTTGGAAGGTTATCTAGCTAGGAACAACAAACAGCAGCACAACAGAGCTATGGCAACAGAACCCAGGGGTATGAGCTGGGGACTCACCAGGAATGTCGCATTGTAAGGGCCCACACAGGCCAGCCAGGAAACAGCTTTGTCCAAAATGAATTATTGCTAACAGAGGGCTGGAGGCACTTTTCAGATTCTACCAGTGAGATTCAGGCTTATAGTTTCACTCCTGTCTCTTAAGGCATGACTACATTGCATATTTGGCTTGAAGCCTGAACTCAGGGGCTTTGGCCTGGCAAATCTCCTGAAGAATTGCTGCTAGTGTACAAATTAGCACACAACCAGCATGCCTCCCTGCTGAGAGCAGAGAGCTGAGAGCCAAGGGGTGCTAAGGAACAACTTTTTAAGCTGATTGAGGAGTGCGAGCATATGAGTGGCTCCTCCTCAGCTCAAACACAAAGCCGGTATGCATTAGCCTGAACCACTATACCTGAGGCAGAAAAACGAAGTGCTTTCTTGCAGCCAGATACAGCTGAAAGGTACTGAGGAGCTGGGCTGTGCTGTCCCTCAGCTGCTGCTTGCGGCTCTTAATGTAAATTCTATGTTGACATGGCATCAAAGCGTCTGTGAGCACCTCAAGACCAGGGAGACTGGGTCATTTCTTCTCATAAGAGCAACCTCAGTGTCACTGGCTAGGCTCAGGGCAATGACCCTATTTACTCAACAGTGTGGATGGTTGGTAAATGGCGACATAAACATTGATTTAGGCCCAAGCCAAACACAGAATGCAAACCTGGCCTGAGTGGGGCCTAATTTTCCAGTAATTTTATTCTGCCAAGAAAGCAGAGGAGCAATTAAAGAGGGACAAACCAACAGTGGAAAAGCACAGTCAAACAAAAGGACCTCTGCAACCCACCATCACTGCCACAACTAACACAGTATTGAGCAAACTTACAAATGCACTTCAAATAATGAAGATACAAGCTAGTCACAGATATTTAATTGACATCAGGGTATGGCACAGCTAAATTAAATGAATTGCATCCACAAACTATTTAACTGGGTATGGTGCCCAGCAATACAACTTCACTCCTTACAGCCTTTAAAATAAAGACTCTTCAGACTTCTTTTTGCCTTAACTTTTGATTTTCTACCAAACAAATTAGCAGGCGAGAATGCTCCCAAGATATATATATATAAATAATAATAATTACAACAAAACAATAATAATTAAACATTAGATGTATGTATGTACAAAATAAATATCAGATTAGTGATTAGATGTAGTCCTTAAAAAAATACACCACAAGAAACACGGTGTTACAAAAGGGAGTTAAAAAGTAACATGTGACTATTTTCTTCTGGTCAGAATGCAGCCTTTTTCAGGCAGTGAAGAACTGTAACAAACTGTGCATCGGATGTTTACTCATTAAGACTAACTTGGGGAATCACAGTGAAGTCACAAAGCAATTTCAGAAAATCACAATGTTAACGCACAATAAATGAACTGAAAAGAGGCAAGAGTCAAAGTAATGAGTAAGTTTTGTTGTGGTTTCTTTTTTCCACTGTTGTTTTTAATGAAATTATTTACTTGCCTCTATCTATGATAATTAATTACAAAATTAACAGGCATGTGACAATAGACTGATTAGTTTACAATGTGCCTACCCTGAAATACAGTTAATTAAGGAGAGCAACTGTGATAACAACTAGCTGAGTTGCACATAAAATTAGATCTTGTCTTTTAATTATATGAAACTGCATCCTCACCAGTCTGTCCAACCAATATCCACTGTAGAAGTAGCAGAGACAATACACTTGGGCTAAAAATAAAAAAAAAGTACTGAGAATAGATTCCTTGTCAAGGAATACACACTGAATCTACAACAAATTACACAGCTCTTCTTCACTGGCCCTAGAGACTGATAAATAACATCTATTACAGGCTGATAACAATATTTGAAGAAGGAAAAATAATGCCATACCTGAGGCTAGCTATTGTATTTCTACCTGCTATCCCCAAGCAAAACTGCAAGAAAGTATGGTAATGATGAGGAAATTATCTGACAAATTAAACCTGCTTTTCTTAGTGATGTACAGTATATCACATTTCAACCCTACTTAACTGATTAACATGAAACAAATTGCCATGATGGTTACTCTTACCAGAAGAAAACACAGTCAAATACTTACATAGATGTCAGCAGAAGCCCTGACTTAACACTAAGCATTTACACAATGCAATCTCTCCCCATGGATGAGGCACTTCGAAGCACACAAGCACACAAAATGAGCACACAAAAATGAGAACCAACAAGAAATGCCATGACATCAGAACTATTATGTAAAATCAGGTGTCTGCAATTTGTTTCTCTAAACTCTGACAATAAATGTTCGGAACATTTATTAAATGTTACTTCCATATGGACACTAGTATGAACTCAGCCCGCAGCCTTTTGCATTACTGGAAAAATTACAAGAGTTAATTACAGAATCTTCTTTACATGCACTCCTCTCTCTACAGAGCAACTCCTACTACTCCAATTCTTTGGAAAACAAATTTTTTTCCAGGATTGTATCCCGGTGACAGTGAAATTAACCACAAAGTACAACTGTGCAAGCCCCTGTTCCTCAGGGAGCTAGACTACAATGAGACATTCAGATTCACCTACTTTTAAAGCTCATTATGTTCACATTTCAAGCTTTTCTGTTCATGTCTATGAGCCTAGGAAGCTTGAATATTCACCTGAAAATCAGAGTTTGGGGGTTCTGATCACACCACAAACTTCAGAGATTCTTTAAAAGTCAATGAATATGCAGCACACAAAGCAAAGGTTTTCAATAAAAAAAATAACATTCAATAATAACACTAAAAAAAATTGACTACCAAAATATCCCAGTATAATTTTGGATTGGTGCCATCACTGTGTTGCAAATTCACAACAACTTCAGGGTTTTTTTGAATTTTTATTTTCTTCAAGGCTATCAACTCAATAGTTTCTCTTAGAGATTTGCTCATTTTGATGCCTTATAAAAATGTAACTGCCTTTATACAAATGTTGGATATCTCAGTTTTGCTTACACATTTAGTGCTCAGATGATTTGCTCTGATGGTGCTGGTAATCTGTGAAATTGAAGCATGCGATAAAAAGCTCATGCAAAAGCAAATCAGAAATAAATCCAAAAACCAAAGCAAGAGATGATGTCAAATCTATACTCACTTTAGGAAGAGATAATGTTGGTAGCCTATGCTATTTCAGCAGCACTCACACATAAGTGTAGGAGATAATTTATAGTTTAACCATACCCATTTGCCACTGCAGCTTCTAAGAGATCTAAACCTTGGAAATGGTTCAGGAAGACTAAAGACCTCAGAATGTTCTACAGTAGTACTAAATTAGTCAGTGCAAATAGTTACTGCATCCCAAACAGACACAGAAAACAAACAATTAGTGACCTTTCCTGTGCTTGTATAGGAAGGAGAAAATGGAATAAAATCTAATTGAATCAAGGAAACGTCAGCAAAAATGTAAAAATACAAACAGTTCAAAGACTAGATCCAGTCACAAGTTGGCTTTCTGGAAAGCTGAGATCTTCAGAATCATACCACTTCTTAAACAAAAGCATGCTGACATAACACCTGCACATCTGCTTTTTCAGAGTTCAATTTCCACTTCAACCATCTTCAAAATGAGAGATGAGTAATTTAGACACTGATCAATGGACATGACACTGACACAATAGCACATCCCATTCTTTTTCTATATTTTGACATTAAATCTTGTGACAAATACCTAGAGAAAGACAGCGTGCACTCAGTATTATCTGATGATGATGATCCTTTTTTGAGGAATGCATAAACTGAAATATTTGAAATATTTGTATATTTCCATAGCAACTTGAAGTCTTTGTTTGTCTAGTAAAGAAAAGAATCAGGGATATCAATGGCAGATCAGCTTTCTTGTTTGGAGGAAGAAAGAGGGTTGGAGAATGACAAATATGAAAATGTTCATACTTTATATATGTTTGCTTTTTTTTTTTTTAGCAGAATAAATTGGTTTCTAGCTAATGTAAGTACAACACAGCTACATGCCCTCTCATGCATGCAACTCCTAATGCCCATCCATTCCCTGTCCACAGAGGCAAAAAATTAGAGGTATGCAACTTATCTCCTTGTTCTTGACTTGCTTGTTTATAACTCAGATATAGCTGTGAGAACCAAACTGCTGAGGGCTTAAGAGAAAAAATATCATGGTATCATCAACTGAAGCACAATCTCTGATATGTCATGACCCAGAAAATGCAGCAGCAGAGACATAGATGCTGGCCTCCTTGAACATTGTGCTCAGATAATGGTTATAAATGACTTCTATAAAAGAAGATGCAGGCTTTATTGAGAGTCAGAATATGTGAAATATGAATGATCAGAAATAAGAAGCCATGTAGTCACTGCTCTAGCAATTTTGCTTAGAACTAAAGCTCAGTCACAACAGGCATGTAAGGGGTCTGGGGGTAGAGTGAGCAGGACTGTTCATATTCACATTTCACATATTAACTAGACTATACCCCACAGCACAAGTTCCATCTTGACACACATAGGCTGGCTGTAAATGCTTTGCAATAAGCAGAATTAAAAGGTCTTTAATCACGGAACAGTTCTAGCATTTATCTTTCTTGCATGATAACATTCTTGTGTGTATATTTATTCCCTTAGGAATCCCTTTTACCTGCAGAAGGGGTCCTAGCAGATTTTTAATTAATTCTGTGGTGAATGCTGTGTGATCATATTCAGATTATTCCATTAATACTTTGTTTCTGCATTAACAGAAACATACACCAGGCAAATTTCATTGTTTTTGGAATGGTTGTCTTTCACAACCATTTGCCTTATAACTAGAGTTCTAATCTTGGTGTAAAATCTGATTCCTGTAAATTTTCAGTCCTGTTCATCATCTCATTTGTTTATAACTCAATTAATTTTTTATGACCTTGATTGATGGATGGAGTCCTCAAGGATATGCTCTACAGCTCTTAGTTTATTACTAAAATAGTGATACAATTTTTTGAGTACTTAAAAAGGTTAAGTGGGGTTGAGTTGTTCAATGGTTTATACTAGCATCATTCTGCCAGGCTTCAACAGAATGATGATTTAAACCTGATGGTGGTTTAGTTCATAAAAGAACTTGAACAACAGGTAGTAGTATTAATTACTGTGAAAAATTAAAATGAAATATGACAGCTTAAGTCCTTGCCTTTGAAACCAATAAAAAGGAGAGTCTGCTTTAGATACCTGCAATGAATAATGCTTAGCACACTGAGACAGTATTTACGCTATTGTGGGATGATCACCAAAGTATATTATCCCTGGAAAAAAAAACCAACACATCACTCTCTCTGTACAGTGTAGGCTCTGGAAAGAAAAGGAGAATTCTAGAGGAAGCAGCTTCTGGCCTGGCAGAAAAGGAATCCATAGATTTTAGTCCATGGCTTAAAGGCTGTTTTTGAGCAAGGCATGGTAGCCAGATCTGTCACGTACTGGGTGAATATAAGATATATGGTGGAGATTAAGAGTCACTACCTCTCTCTAATCTGAGGAAATATGAAATGAAACTTCCAAAAAGAGGAGAGAGACTGCTTATCCTTACCTCCCTTTACCAAAATATCTTGAGTCTGGTGGTGGACAGCATAGACGAGAGAACACATTTTGAATCATATATAGCCTCTGCTTTAACAGCTTGCAATACTGGGCAAGAACTTCATCCAGAACAGATGTACAAAGAAAGCCATATGTGGATGGTAGCTCCTTTCTACATCTCTTTCTTCAATTCCCTATCAAGCTTGCAATGGCTGCATAGCTCCCTTGCTCTCAAGTGTATCACTGAAGCTGCACCTGCCCCATTACATTTACAGAGGTAACTAATTGCAGGACAGGATTTGCATGTTACTGTATTTTGTGCAGAGCCTTCAGGGTGCTAAGCTTTCAGCAGACAGGTAATCAGGGCTCTCATAGGTCACCAGGAGTTTCAGTTCTGTCTGCCAAGGCACAAATGCTAGACAAATCTGACTACCTGGCAGCAGAAGAGCTCAGCATGATGTCAGAGCAGAAATGTAAGTGTCAGGGCAAAATTTCAGATGTCTATTGGAAAACCCAGTCAGGCAGTTCTCTAATATCCTGGAATTTGAGCAGAGTTTAGAAAACTGCAGTTTGTGCTCGAGGAACTTAAGTTGTGTTCAAAGGGATACCTACCCAACGATCCACTATCACTGCAAGTTTAGGCTCTCAGTTTGTAAAACAGTTCTAAGCAAAGCAGAAGTGACCTTTTAGTACGCTGTTCCACCTAAGCTAAATTGTTCTGCTTATGCCATAAAGAATTCAAGCCCATCTATTGCTCCTACTCTGAATGTGTCCTCACCACCAGGCTCTAACTCCGTAGGCCGTATCTCTTTAAGCACTGGAATAGGCTGCCCAGAGAGGTGATTGAGTCACCATCCTTGAATGTGTTCAAAAACCATTTCGATGTTGTGCTCAGGGACATGATTTAGCAGAGGGTTTTTAGAGTTAGGGTAGTACGGTCAGGTTGTGGTTGGACTTAGTGATCTTTAAGGACTTTTCCAACCTGAGCAATTCTATAATTCTATGATTCTTCAACCCTCTCTGTCCAAAGCTGTTGTGCAGGCACTTCCACATACCACTCAGCAGACTAAATGAGAAATATCACACTTAATGACAGAGACAGAGCATCATGCCACAGACCCAAAGGCTCTGCCCAAAGCTTTGTTTAAGGTTTGCTCACCTCAAAGGTCAATCCCAGTTCCCTCAGTGGTCATTAAATACCTGGCTTTTCCAGCTGACCACAAATCACTTTTGTGACTGCTTTTAGTGGGGCCTTATGGGCCACCTGTTCCTGGGTGGGTCTTTGAACTCTGGAAAACTCCACTAGTTTCTGCTACTAAACCCCAAAAAGTAGTTACAGACATTTTTCAATCCTCTAGTGGACTTTTGTCCTGCTACATTCCATCAGAAACATCTGTACTGCAGAGTTTATTGCAAAATCAATTGAAAATACTGCCTGTTGACTCCAAGTTATTCACTAGAACAGACTGTAGGTTTCATAGGTCTGTGATGCTCAGGGTGATGATTGAAGTAAAGAATAAACTGGGCTATCTGAAGTTGACAAAATGAATCATCTTCACATGTTTCTGTTCTCCCAAGGACAACATAACCGCTTAAATTCTTCATGAAATGAAGTCTGGGAGCCAGAGGAGCACAGAGCATTGTCATACCATCATGCTACTGACACAGATACTATGACCACAAAGGCTGTGAAAGTCAAGGATCTATCTAGCAGAAAATCTCTATCAGCTCAGTTAACCACTGTTTAGTAGTCCCTGCAAACGGGAAGATAATCTGCAGTGGTTGCTGAGACAGTTCATACACTTACAGATTTGTTAAAGCCTAACACAAACATTAGCAGCCAAAAGCACCAGGTAGATTGCAGATACACCTAGGAGAACAAACTTGCTTCAAGATGCTATGCAGTGATGACTACTTGCTTACAAAATAAATCAGTGCATGCATTGTATTGCTCGTATTAAGCTGCGGGAACATGTCCTATATTCCTAATTCAGAGACCTCCAGAAAATCATGTCTGAGCCTGAAAAAATCTTTGAAACGCTGATGAAAATTACTTCCTATCATCCAAAAAGCATTCACACCTCAGCAAGAAGCTAAATAAGGACACTATTCGAGGAGCGTCCCAGACACTGAACTATTGTTTTTAATCCTCTTACTTAAATACGCACAAGTACAGAAATCTCCTAAGGTGCTTAGCGTTGTATTTGACAGAAACAATCCATGGCTGTACAAAGGTAGACAGAGAGGGAGCTCAGTAGACATGTCTGTATTCGCAGGCAGAGAAAGTTCATGGACTGGGTCAGCAGACAGCACACAGGGCAGGTCAGCACACATGCTAGCGGGCATCCTGCCTGCTTCTGATGGTGCTTAAAGGAGTCTCAGGAGCTCTCACATTCTGGCTTTCAGGGCACACAAGGCCCTGGGGCCTCATGGACAATGCTAAAGGGGCTTTTCTTGGCAAATCCACTCAAATAGCTGGAGGGACACGCTCCTGTGGAGCAGATTTTAGACCAAGAGTGAATTCATTCTTGTGTTTAGCTTTTTATTTCTGAAAGAAAAAAGTTGTCTGACTCCTGCAGAATTTCTGCTCTCTGCTTCACAAAAGTGAGTCCACCCAATACATGTTTTCCAAAGCAATCTCAGTAGCAACTTGAGCAAGCATAAAAGCACAGCTCTGTAAATCAGTTTTGTTGTCTTTCAACTCCTTTTTCCACTTTCGTTCCCCATCTAGATTTCATCTTCCTTACCCAACATATTATTTTTTTCTTCTTTTTCCACCATTTGTAGCTGCTTCCCTTCCTGTGCTCTACATCATGAACAGTTCATGTATGCTACAAAGCAACCCTAGCACCTCATATATTGGAGACCAAGTTTTCTGCTCCTATTCCCTTCTTGGTATTGGATTCTCAGCAATCCGTATTGCTGGGATATAATTGTGAGGACAAATTGAGGTGCAGTGATTCAGACAGTAAATACGGTTTGTTGTATTTTGTTTGGTGGATTCTGCAATTCTAATGGGTTACATTAGAGAAGGAAAATGACATACATGCATGAGCAGATATAGAGTCAGAAAGACATAATTTAGGAAAAATACAGTATGCAAGACTAAAACTAAGAAATACTTATAAAGTCATTAAAAATATTTCAAAATCTTGTTTGTCTTTCATCTGGTCCTAATACCCTTAGTTTTTCTGCCTCTATAAAGGTATTTTCTAGGCCAAGTTGTCATTGCAAACATCAGAAACAGTAAGAGTACATACAACTAAGCACCATAAAGAATATTGTGCAACTTTAAAAAGTGTCAGAAACCAACACAAAATAAGTTGTGTGTGATGAGACCTAGAAAATCTGTTTGTTCCTCATAGCTACTCCTTAGCAGCCATCAGCTCTCCTCTTAAACCAGACATCAAAGGTCTGAAATTCCACAATGACTTTTGATGTCGGCACAAGTTCAGTAGCTAAAGCTGAAGACTTGTCACATGAGGAGTTTATGCCAATTATAAAGCATAAAAAAGAAATCGCACACACGCAGGCATATGTTCATTATTAAGTCCATCAGCTCCTTCTCTTCTAAATGTTTGGCTTGATTTATGACAAAATAAAGATGAAAAACAGCTCCAGTTTTCAAGGTAAATACTTGAAAGAAACAAATAAACATCAGTAGTTGCTTTACCTACATACATAATTATTTCCATCTTCCAGGACTCCATTTACAACTGTATTGTGCTGGTACACTCTTCAGCTTAACCTCACTTGCTATTTTTTCTATACCAAATACCCTTTTTCCCTTTTAGTACAAGATCCTAATTTCTTACCCCTAATACCACTACAACAGGGAGAGATTGGCTCACTGTGAATCATAATGGCATAAAATAACAAAATCTCATAACGATCTCCAATATCCAGAACTCTCAGTGCCTTTCCAACAATTGTGGGACTTTATTTATGTAAACATAGCTTTGTGCTAGGGAAAACCAATATATAAATATTTTACAGAAATGTTGTGACTTTTTTCCAGACAAGCAGATTCCTGATAGATTCACAGCTGGGTCTCCTACCACTTCACCTGACACATTGCTGCAAATCCATCTTTCCAGATTTGGCAATGAAAGACAACCTTGCCAGGCTGATTGCCAAAGAATTCTGGACTTGCAAGTCCACAAGCCAGCAGAAGAGGGCTTGGAAACCCTAATAATCATAAGTGGCATATTCAGAGCTTCCAGATTTTCTTCCACAGTTTGAAGCCTGACAGCTGAAATCTAAAATCTGAGCAGCCCTCCTATCTTCGGGGAACTTCCCAAGCTGCTTCCAACAGGACAGGAGCTGCCCAGGGCATTTGAGGGAGCCACAGCTGAGCCAGGAGACAGAAGTTACAACAGCTGTTGATTGTTACATTTAGCAAAACTCAAGACAATTTTTTTATTATTATTTTCCTGAACTGAAAATTTTCCCATTTTCCTTTGTGTAGAAATGGTTTAAAAGCCATTTTTTGTTTTAATTCAGAACAAAAACATACTGGAATTAATCTCTCCTTAAGTGCCTCTCCCCACCATAAAACTTCAGAGTCTCAACTGGTTCTTCTGTTTCTGATGCCCTCACGCCTTTGAAAATCTCCCTCTGAGCTCTCTGATGAAACAGAAAAAATGTGTGCAACTATTCAAATTCCAGATGTTTGAGTATAAATATTCTCATCATTCAACACAAATATCTGTTAGAAAGATTTAGTTCATAACACTGTAAGAGTGAAGCCTCATACAAATGCTCATATTAAAATGCTAGCAAGATAATCCACACATAAATAAGACTTTTTATGGTTACTCATTGTTTGCTACTCGCTGCTCATTATTCTTGTTGTAAAACAATTTTGTTTATCAAGGAAATAGAAGCCTAGGACTTCTGTGCCCAACCACACGCTACACACAACAAAAAGTGGCTGAAGCATACAACCAACGTAAATAACAAGCTAGAAACTTATTGCCTAAAATTCATATGTAAAGACTTACAAATAGCAACATTATTCACAGAAAGTTGGATTGACTGAAAAATAGCAAAAATTAGCTGCTAAACATGCTGCTACCAGTTCTTTGATCCACATTTGTAGATGGAGCATGCAGAAGGGAGGAGTTCAGCTCTGCCACCAGGGCATGCTCCATCACCTTGGCTGAGAGGCTTTTCCACAGCTGCCTCTGGTTTCCCACTGCTCCCTGAATCGTGGGGGCTGCGGGATTGCTGAGGAGCACACCATTTGTGCTGGAAAGTATCCTAACGATTTTGAAATCCTAGCTGCCACAGGCAGCTCTTGGGAAAACAGGATCCTCACAATCTCAGCACAAAATTCTGTCACCACGAAACAAAACAAAAGGTTTTTGTGCCATGGTAATCGGATACCATCTACAATTATTCATTTTAAGACAAATAGGAAGTGATGAATGAGACTCAAATTCTTTTTTGGTATGTACCACTAGCCTGGATTTTGTTAAGACCA
Organism: Tetrao urogallus; assembly: GCF_951394365.1. NCBI lineage: Eukaryota > Metazoa > Chordata > Aves > Galliformes > Phasianidae > Tetrao > Tetrao urogallus. The sequence goes on from NC_136822.1 coordinate 8,475,705, forward strand.
AAGAGATGGAAAAGGACATGGTTCAACTGACATGGTTGCAGCCCCTTTCCTTCCAATCTGTTTTGAGTGCTTCTCTTTCTAGTATTTCTTTATCACTGAACTTGGATCTGCTATATGCTTTCCAATGCAACTGTGCCACTTAGGCTTTCACAAATGGAGAGAGGCCACATAAGGAGCAGTATTTTGTCTGTGAACATGAGCAAGAAACTGGAGGAGATGTAACAGCAACATCTCTTTGCGCTCTATTTCGTGTCATGACATCCATTCATTCCTGGGATAGTTACACATCCTTGTTTTCATTTTTCAGCACTGTTGAACAACCTGGAGGGCCTGCTGGCTTTACTGACGGATCAATGATGCTCAGCAGATCCCACAATTATGCCATGCACTTACAAGAAATGATGGTTATTAGCTAGCCTTTGTTTGCTATCCAAGTCCTTTAAAATATATATAATTTTAACTCACCTTCAGGAAGAGTAACCATAAAAAATTCTCTTGTATTGGGAAGGTGTAAGAGAGGCAATCAGCAGGAAGCGAAAGGAAACAATGAACTTATGAGCTTCTTTGCCTCAAACAGCACCTGAAAACTCTTTGGGGAAAAGAAGAAGTAGAAATAGCACGTTCCTGCTCATCTTTGGAGGCCTTTCAACTAATTCAGATTCATTAGAGAGTAATAATTAGGCGGCTTAGCAGGGACGTGTTGCATTCCAGAGATGGAGCAGCAAGGTACGAGGTCATTTGGCCATTCTGCGCTCTTCTGTCTTGCAAGGAGAAGCAGCGCACAGTCAGTCCAAGGTTTCATAGAATTCTCAAGGTTGGAAAAGGTCTTCAAGATCATCTAGCAAAACTGTCCATTCCTAGCAGGCTTAAGAACATGCAGCAGCTCTTCACAACTACCATTTTTGGTTTTTTTTTCATAGAACGGATTAGGCTGGAGGAAACTTTAAAGATCATCTAGGTCCAACCCTTCTGCCATGGGCAGGATTGCAAATCACCAGGTCAGGCTGCTCAGGATTCCATCCAATCTGGCCTCCAATGTCTCCAGGGACAGAAGGTTCTCTTTTTAAGAGAACTGATTCATTCTCCATTTGCTTGTCATTATTTGGGCTCTTTTAATCCTCTTCACACTCCCTCTCTCAGACACCAAAGATCATTCAAAAGCATTCTTCAATGACTATGTCCACACATACTGTCATTTTTATGCTGGCAGTAAATAAACCAATAAACTACCACCTATCCCCAAGGTAAGCAACAGAATAACTCCCCAGTACTTTTAACAGGCAGCCTACCTGGTTGAAGAGCAACATTTACCCTGAAATATCTTTTCCTATCAGTCTAGGGCATCCTATGATACAGACATTGCAGCAAAGACACCACATGGAATGTGATTGCCATGCACCTGCTCAGCAGAATGTCTGTGCTCTGTGCTGTGTCTTGCAGCCTCAGCCATCAGGGCGTGACCTGATTGAAAACATCCCGGTTTGAGCCTTACTTATCTCACAAGGAAAACCACATGCATTGTAAGGCAGGGGCCTCAGTCTTCCCCTCCGACCACAAGACAGAGGCTGCAGAGAGCTCAGCAGGTAATTTTGCCTCACTTGTCTTAAGCTACAGTTAATGTTTCAGATCCAAGGACCTAGTGTAAGCGTTAGAAATGGTGTAACAATTCCATAGCACCTGTTCTTTCATTTAGGTACCTGAACTTCTGTTCTTCCAAAACTCAGAAGTTTCAAAATTTGGCTCTAGCTTACATTGTGCAACAGACTTTAGTGTGGCCTTTAGCTTATTTTGGCAGCCAGAGATGCTTTGATCCAAAAAATAAACTGCTTGAGGCTGTAGAGGAGAGCCTGTAAAACCACAAGGGGATGGGGTTGCATTGGAGTCTGCTTTTAATGTTGTGTGGATGCGAAGCCAAACGTTCAGCTACTGGGTATAGCCTCTCAGCTGAGGCTCCCCCAGTGATTTGGTGACATTCCCTCCACATTACAGCACAACCAGTGAAGAAGAGGTTGGTGCATCAGAAGTTAGGCTATAATTGAACCTTGTGTTTTCCATAGGAAGCAACTAAATCTTCTACCATTCTGAGAAATGCACACAGCCATCTGCATCACTAAAACCAAAGATTATTTATCATGAACCAGCATATCCCAGAGCCACAGCCAGGACAGCCTAAGATTCAATCATTGCATCCCAGGAGCCATTTTTGGGAACAGATGATCATCGTTCCTGCTCAAAACAGCTTCAAATTGTCAGTGTCACATCAGAGAAGGTTTTTGTTAAGGAGATACACTAAAACTTGCATACAAGCTTCCCCAAGTGTTATCAGTTCCCTGGTTTTGTCAGTAGTATCTCTTCAGCAGTTGTGCTTATGAGCACCCCTCAGGAAATACAGGAATATATTATAGGAAAGATTTTTGCTGTCTGCTATTTTATGCACTAAAAAGAGAAGTTCTAGCCCCTTTGGAGTTTACACTTTAATCTTTGGATTGTCAATATATTATCAACCCAGGCATACATTTGTGCAACAACAATAATATGAATACAGTGTGAACCTGCAAACTCAAAATTCAGGTGGTAATTAGTTCCAGTGGAATACTACAGGATATATTTGATACATTATTTGGAAAGTTTGACGTACCTGTTAATTTTGCTGTAATTTTATTATTGAAAGAATTACCTATTGAAATATTGTGCAAATATTTTTGAAACTTCATAATAATTATTTTGATCTTGTCTATATTATTAAAAATCTAATTCTCCTAAGAACTGAAACACTACTGCTCTATAAACCTGGCTATTGGCAACTATATTTATTTAACTTCTTTCCAGTAAGTGATTTTCAGAAATGCATTGGAGGGGTTTTCATTTTCGGATTTCCTTTTCACTGGAGCACACTCCAGTGCTGTTGGGTGCAGATTCCCAAAGAACACAAACAATCTTTCAGTTTGGAATACTAAAACTGTTTTTCCGAAAGAATTTTACATTATCCACTTGATCATTTACACAGCAATTCTACCCTTGTTGGGTGGAGATTTTTTGTTTGTTATTTAATTTTTCTACCACTCACAGTATGGTTTTCTAAGGTGTCTCTAAGAAGTTCCCAATTAGATAATTTCTGTTAGTTCTTCAGGAAGCCACTGCACTGGAGTACCTAGCACAGAAAGTGAGATACTACAGCTTACTTATGTGTGCTTATGTTCTAACAGAATAAAGAAATGCATTACAAATAGTGAAGTTCTTTTCATTGGTTTGTGTTTATGATAAGAGTGCAGCTAGCTGACATACTTGAAGTGTTTTCTAAAATAACAAAAGGTATTGGAGAAAAACAGATTTGGTTTTCTATTGCTAAGAGAGTTATAAACAATGCTACACCATATTTATTCAGTTAAATCCCTGAGAGTTGGGCTGACTAAAAGCAAAATTTGTGCTGCATACCCGTATTTTAATACATCAATGAAGAAAAAATATCAAGCTACCCAATATTGTGTAGAATTCCACCAAACAATCCATGTGAAATAATGAAATCTATTATATCCTTACTATTTAACAGCACAGGTCCAATCTAGCACAGTTGAGATTAGCCTACACCAGGAATCTCAGCAAGGTCTATAGCATGGCTGTCCAACCTTCTAGCTTGCACAGGCAGCGTTCGGTAAAGAGGGTCACAAATGAAATGTATAATATAAGTAACATTTTTTTTTTTTAATGTAATAAACAAAAAAAAGAGAGCAACAAAAGCATATAACTAGTGGAATACTTGACCTTGGTTTTCATAAATCAACTCAAGTTGATTTTCACTCTGAAGACACATGTTTAACTCATTTAAACAAGCGGTAAAATCCACCAAAAATTCAAAATCTGAGAATCATTTTTCATCTTCAAATTCTGGCAGAAATTTTCCTTTTGATTCCATAAATGACTTGATTCAATTTTGAAATCATAAAATCTTTTTAAAATTTTACCCTGGCTTAGACACCTCACTTCAGAAAAATTAGTGATGTCCCTATAATCAGCTTCCATTCTTCTAAATGAACTTCTGGAATTAGCAGAAACACTGATCAAATACATATAAAGAAACTCATTAAGAACATACCGCAAATTATTTTACATTTTTGGTGAGCTTTTTGAGACATGGAAAATTACAAATTTCATCAGCACAACCCAAGTACTCTGGATATTTCTTCTGCAGCTTGTTAACTTCTTTTTTTTTTTTATGAAATAACACAATCCCACATTTAATAATCAGAAAAGAAAACCTACGTCTGCTTAATAACAAAAAACACATAATCGCAGGCACACACTTGGGTAAGTAGGTTGAAATACTATAGTTACCAGTGAACACTACGTTTTACTCACCAACCAGCACAAGTACACATAACATGTAATACAAGCAGGTTTTAATTTGACTGTGTGGTTGGCGCGAGAGGCAGAGTCAGCGCTGCACTGTGCCCTCTCCTCCATAGCATTCCATTGTCACCTAAACAGTCTGCATTCAAGCCACATGCAATTGACTCAAAAAATATTGCTAAAAATCACGTCATAAAGTTAAAAGTCTATGATCTTGTGGGGCCGCAGTACTAGCTGTAGCTGTCCAGAGTTACATGCTGCCACAGGTTGGCCATGCCAGGCTTGTAGCTAAGAGCACGCTGCTGCTAGAACACAGCACACACCAAACCGTACTGCGAACCACTCTACTAGCATTACCCTCTGCTCCATTTCCAGGTTCGTGAATACTGAGTCAACTCATATTCCAACAATTACAATTTAGATTTGTCCTAAGCTCTGAGGCTTGAGCTGCCTTTGTGTTGTGCAACTACAAAGCACACAGTAGCCCTAGCAGAGTGGCAGTTTAAAATACCACTTCAGAAAAATGCAGTCCAGTTCTAAATTCACTTCATCACTGGTTGATGCACAAGAATGAAGAAATCTGATTCATTACAGATGTTTTGCAAATTTCACATTTGCTAAGCCAAACTATGAAAATGTAAAAAATATCTGGAATAAAGTTGCCCAGGAAGCAAGTCTATTAAAAGCAATGGAAACACTATCATTCAATTCTAAAGACACAACGATTGAACCACACGAACACTACATTGAGCAAAGCAAAGTGAAAGTTCAACCTGCAGAAGCAGTAAGCTGCCATCTTCTACAATAGACGGCCACTGAAGCACTGAAGGGAAGATAGCACAAGTGTTTTGATGAGGGATCTCAAAATTTGTGGGGGGAAAAAGATTTGTTTCAGAAACATCAGGTATCACCTTACAAGACATGGCTTTTCTATGAATATTCCTAATATCCTGTACTAGTTCCCACCTTCCTGTCCCAAGTGCCAATCCATTATCCAAGCTCATCTTACTTTGCTTGTCTCTTCAGCTAATGAGCTTCAACTTCTTCATTTCAGACAAAACAAGTGGGGATCAGATCTCATTTTGCTCTTTCCAGCAAGGAAAATTAACTGAATGTCACGTTTGAAAAATTATTTATTTGGAGTTTTTGTTTCACTTGCTCTTAATAAAACTATTCACGTCTCTGGAATTGAAATATCTAGTCACTGCATGTCCTTGTTTGCACCCAGTCTCCCTGCAGGGAGCATCTCCCATGGCGTGCACAGCACTCAGTACGCTGCCTGTCCTCTTTCACTTCACATCCTTGCATTGCTCCCATTGCCACATATGGATGCATTTGTGTGTATGTCACTGTGATGACAGTGTGGCAGGAAATTTATCACATTCTGAATGTACTTGTGAAAATCCCAATCTCTACTTGCTGGCATTTATACATACAACATTTTTAAGGAAGTTTGTTTGATTACCAAAGGGAGGTGAGAGAGTTCTGGGTACTGAGGCCCCTCGTCCACATAGCATTACAACACATTTTTTTCTCTCCTTCATATCAATTGCTGCAGAACTGCAGCAGAGCCAGCTATCTCATCCCTGCTGCTGTCTTCTGGAGCCTTCCTTTCATGTTACACACAACACCCTTCGGTATTTTTAGGAATATCAGTTTGTACTTTTCAGGAAAATATCTGTGTATGCCAGAGAAATATTCCACAAACCTGGCAGATAAATTATCTGAAGATGCCTTGCAGCCAATAAATTAGGTTGCTTCTAAGCCAATCATTTCCCAGTTTTCACACCATCATATATTTTTGACCTCTCAGTTTATACCCTCTAAGAAGGATTTAAAGACACAAACAGCACAATACCCTCTACTTGTAGTTTGCCTTACAGCTTTTCCCATTTTCTGCTGCAATTCTCAGTTTATTCTCTTACTCACACTTCTAATGGCTTCTTGACACCGTTTGCTATCAACATACCATTAGCACTTCTCTATTATAATCCCCTCTTTAGCTGCCTAACCCAACATTAGTACTAGCATCAGCGCTACCCTGTAATCAGGTAACATAGTTGCATGAAAAATTACAACAGTTGTGCAGCAGTTACAGTGAAATTACTTAGTGCCACTCAATCTGAAGAGCTGTAGTAACAGGTTGCATAATCAATTAAATTTCTGAATTTTGCTTGCATAAGAAACCTCTGAAACAATGCCACCACAGAGGTTTCTCAATCCTGCCTGCAACTGATTTGCAGCAGTGATGTAGGAAAGCAAGCCAAAGTCTGAGATCTGCGTCTTTCTTCTACTATTTCCAATGGCAAGAACACACTACTCTGGTCCCAAAACCTCCTGCAGTTAATTGATGTTTTTAAGGAAAATCTGCTTGGCATAAATTCCACTGCTAGATGGCTAAATTTACACTCTGTGTACTGTATTCTTCAGCCTTGGACACAGAAATCAGAAAGCAAAGAGTAAAGTACTTTTTCCAATGAACTTTAACTATCCATAAATGATTGTTTATGAATATAAATTGCAAACAAATGAGAAGTGAATAAACATCCTGATGCCTATTCCCTGCACATCTTTTCTTGTATAGTGCTTGGATATCTGGGGAACTACTCTAGCAGGCTGTGTTCATACATGGGACAATTTTCTTTCGCGAACAGTGCCTTTTCTGTTTGCTATATATTTATTAATGAACATGGGGTGGGGAGGAGAACATAGTTTAAATTACAGCAAAACTAACAATATCCTGCATCTAAATTTAGTTCTGAGTTTGTCAGCTAAAGTTTGATAAGGAAGATTAAGATGAAACTAAGAATTATATACATACATACAGAAGATTTGTGTACGTATATATATTCCTATGCTTCTCTTGTAGAAAGTATAAACAAGTAACAAAAAGCTTCACAGTTTTCAGTTCTTTCTGAATTCTTAATCTTGGATTCCCAGGCAATAGCAGTAGTAGGAAAAAAAAGTGGAAATTTTACTATCCATAACAACTGGAAATCTGTGATCTTTCCTCTTCAATTTAACATTTGCTTGAAGTAAATCTCAGTGGCATTTCTTGGCAAACTTTCAAAGGCTATGTAATATATGAATCCTCCAAAAATATGGTAATTGTTTGCCCAAAAGTTGATGTTTCCAATTTTACTCAGGGTGGGTCAGCTTGCCACTCAATTCTTGGGGTAGCTCAGTTTTGGCGTAGAAAATTTTTACAGTAGACTAAAGTAACAAAAACTTTGGAAATGCTCACACACCCAAATTCATCTCACAGACAAATATGGCTTTTGCTACATTTATGAGAAGAATTTATTTTTTTTAATTAATTTATTTATTTGGGGGGGGGGGGGGGGGGGGAGGGGGAGAGGAGAAGGGGGAAGATGGGGGACAGACAGATTTTATTCATTTATTTTGCACAGCTGACCTCACCCCTCTCTACAGGAGAGAGATTAATGAAAATAAGGGAGATAAGGAATATATAACATCCCCCTAATAAAAATGAAAATAAAAAATCTTAATGTTAACCATCAGATGAAGGAAATACAAGGGAAAGAGATATTATTCCCTGACTCCCCACAAAAAAAAAAAAAAAAAAAAAAAAAGTGAAATAAGATCAGCAGAAAAAATCTTTTGTTGTTTCATGAAATACACCCTTGTTCACTACTGAAACATCTCACAGTAAAGAACTTCAGCATTTCTAGGAAAACCCCTCTTCATCCCTCGTTCTCATAATAAATACAGCTTTCAATTACTTGCTGTACTGCTTATAGTGCTCACAGTGACAAAAAATGAGTGCAGCAAACTGAAATGGGACCATTGTGATGGAAACTGGTACAAACATAAGCTTAGCACAATTAACAAGAAGAGTTTAATCAAAATCTTATTACTGAATTGTGTTTTAGAATATACAATAAATATCTGATAAAATCAGAGAGCAGCAGGAAGATCTAAGGAATTTTCTCTCCATCATTGCAATTGTTCCTTCTAATAAATTTATTCAAGAGAAACATTCATCCATGTATAAAAATAAGATGCTGCTTCTTGAAGAAAGCAAAGACCAGACAAATTTGGTGTCTGGTCCAATAAAGGAACTTTTTTTCAGGAAGTTTTTCAGCTGCAGAATGACAACAGGTCACAGCACAAATGCTACTTGCACATCCATTAAAATACAGCATCGGCTAGGAATGTATTTCTTTTTTTTTTTTTTTAAAGGAGTGAGACTTAATACATTTTTAAAGCCAATTGATATGAAGTTCTATCTATGCGTTTACTGAGTAAAATAAAACTCCTGTAAACAAAGAATCAGTTTAGTCAGCAAGTTAGTCTGAGCAGAAATTTAGAACCTCTACACTTTGAAGAGATCGTGCTATCTGTTTGTCAAGTCAAACCAGTGACTGGCGAAAGATCACAGAGTCTCAGGGGTTGGAAGGGACCTCAAGAGATCATCAAGCCCAACCCCCCTACTCCAGCAGGTGTCCTGCAGTAGGTTGCACAGGTAGGCATCCAGGTGGATCTTGAATATCTTATCTCCAAGGAAGGAGATGACCACCTCTCTGGACAGCCTGCTCCAGTGCTCAGGTCAGTAAATTGGGTCTGGGGATTCAAGTCCATCTTGACTGCAACTTACTGAAAGTCTTCTGCGTCTTACAGAACAGAAAGATACAAAAATTTATATAGATTTTTAACTACTGCATAGTACAGAGAGTTAAGATACATCTTTTCTAAGCAGTTTTCTTCACTGTCTGAAGAATTATATTCGTAAGTGTGAACTCTCTTTGTTGTCCCTTTTCTTCAGCATCTCTAAGAAATCAGCATTTATTACAATTCCACAGTAACTTCTAGCTTGCTTGAACACTGATCTCTGCAGCCTTTCATTAAGTCTTTCATTATTCCTTTTTTTTTTTCCACTCAGTTGTATGAAAAAATTGGCAGAAAGAAAAATTCAAGTTTTCCAAAATAGTCCTATTCTGTCCTAAAACTTGACCTCAGTGGCAACAATCTGCAAATTGAGCACCGACACACAGAGAGTAAATGAGAGTTTAAGTTAGAGTAATACCCCCCTTTTTTTTTTTTTTTCCTCTCCCCAGGACTTGCACATCTGTGCTCTATGTGCCTTGATAACTTTTTCCATCTCTTGCAATTATGTAGAGTGGATCTGCATACCAAGGGATCTTACACTGTTCTATTATTAACTTTTCTTAATGAACACACATCTCCAAATCGGTAAAAAAAAAAATAAGCCAACCTGAAAATGACACAGTTTCAAAAGCCCACTACTTCATTTGAAATCAATTGACTGTTTTCTGCAAGCTATCCTGAGTTAACAGCTCGAGGTCAGCTTCTGCAGACAGTATCTTTAACTAGCTCTGGTTCACACTTGTATATACAATTTTGCTGCTATTTTTTCCTGTCCACACATCTGGCCAATGGCAGAGACTCAATGTTGAAATCTCCAGTTAAAACGTTTAGAATAATTTACCCTTTAGGTCTGATTGTGTTATGCTGACCTTGTCACCTTAAAAATAAGAGATACCTTATAGCTTCAGTTGGGCTTCATTTGCATTTCTTTCCCTTTATAGCTATTCATCCCCATGGAAAGTGATAGTATTAGGTTCTATTACATCAAAGTTTAACTTTCCTCAGGCACGTTTTTTCAGTATAAGGAGGTTAAAAAGTACCCCCATCAGTTTTCAGTTTTATTCCACAATTCAACATTAATCACTAACGTAGACAAAGATATCGTCATTTTACTAGAGCAGATTAACTGACTAATTTTGTATGCCAAGTCTGTTTTGCTTCCTTTCTTCTTAGGTCCAAATGGGAAAGTCATTTTAAAAACAAAAACAAGAAAAACAAATCTCTTTCACATTGAAGTGTTCAACCAGAACATCCCCAGAGGCCTCTGGAATAGCTTATTTATAACACAATTCAACTAGAGTGGTTAAGTAATGCTGCTGTACAGTTTAAGTGCTTTTGCTAATTTTCCTGGCCCCAAGGAGGTCTGTATCATATATTTCATCTGAAGTGATATACATTTCAGAGAGCAATCACAAACACTCCCTAAGGAGTGCAGTGGGACATCTGGACAAAGAACTTCCTTTTATAAATATACATCTCACATTATTTTGTAGTCACTCTTACATTAATCTGTACATTCATTCTATTCCACTTCACATTTGGGACGCTGCTACACACTTAAATGCCAACACACAATACAGATGTACATACATATATTATTAACACACTTTAGTATATAAGATCAAACACACACAAAAAATAAAAGTAATTTTTGTGATGGCAGATTCCAAAATCAGACAATCTGCCTAGCCGTGAACCTCATGGCTACAAACCACACACAGATAACACTGCTCCAGACAAAAGGATGAGAAGTTCCAGGAGTAGTTTGCACACTTCCAGGGACAATCCATAATCCCACTGCACGATGCACAATTCAGTCTCTGAATCAGTGATACTGGTGTCTACAGTCCTAGCTGGCTCACATCATCCAACAGCCATGCTGATTACATTCTTTACAGAGAGAGTGGTGAGGTTCTGGAACAGGCTGCCCGGAGAGGCTGTGGATGCATGGTCCCTGGAGGTGTTCAAGGCCACATTGGATGAGGCCCTGGGCAGCCTGGTCTAGTATTAAATGGGGAGGTTGGTGGCCCTGCATGTGGCAGGCAGGTTGGAGATTCATGATCCTTGAGGTCCCTTCCAACCCTGGCCATTCTGTGATTCTGTGATTACCTAGCAATCTCCAAGTGACTCTGTGAACACCAAGTTGTTCATCATAACCCAAAAGCGACTGAGACAGAATACAAAATACTTGAGGTAGAAGACATTCTAGCTCAAGTGAGCGTTGTTGAAGTGGGGTTATTTGTTAAAGTTCATGGTTACGTTCTCCAATGATAATGTAAATGGCTGCAAAAATCACATGGATTAAACCAGAAAGTATCATAAATGCCATGGGCATGTCCACAGTGCAACATTCAGCTAGAATCAATGAAAACACCAAAAAACGTACAAGCTTTACATTGCTGTATTTTCTGTAATGTGCTGGAAAACAAACAGCTCTATTAAAGCAATGATGAAAAAGGTGGGAAAACATTTATTATGCTATTTAGCCTACAGAGCTCAGTATTTTTCATATTAACTAAACTGGAATCCAGTACTACCCTATGCTAGGTAGGCGTGTACCCAAAGCTGGAACTCTAGAACAAGTATTTATGGCATAGGAAAGCCTGAAACATTAATGCTGCCTCTGCACAAGGAAAGACATGTGGTTCAATGGGCCCCTCTCTTTTGGGAAGACCAGCAGATAAGACAGTGCTAATAAATGTTGGATGGGCATAAAGAAGCTTAAATTACACCAATAGAATGATTCATGCATTAAGAAGCCCAAACAACATTCAGTCCAATACTGCAGAAATTCAACCAGTGACAGTAAGATTGCTTTTATATATACTTTTGATAACTTCAAAAGTAATACCTCCTCTTTATTTCAATGCTACAACAATGCTGCAACAAATGCTACAACAGATACAAAGAATACAATAAAACAGTATTTGATAGAGCATATTCTCAGCTACAAAACACTATTTTCAACATAGTCACCACTATTAGCTATGCATTTTTGCGAGTGATGGACTAGAGTCCGCATGTCATGCTCATAAAAATCTGCACCAGTGACCCGCTGTCACTGTCACCACTGCTGAAATGCACCACCCACTGCCTCACTGTGTTCACATCTACTGTTTCATCTCCATAAACATTCAGCAAGTGTTGGTGAATGTCAATTGGTACCACCTTTTTCCACATGGAGGAATTCAATTCCACACCTTTGCGCCACATGCATGCTTCACTGCCAAATCAGAGACCATTTTACCAGACTGCACGTCTGCTGCCATCTGTCACATGACATCAAAATGCAACAGGACACCAACAGGAAGGTTCAGTCTCTACTTCCATACCACCATTTGCCTCCGACATTGTGGGCCAACATAATAAAATTGGAGGTATTACTTATGGAGCAGCCCTCATATATTGTAACTGAATATAAGCAGATCCAAATGGAAGTAAACAACATGGGAAATTTTTGTTCTTCATTTAAAGCAACCCAGTAGATCAGCAACATACAAATGGAATATTCACACCCACACACAACAGATTTCACAGATTTCC